>NW_006442497.1:3156264-3158516 GCF_000325575.1 Pteropus alecto | reverse complement strand
GCTCCTTTCTCCATCTGCCTCTCTTCCCTCCCATCTGTCTCGCCTTGTTCCTTCCATCTGTCTGTCCTCTGTCTGTCCTCCCCTCCCTCCTCCCTCTATCCTACTTCCTTTCTCCTTTCCTTTGCTTTTTTACCCCATCTGTCTGGACCCTCCTTCTATACCCCCACCCTCCTTTGCCCTTCTTGCCTTGCTCTGCCCCTTCTTTTGGGCCCCTCCTTGCCTGTTCCTCACCCCGCTCCATCCCTCCAACCCTCTACTCCTGTGCTGGCACCTTCCTTTGCTGTGTGCCCATTCCCTTTTTCTCTCTGTCTTTCACTCTGTGTGTCCCTCCCCCCTTTCCACTTTGACTCTCTCTACCCACGTGTCTTTTGACATCCATGTCACTTCCCTTTTGGCCAACCTCCTGTACCCTGCCTTTCCTTGTACTGTGTCCTGCCCTGGCACCTCTGTCTGTCCTTTCCTGCCACCTGCTGGTCCCCCTCCGCCCACCCTGCCTACCCTCAGGGGAAGCACTGCATCCTCGATGTCTCAGCCAATGCCGTGCGGCGGCTGCAGGCGGCCCACCTGCACCCTATCGCCATCTTCATCCGCCCACGCTCCCTGGAGAATGTGCTGTGAGTATGGTCTCAGGAAACCTCCCCTCCATTCCCCCACACCTCTGGCCCTGGGCCGCAGAAGCCTTCTGTATTGAACTCTCCCCTCAGAACCCTGGACAGTGGCTCCAGCAGCACTTGAGGGGGATCTGCACAGAGAGCTGGAACCCAGAGGATGCAGGGAATCCAAGGCTTCTCCCCTCTTCTTCTTCCTTGGGCTAGGCAGGACTACAACTCCCAGCAGCCCCTGGGGGTACACACTTGCTGGGATGAGCCAGGGTCTCCAGGGCTGTTGGGAGTTAGAGTCTGACTCCTTTCACTGGGGCTTGACGTCTGGGAGGATGAAGTTCTGGAGAGGTTCCTGGAGTGGCCATACCTGGCCGGGGTGGGTTGCATGGGGCGGGGGTCATCTGTGGCCCCAGATGATATTGGGAATTGTATTTTTTGCTTCGTGCTACAAATGAGAAAATACTGGTTGTAATGTAACATCCCTGGATGGAGTTGGTAAAAGGCAGGATGTAGCTCCTCACCCTCAGGTCTGTATCTCTCTCATTCTCTACAGAGAAATTAACAAGCGGATCACAGAAGAGCAAGCCCGCAAAGCCTTTGACAGAGCCACCAAACTGGAGCAGGAATTCACAGAATGCTTCTCAGGTGAGGCTACAGAACATGATGCACCTTTGCTCAGATTTAAAAAAGGAAAAGGATGGTAGCAGAGGAATGGGAGAGGGGAGTGGAGACTGCTGGGTTGATGGTTTAGAAAAAGATGCCCCTTTTGGGTGAGTGCAGCCCATGGCTTATGGCTTGGAAAATTAGAAAAAGGTGCTCCTTTCTCTGGGCTGGTGCCAGCCTCCTGGCTGGGCATCTGGCCTCACTCCCTACTCCACCCACTCCCAGCCATCGTGGAGGGTGACAGCTTTGAGGAGATCTACCACAAGGTGAAGCGTGTCATCGAGGACCTCTCAGGCCCCTACATCTGGGTCCCAGCCCGAGAGAGACTCTGATTCCTGCCCTGGCTTGGCCTGGACTCGCCCTGCCTCCATCACCCGGGCCCTTGGTCTGGACTGAATTGCCCAAGCCCTTCACACCCTCAGCCTCCCTCCCACCCCTTATTTATTTCCTTTCTAACTGGATCCAGCCCATTGGAGGGGGGACACTCCTCTGCATGTATCCCCATACCCCAGAACTGGGCTCCTGAACCCCAGGAACCTGGGGTCTGGGGGGAGCCGGGCTCCTGGTCCCTGGCCCTTGCTCCATAGGACCCCTTGCCCCTGCCCGCCCCCAACGCACACACGAACCCACTGGGGGCCAACCCTTCACCCATCTCCCACACACATTCCCAGAAGTCAGGGCCCACCTCAAGGAGCACCCTACTGCAGGGATGCAGGGCCACAGGCCTCCTCTTTCCTGAGGCAGGGTCTGGGGTCACCCCTGCCCACATCATAATTCCCCATGTCCCTTGATTTCTCATTTATTTATTTTTAATTTTTTTTCTTCTCAAAGGTGGTTTTTGGGGGGATAAGTAGGGGACTCCACTGTGAGCCCCCTGCCTTCCACATGCCCCCTACCTTTTTTCTTTGCTGGTTTGCATGAGTGGAAGGTCTAACTGTGGCTTTTTTTTTTCCTGGGATTTTTTTTGGGGGACAGGGGAGGGATGGG
>NW_006442497.1:3147226-3156137 GCF_000325575.1 Pteropus alecto | reverse complement strand
GGATGGGTGTAGGGAGTGGGAATGTGGGAGGGAGGGTGGGTGGGCAGGGGTTGGGGTTGGGTGTCCAGGGGAAGACTGGAAATGCTGCCGCCTTCTGCAATTTATTTATTTTTTTCTTTTGAGAGAGTGAAAGGAAGAGACAGATACTTGAAACCTGGTGTGTGGCCTGGTTATTTGGGACCCGGGTGAGGAGGGAGACAGGGTGGGAGCATGGGGATGGGTCTGGCAAAGTCAGATCCTTCTTCACCACTCCCCCCAAAAGATAGAGGGGCCTGAAGGGGCCTTGGAGGGAACTTGCAAACCAAGGATGCAAGGTCAGTAGTGAGGAATGGGCTTGGAGAGGCTGGAGCTCTGTCTAAGGTCACAGACAGACCCAGAAAGAGGACAGATTTGGCATAGGTCTCTGCAAACTTAGCTCAGCCCTGATCACTCCCCTGAGCTGTCTCGCTCCTGTTGGGCAGCATGATGGTCTCCAAAGGAAAATACAGAGGAAACTTTCTTTGTTCATGGAGTTGTGGACAGAGCTGGACTCTGGCAATGACCTTTACAGAAGTTTGCTGATAAGAAATGCTGTGTAAATATTTATTCATTGGATTTCTTTATGCCCCATCTCTATAGGAAAGATTTGAAGCAGTTTTGCAAATAATAAGTATAGGAAAGTAGAACTCAATACCGAAGATGAAAATAGGAGAAACAGTTGCTATAGGTATGAGGGTAAATATGATCTCTGAGTTTCCTCGTAGATAAGGCAAAAAAGGAAATGGTTCATTACATACGTGTATGTGTATACACACACATATATATTTATATGTTGTTGTTATACATAAAAAATTCTAGTCTTATTTAAGAGCCAGATTTTCCTGGCCCTAAGTCCTGACTGAATCCATAGCAGGATTCTTCAGATCCTGCTATGTAGAGTATTGGTTCTCAGCTTTCTTTCTCCTGCTGTTCGTGTGTTTGACAGGCTCCCACCTTGAAGGCCTCAGCTTAGCACAGATGAACTTTTGCTGGTACCAGCTGTGATACCATCCTTTCTTCCTCTGATTTAGGGAAAAGCTGCTGGTGGAGGTTACTGAGTTGTGAGTTATGGTTAAGTCCCAAACAGTGCAAAAGGGAAGTTTTTACAGCCACCCATGACAGAAGTTGAGAGTTGGATGCAAAAGACCACCCCGCTAGGGGCAGCAGTTCTGGGGAAGGCATGGCTGCTTCAGCCTAAACTGATCCAATGATAGAGGCAGAGATCCCTGGAGGTGTGCACCTAAACCAGTGGTCCCCTATGGGCTCCCCTGAATGGTTTTCTGTGCAGTACTCTATCCAACAGAACCCAATCCAGGGGGTGGCACACAGGGGTCTGCATTTCAGGAAACCTACCAGGTGATTCTGATGTCTTGCTGGGTGGAGAAGCACTGCTTCCCAGGATGTTTTTCAAATAATCTTCTTAGCTTGGTTTTGTGTAGGAGCAGGTGGTTTGAGGATGTGCGGATGTTTTCTACCATCAGCTGAAGGGAGAAATCTGAGCTGAGGAAAGTGTGTTCAGGTAACGTGTCTGGCCCTAAGGGGTTAAGGAGAGTTCACTGAGAAGAGGTAAAATCACCTAGTTCTGCATGCATTATTTTTTAGATTACAAAAGTAATACATGTACAAAAATTCAAATAAATATAGAAACATATATGGCTAAAACAAAAATTCCCTCCCCATTTCATTCCACGTAGACCTCAGAGTGAAGCACATTAGCTGTTTGGGATGTGTTCTTCCAAATCTATAAAGCTCGTCCCTGGCCATTTTAAGAGACTGTGCTTGAGTGGATAGGTAGACTGGGGTTCAAATCCTGACTCCTCCTTCCCTCTCTGTTTCAACAAATACTTATTTGGATCTTCCTTGGTGTCAGGTAGTGTTTGAAATGCAGGGAATGCAACATTCCTGCCCTCAGGGAACTTGGAGTCAGTCCAGTGGGGACAACAGACTGTAGGAAGCAAAGGCATGCTGATAATTGAAGATAATGATGGTGCTATAAAACGAAAGTGACCGCTGGTTATGTGTCTTTACTAGTTTAGAAGGGGTGATCAGGGAGGCCTCTTCTTGGAACAACATTTGAGACTTGAACAATGAAGAAACATAGGTGGGGGCGTGTGCCAGGTAGAGAGAGGAATAGCAAGGTAAGAAGAAGTTTGGAATGTCAGAGGACAGAAGAAGGACATGGGTGCAGCAGGGTTGGGGCAGGGAGATAAATAGGAGCTGGGTCAGAGAAGTAAGCAAGGGCTGAGGACTTCATGTGGATTTTTCAAAAAAGTACCACAAAAAGCCCTGTTCGAGGCTGTAAGAAGGGAACGACTGGGTTCCTCCCCACCCCCTGTTTTGCTGGTGGAGAAGGTACTGCAGGGAGCAGTAGAGAGCCAGCCCGGAGGTGCTTTTGAGGCTAGGATGAGAGATGTGACATCGCTATAACTGGGCAAAGAACTTAACTCCTCTGAGCCTCAGTTTCCCTAGCTATAAAATGAGAATGATAATTGCTCACTTTGCTGGATTCCTGTGAGGAATAAAGGGGATAATCCATATAAAGGCTTTGGCACCCTGCCCGGCACACTTAGAAAATGGTAATGATTCGTGCCACTGGCCTCGTGGTCTCGTCTCGGTTACTGGGTAAACTTGAAAATTAAATAAAACTTGGAAACGTTTGGAGTTTTGAATTTTTCTAAAAATTTTACTCTCTAAATAAAAGTAGGAAAGAGGAGCAGAGAGGGTCCTGGGTCATAGAATCCTGGTTGTCTCAAAACTGAAAAGTAGGGGTGTGCCTGGGGTGACAGTGGAGTTGGGGAGGAGAGAGCCAGGAAGAAGAAGGACCCTACCAGAGACAGGGCGCTCAGACCCTGCCGGCTGCAGGGAGCAGATATTGAAGCTTTCGGGTGAGTTTGGGTTCCCATTTGGAACCTGTGTGCAGCAGTCATCCCCTCCTGCCAGCCGTGGGGAGCCCCCTCTTCCCTTGCCACCACCGGCGCTGAGCCCTCCAGCCCTAGCGCACCTCCTTTAGCCTCCCCTGCTTCATTGCCACCCAAGCCCTGCTCATCCTCTCCTAGGTTAGGGCAGTTACAGGTCACCCTCAGCGCTGAGCCTTCTCTTTTCCCTTCTGCCCTTTTGTTTGGTCACCTCTTCCTGAGGTCTGCTGGGTGCCCTGGGGGAACGAGGTATAGTCCCAATCTCGGGATCTGGGGCAAGAGTGAGGCAGGCCCATTCCAAACATAGTTGAAAGTGCTCTGAGAGGGTAGCCAAGGGCTGAGGGAGCTCAGAACTTAGGTCGTTATCTCCATAACTCAGACAATAGCCCAAGGCCCCAGTTCTGTCCCAGAGAGGTTGCTAACCACCCTCTGGGATGTGGGGAGAGACATCCACTGCTCTCCTGACCCCAACCTTCCACTTTCCCCCGACTCTACGTTCAGTGGCTCTCGAAGTCTAACTCAACTCTTGGTCATGCTGCCAGTGATGATAAGAATGAAAATAGGTAGCATGTGCTGAGCGTTTAGTATGTGCCAGGCACTACACTAACTGCTTTTCACTTGTTTTCTCACTTAACCTTGACAATAATTTGAGACAATGCTTGAGACAAGCATTAAGTCCACTTAATGCTTGAGACAAGCATTAAGTCCACTTTCCAGATATGGGCAAGGTGAACTCAGATCTGTTTGATAGCAGCCTTCAGGCTCTTTCTGCTGTACTAGTTTTCGCTTTTTAACATCCTTCCTGGGGACCTCCAGCATCCTTCTCAGCATTCACACACACATACTCTCTTCACCAGCCTCCTCAATGTTCACCAATTGCTCAGGCTTCTCCCTGCCTGAAAAGCACTTTCTTCTTCCTGACTCATCCTTGTAGGAGGCCTATCCCCCTCTCCTTGGCAGTCTTTAACCTGGTACTTGGGTCCCCAGAACCGACCCTGAAGGTCACCCCCACTTCTCAGCTTGTGTGATTGGTAGTACTGGGGCTTTTTCTTCTGCTTCTCCCAGTGGCAGGGGCTCTTCCTGGGCTGCTTTCTTCCCACTGCGCCCTCTCACTGGGTGGAGCTCATCATGGGCACTTTGCCACACCGGGGCCACACCCAAGACTGTACTTTCAGTGTCTCCAGCCCAGAAATCTCTGTGGACTCTAGACCAATCTCCAGCAGCCTTCTGGACTCTGAGCAGGTGCACTGCTGTCTCCCTCCTGCCTGGTCCCCTTCCCCCTCACTTCACATTCAGCAGCCACCAGGTCTACTTCATTCCTCTGCCAAGTTCTGTCCATATGACCTTCCCTCTTGGCCTCAAGTCTCACAGTTTCTCACTGACACCAACCCAGTAGCCTCCTGACCTAGCTCCCTGCCTCCCCGCAACCCACCTTTGACCCATTACCTACCCCAAGGCCAGACCATTGATCAGCTTATAGATCCGACCTCACTACTACCCTGCCTGCAACTCTTCCTGAGCCCTGTAGTCTGTAAGTGAGTCTTTAACTTTGCTGTTCAAGGGCTCATCAGTGAAACGTTTTTGGGAGTGTATTCCCCAGAATATATTCACTTACCTAATAGTTTTATACGTGTCGTAGCCAGCATAATGACCCCTGACTACTCTCACCCCCTGTTATTCATACCCTCGTGTAGTTCCCTTCCATGCTGAGTAGCCCGACCGTGTAACCACTAGGCTATTGTGGAGATGGAGCATTACTTCTGAGGGTAGGTTGTAAAAGAAATTGCAGCTTCCATCTTGTGCTCTCAAATCACTTGCTCTGGGGGAAGCCAGCTGTCATGATGTGAGAACACTCAAGCAGCCCTGTAGAGAGGCCCATGGGATGAGAAGCTGAGGTTTCTTGCCGATAATGGCCAGCACTAACTTGCCAGCCATGTGAGTATTGCCTTGGAAGCTGATCCTCCAGCATCGGTCAAGTCTTCAAATGAAGTAGCACTGACTGATAGCCTGACTACAAGCTGATAGACTCTGAGCCAGAACCAACTGATTAAGCTGTACTCAGATTCCTGACCCTTAGAAACTGAGTGAGATGATAAATAGTCGTTTTAAGATGCTAAGTTTTGGAGTGATCGTTTTCCAGCAATAGATCACTAATACACATGGACCACTGTACACATCTATTATGTACCTTATAAAATATATTCCCAAGAAAAGGGATAAAAATAATGTATATAAATGAAGATCTAATGTTTTCTTGCCACATTAATGGATGATCTTGTGACCCCCTGGGGTGCATGTCCCCCACTTTGGAGACCTCTGCGCTTTTGAATGCCATTCAAAACACCTCACCTGGAGATTCAAGGCCCGTCTCAGGGTGGCCCAAGCTACCTCTCTGGCCGTTGCTCTTCTGCTACTGTTTCCTCTCCCTAAGGTCATTCGCTTATTCCCACTGATAAAATCCTACCTGTTCTCCCAGGCCAACATTACAGACCTCTTCTAGGAAGCCTTTCTCAATTGCCCTAGAGGTGGGGTTACCAGGTTTGGAGCCCAGCCTCTTGGTGTGCATTGCTCTCCACACTCAGAGTGCACTCAGAGGGGATGAGTTTGCTGTGTATGAAATGTGGCAGGCAGAGTTCTCAAAGTGGCCCCCAAGATTCCAGTGTCATCTCTGGAACAGGTGAATATGATGAGATATCACTCTCACAATTATATTATATATAGTTAATCATATATGATTATATATACAGCAGGTCCTTGAATAATGTTTCATTCAATGTCATTTCGT
This sequence comes from Pteropus alecto, assembly GCF_000325575.1. NCBI lineage: Eukaryota > Metazoa > Chordata > Mammalia > Chiroptera > Pteropodidae > Pteropus > Pteropus alecto. The sequence continues at coordinate 3,150,419 of NW_006442497.1, read as the reverse complement.
TATAATGTTGATGAGATGCTACAAGAACTTAACTCTTGTTTATATCAATTAGCTTACGGTAAAATTGGTTTCTTTATACATTGTTTAAAGTTGCAGAACCTATCGACAACAGACAGAGACACATAGAAACACAGTTGACTTTAAGACAGAAAGATTATCCTGGTGGGTCTAATTTAATCACAGGAGCCCCTTTAAAGGTACAGAGGAAGTCAAATTTGAAGCATGAGAAACATTCCAGTCACTGTTGCTGACTTTGCAGATGGAGGTGCCATGTGATGAAGAGTGCAGACACCTCTAGGGGCTCTGGGTGGCCCCTGGTTAACATTCAGCAAGGCCATAAAGACCTTAATCCCACAGCTGCAAGGACCTGGATTTTGTTAACAACCTGAATGGGCTTGGAAGCAGATTCTTCCCTTTTGCCTCCAGAAATGAATCCAGCTCTGTCAGCACCTTGACCTCAGTTTTGCCGCTTTGCGAGGCCATGAGCAGAAAATCTAGTTGGATTTCTGCCCTATAGAACTGTGAGGTAATAAATAAGTATTGTCTGAGCCACTGAGTTTGTGGTACCTTGTAACTCAGCCATAGAAAATGCATATGTTAGGCTTTGTCCCTGAAGACCTTGCATAATTCAAGGTCTATATTCTTAAAGAGATAAATGTAAAGGGTGGACAAATTCTCAGAGTGCATAGATCTAACACCATTGTGGTACCGTTTTATTTTTAGCTACTTTTTAGTTTCTGAGGATTATCTCTAGTATTTTAAAGAGGGCTTCCCCATAAATTAGTGACCTGATGTTCCATGTTGTTTATCTGGCTTTCTTTACAGAATTTTATCACCTCTGACTCCCATTCTAAAGTTATTGGCTTTGGGGGCTGTTTTACAGCACTGATCCAAGCACTGTTCCCTGATCGATGGGTTTGGGGAACGTGGTTATACACACTGCTTTCTGTGTATGTGTACAGCTTTCTGCAGTTTTACAAAGTGAACACACCTGTACAACCAGTGTCCAGATCAAGAAGTTGAACATTTCCATCACCCCAGAAGCTCCCCTGTGCTCTTGCAGGGATAACCACTGTTCTGACCGAAACAGTGTAGGTTTGTTTCCCTGAATAAATCAGATTGTAAGGGATAATACCAGAGAATGCTAAAATAACAGCCCAATAGTCACCAAAATTACTGGCCACAGTCCCAGTGCGTGCAAACAACATGGGCTTTTCAAGACACAGACAAGTGACGGTACAGCCAGGGCTCTCACACTTCATGCAAGAGACATGTGTTCCCGAATGTCTCGCATAACGTAAAACTCTCATAAGTCAAGTTTTCTCACAAAATAACTAACATAGAATTTGCATGACTTCACATTTTGGGCCTAAAGTGAGACTTAGGCACATCTTTAATATTGCCCAATTTTTAATTTAGTATACTTTCAATTCACACACTCCTCACTCCTGTCTGAACACAACCCTCTCCGAACCCCCCATGGAGTTGTGAGGTACCACATTTTAGCATCTCTGTGCTCCCAGGGCCCAGCCATGATGACAGCATAAGGTCCTGGACTCAGGCTGCTCCAATTCTAGTCCTCCCTCTGCTGTTTCCTTGCTGCGTGACCGTGGGTAAACTCTTACCTTCTGGGCCTCAGTTTCCTCATCTGCAGATGTGCTCTGGGGATAATAACAGGAACTGATGAATGAAAAGACTCAGGCACACAGCACAAGTCAATGGAGAAGGTTCGTTGGCACTAATCCCACCCGAAGTGGGGAAAGCCTGCTCTAATGCCTCTCCCCTCATTTCCCAATCCCCCATCCTTCCCCTCTTGCTGCTGGGAACTTTACTCTCCAGGAGAGCAAAGCTAGTCAGCCTGAGTTGGGGAGTCTGGTGGCTGAGCCCCAAGAAAGCTGGAGCTTAGGGTAAGATGTCAGGGTCACAGGCCTGGGTTGGGCAAGAGTGAAGAACGGTTCCCTCTGATCTTGGTCAGGGGTATTTGGAGACACCAACAATTCTGGGAATTCAGAGACAGTAAGTGATGGGGGGAAGGGACAGAGAGTAAACAGCTAACTTCACCCCAGCCCTTGTGGCCTGGCTCCCCTCTCATACCATGCAATGAGTGAGGTGACCAGCATGTGGGGGTATAGGGGGCAGACCAGGAGAATCCCCCTCTTTGGGGAAGAAAGCAGAAGCAACCCATCCCCCGCTCCCACCCCCACACATCCCTGTGTTCCAAATTCATTTCCACTTCTGTTTACGTCCAAAGTCCCTGGCACTTTAGATGCCAGGTTTGGTGCTCTAGGACACACAGACACACAGACGCGCAGATGCACAGGGCTCAGGGCCCTCATGTGGACCCTGTCCCTTGCTCTTCTACTGTCTAAGGCTGTCTGCGCACCCCAATTCTCCAGGCTTCAACCCCCTTCTTAGCCTGGAAACTGCAGAGCATTGCGGGACTCAGGAATCACCCTCAGAGACCTTCAGCAAGTAAAAGGGGAAGAAAGAGACGGGGACTGACCAGGGTGGGATGGGGGAGGGGTAGTGGGGACCTGCTGTCAGGAGGGCAGGGGCTGGGTGGGAAAACTTCAGAGGATAGATTTTGGGTGTCAGGCCTGGGAGGAAATGGGGAAAAGAAGAAAAGTCTCCATGTAGCCACCGATTACTTAGAAAGGGACTAGACCCCACATTGCAACTCTGTTCAGTTCCAATCTCAACCCTGACCCCAGAGACCTAGTCCCAGGTCCAGCCAGCCCTACCATGACAAAGGAGTATCAAGATCTCCAGCATCTGGACAACGAGGAGAATGGCCATCAGTTCAGACAAGGTGAGAGGACACCTCCCCCCATTTCTGAAAGGCGAGCATTAGGTGGCTCAGGCTCCCTTCCCTTGGCTCCTACTTTTTTCTATGACCCCTGACTCTATCTCTGGGTCTTCCTCCTTCACAAGAACACAGTGTCTGAACCACCCCTCTTAGGAGAGGTGCAGGGTGTGGGGGCTTCTGCATGCCTCCTGACCCTTGCCATGTTACCAACTTCTCGGGACCCTGGGGGAGGGGGTGAGCCCAGGGGGGTGTGGGTGTAACTGGAAGAAGTTAGGTCTCTTCCTCCTTTCCTCTTCCAACATCAGATAAACCTTGGCTGTGTGTGTGTGTGTGTGTGTGTGTGTGTGTGTGTGTGTGAGAGAGAGAGAGAGAGAGAGAGAGAGAGAG
>NW_006442497.1:3143988-3147190 GCF_000325575.1 Pteropus alecto | reverse complement strand
AGAGAGAGAGAGAGAGAGAGAGAGAGAGAGAAAGGGTTGTCTGGGATCAGTCTGGCCAAGGGGTAAGATTTCTGTGCGATTTTTGATCTGAGAGAGGATGAGACCCTCTTACCTCAAAAAACAGCTCCTTCCCCCGACCCCTTTCAGATCAGAGAGGGATTTTGTTTGAGCTGAATGAGAATGCAGTTCTTGGGGGATGAGAGTTGGCACTGCCTTTTGATGGAAGAAAGGGCTGCAGAGGAGGAGAGAATGAAGGGAAGGCCCTACATTCTAGCTCACAGAAACAGGGCTCCCTGGGTGGAAGCAACTTGAGGGACCTGAAGTGTGGCTACTTTGCCTTCTCTTCCTGCACCCAGCCAAAGAGCAGTGGGATTCATGGGAGAGAAAGAAACCCCCTTCTCTTGCCCCACCTTCAGAGGGGAGCAGTGATTCCCCAGGTGGCCACGCACTCCACTAGTCTCCTCCAGCTCGCAAACTCCATTCTCAAGGCTCTGGTGAGGTTCATCAGCTGCACGGACACAGTTAGGCCACTAGGTGTCAGCAAAGGCCTAGAGCCTGGGTAGGGCTAGGGAGGTCAAAGCTTTGCATCCATCTGGAACCCTCTTCCCTTCCCCACCTCCAGTTGTCTCTGGCTCCTCCAAGTCACCTACTGCCCATATTTCTTAATCTATATATTTCCTCCTACACTGCTAGAGGAGCCTTAGCTTGCTCTCCTCCTAGGACCAAACAGCTACCACAGGCTCCTCTTTGTCCCTGAGACCTTGATGCCCTCTCCTCTTGCAGGGATGCCTCCTCCCCAGCCACTCTTTCAGCGTCTCTGCTCCGGACCCCGCCTCCTCCTGCTCTCCCTTGGCCTCAGCATCCTGCTGCTGGTGGTTGTCTGTGTGATCGGATCCCAGAGTGGGTGTCCCCGGGGTGGGCTGGGAAGGGAGCCATGTTGAGGGGTTGGTGGAAGCAGTGGTGAGGGGAGTGCTGGTTGTTGTGATGGTGGATGCAGCCCTCTCACTTTGTCCCATCCACACCCTCTCCTCTCCAGACTCCAAGCTGCAAGAGGAGCTGCAGGCCTTGAAAGAGACATTCCGCAACTTCACAATGAACACGGAGGCAGAGGTCAAGGACCTTCGCGCCCAGGGTGAGGGGGGCCTGGGCTGAGGCTGGGGGGCTGTGGAACACTAGGGATGTTTGGACACTAAGCAAGTCTCTTCTTCAGGAGGAGGTGTGGGCAGAAAGATGAAGTCCCTGGAGTCGCAGCTGGAAAAACAGCAGCAGGACCTGAGTGAAGGTCAGAGAGGGAGCATGTGTGTGAGCATATGTGCGTAGGATACAGGGGCCCTCTCAGGCCAAACCAAAGGGTCTTGTGGCAGGGGCATCTGTGACTGACCTTTGGTCCTGCATACAGATGCAGAACCTTCCCAACCCCCTTTCCTCCTTTCCCTCCCTACTCTTATCCTTCTGTCCCTCTCTGTCCTCTGTCTCCCCAGATCACTCCAGCCTGCTGCTCCACGTGAAGACCTATGTGTCTGACATGCGAAGCCTGAGCTGTCAGCTGGCCATCCTCCAGGGCAATGGTGAGGAGGCAGGGATACTCAACTCTTCTTTCCTGTCCACTTCCCCTCCTGGCAGCACCTCAGCCCCTCCACCCTCTCTCTCTGCTCCACTCCCCATCCCCACTTCAGGCTCTGAAAAGACTTGCTGCCCTGTTAACTGGGTGGAGCATGAAGGCAGCTGCTACTGGTTCTCTCACACTGGGAAGCCCTGGCCCGAGGCTGAGAAGTACTGCCAGCTAGAGAACGGGCACCTGGTGGTGGTCGGCTCTTGGGAGGAACAGGTGAGGGCTCTAGATGGCTTGTCTGGGAAGCTGGCTGGTCTACGGAGAGGTCACTACCCTCCTCTCTCCCCAGAAATTTGTCCAGCACCATATAGGCCCTGTGAACACGTGGATGGGCCTCACTGACCAAAATGGGCCCTGGAAATGGGTGGACGGAACAGACTATGAGACGGGCTTCAAGTGAGTATGTGCACTCTGCACTCTGTCCCTCTGGCCTGGGTCCTGCTGTTCCAGTTGGGTGGGTCCCAGGGCAAGAGGGGCTGCTTGGTTTGGCTTGAGGATTTGGCCTCCTAGAGCCCATATCTGTGTGGTCTCCTTAGGAACTGGAGACCAGAGCAGCCAGATGACTGGTATGGGCACGGGCTCGGGGGAGGCGAGGACTGTGCCCACTTCACAGATGATGGCCGCTGGAATGATGACGTCTGCCGAAGGCCCTACCGCTGGGTCTGTGAGACAGAACTAGACAGAGCCAGCTAGGAGGCTCTCTCACCTAATTTATTTCCTCAATGCCTTCACCTGACAAAGGGGCCTGGTTTGGGGATCTTCCTATCTGGGAGCCTCCTGCACCTTCTCAGGGATTTTCATCTGGAATTTTAAGGAAAGGTGAAGGATGGTGTCTGAGGAATGTAGAATGATGTTCAGAGGGGTGGGGATATTGAAACCCATGCTACTTTCTGCAGTTTGCAGGTTATTATTGTCAACTTTTTTTTTTTTTAGAGTAAAAAGAAGAGAAATATACTAAACATTCTGAGTTGTTTGGTTATTGGGGATCAAGAATGGAGAGTGGGCTTGTTGGCATTAGGAAGCTTGGGCAGGCTGTGGGGCATTGGGGGAACTGTATCAGCCAGATGGTGAGATTCGTTATTTCCAGGCATGGGATTTAGGGCAAGTTACTCTGCTCTCTGAGTCTCAGCTGGAAAATAGTGTTATTACTGGGACCATCCTACTTCCATCAACCTCTCCAGGAACAGAACCACCCCAATGTCTCGAGTGCTTTGAAAGCTTTGAATGAAACTCCTTGATGTCTGTTGTGTACATTACAGTGAACAGAAGCAAAATCCACAGGTAACAAATACAATGAATAAAAGCTGAGCCTCAACCAAGAGTGACCAAACACAGGAGGAAAACCAGTTCCATGGAAGGGAAGACCCCAGGTAAATAGAATCCACCACTCAGGATGGGAGTTAACAGGACAAACAGATCAAGACTTTACAGACATTTATGGGATTCTTAACAAAAACCGACAAAGTATTAGCCACAAAGAAGACCCTAACTAATTCTAAAAAGGAGCAATGCTCTGAACAAAATGAATAAAACACAGTTAGACATGAAAATGGAAGTAGAACCAAAAAAAATCTACAACATATATATATA
>NW_006442497.1:3134416-3143887 GCF_000325575.1 Pteropus alecto | reverse complement strand
ATATATATATATATATTTCTCACCATCTTTCCAGATAACTTTAAGAGAAAATCAAAGTCAAGTGAATTAGAAATGAACAAAGAAAGTATACACACTGAGGTTGTGGATGGTCTAAAGTGGTTCCCAGGAGGAAATGTATAAGACTTTAGCAAATTCATTAAAAGACAGGATTGAAATAAGCTAAGTTTTAACTCAAGAAACTTGAAAAACAATAACAAAATAAACCCTCCAAAATGAGTAAAGGAATTTATTTTTTAAAAATCAAAAATAAATAAACTGGAATATAAAAATGTAGGTACAACCAATAAAAGAAAATTCTGATTCTTGTAAATGGTGAATAAAATAAACAAATATGAAAGAGAAGAAAGAAACACAGATATATGACTTTAAAGAAGTACAGATATAGAGGATATAATTATGTAATACTTCCATATTTGTAACAGTAAAGACAGTGTTTCCCCCAACATTGTTGTAATTTTTGGGTTAATCCCTTAGAAACAGAGCTTGTAATTTCCAAACTTATTAAGGGGAAAAATGAAGAAAAAAAGTTAATCTAAAGGAAGATGGGAAAAGAGAGAGGAAAAAAAAAAACCAGAACAGGTAGATAAGAAAAAGCACAAAATAAAGGGTTAGTTATGAATCCAAATATGTTGCTGGTTATATTAAATGCAAAAGACTAAATTATCTTGTTAAAAGACAAGAACTTCCAGACAGAATAAAAAATAAAGTCCTACCATATGCCTAAGAGATACATCTAAAACAGAGAGGTCGAAAGCCAAAGCATGAAAAAGATATATTAGGCAAATTTTAACCAAAATAATTATCATAAAATTACAATTTATAATAAAAAGCATTATCAGAGATAAAGAGGGTCGCTTCCTAATGATAAAAAGTTTAATTCGACCGGATACACCAGTATTAAATATATATGCACCAAATAACATAGCCATGAAATATATGAAAATGAAAAATTTGGAAGAACAAGAAAAAATAGACAAATCTATATTCATAGTAGGAGATTGTAATACATCTCTCTCAGTGATAGATCAAGCAGACCAAAAAAGACTAAGGAAACTGATGTTTTGAACCCCAGGTTGTACTATTGTGATCCAACAGACATATTTAGTACACTTCACTCATTAACTACAGAATACTCATTGTTTCCAAGTACATTGAGACATTTTCAAAAAATTGAACAAATACTTGGCCATAAAAGCAAATTTTAACTCAAACATAATTTTCACTACAATGACTAGAAATGTAAAATTCCTATAGAAAATATTAGCCAATCAAATGGTATATTAAAAGAGGTGTGTTCAAGTAGCATATATGCTAGGAATTCAAAGATGGTTTAACATCACAAAACATCTATTAATTAAATAGACTTAGAGAGTACAGAAGACTAAATTAATGGTGTATAAGAGAAAAAAATCACCCAATGAAGAAAAACACTTGGCAAAAGTTCAACTCCTATTTATGATAAAATCTTTTTCGACTTCGGCTGCTTCTATTTTGTTGCCCTACTATTTTCAATGTTTGCATTCTATCATATGTTCCAAGATGTCTGCCCATCCATGACACATTTCAGGCAAGAGAAAGAAGAGAAAAAAAAAGAGGAGAATGGCACATTTCCCCCGTCTCCCTTCTCTTGACATTTCTGGAAGTTGTATGCACTTTGCTTACATCTCTGATCAGAACTAGTCCCACGGCCACATTTAGCTGTAAATGTGGCTGAATAGTGTACTCTACTGTAGATGGCCAATTTCAGCTAACTACCAGGGTATTCTACTAATGTAGAGCAGGAGTCAGCAAACTATAGCTCTCACTTTTTTTGTAAATAAAATTTTATTGGAAGAGAGCCATGCTTATTTGTTTACATATTACTTGTGACTGCTTTCATGATATAAACAGCATTCAGTAGTTGCAACAAAGCTGGCAAATATTTGCTCTCTGAGCCTTTACAGAAAGTGTCCGTGAATCCTGGTGTAGAGAAGAGGGGAGAATGGATATTGAGGTCAATTAGAGGTGTATGCCACACTGTTTTTATTGCTGCTGTTTAATATTATCCTGGGCAACCTGGTGAAACTGCACCAGACAGGAAAAGGCCTCAGAGTTGTAAGGCTTGGAAAGGAAGGGATAAAGCGATATAGTCATCTACACAGAAAATCAACACCATCAACAATTAGACTTAATGAGAGGCTTCTGCAGGTATGTCAGGCAGCTATCAACACTTTAATGTATAAAGAATACGTAAGAAAAAAGTTAAAATTCTTTCCAAATTAATACATAAAGTCAATGCAATAAAATACAAATTTCAGTTGAATTTTTAAAAGTAACTTCATCTTTTTAAAAAATGTAAATAGAAAAATAAAAGTCAATTTGCAAAAAAAGCAAAAATCGAGAGAAAAGGAAAAAAGACATTAACACATATTGCAAAGCCATATTCATAAAAATGGTATGGGGTTATACAATAACAGAAAAATGGACCAATGGTATGGAATAAGGAGATCAGAGACAGAACTATGCATACACGAGAACTTCATACCTAATAAAGGGGCACCTCAAATTGGTAGAGGACAGGCATTATTGGGAAAACTGGCTCTTCATATGAAAAAAAATCCATGCCTAACATGACATACAAAGGTGGATACTAGATAGAGTCAAGACTTAAATATCAAGGTAAAATTACAAAAGTAATAGGAAAAAAAAGAAGGAAAGAGAATATTTTCACTTACATGCAAGGTATCCAAAGCACATTACAACAACAACAACAAAACTGGTAAAATCAACTGCATGAAAATGAAAATTTCAGCTCAATAACAATGTATCAGTTAAGCTCCCAGCAAGAAACAGATGGCATACATGAAATGGGTAATTGGAAGATGTTTTAATAAAGGGATGATTTACAAAGGTGTGAGTAGGATTAGGGAAGCCACAAGAAATAGGGCAGGGACCCAGGTAGTCCCATAGCAGAGAGCCATTAGCACCTCCAGGAACCCAGGAAGAGAGAAAGCTCTGTGGAGAGGGCCTCCTGACAGGAGCTGTGACTTTATCAGTCTGTTGTGATTGATAGGAAGCGAGTTGCCCACAACTAGCTACTCTACAGGGTGGGAGTTGGGGGAGTCAGTGTTCTCCCTTTGCTCTTCTTTCTCCCTCTTATTTCCTGCTAGCTCCGGAAGCCAGATGGCAAAGGCAGCAACTGATGCAATCAAACACCTCTGCCTCCAAAACCACCGGATGTGAAAGGGACAAATGGAAGACATCCAGCGAAGGAGGCTCCTAGAGACAAAGAAACACATGGGAAACCTATTCGATAGATAGCAAAGGATATAAACAGGCAGTTCACAAAGGAATCCCTGGGGTCTAATGTGCATATGAAGACATGTTTATAATCGCTAGTAATGAAAGAAACCCAATTTAAAACATCTCTTTACACCCATCTGATTGAAAAAAATTAGAGTGTAAGTCAAGTGCTGGCAAGGATGTGGGGGAAAATGAGAACCATATGCACTGCTGAGGGGAGTATAAGTGGAATAGCCATTTTGCAAGGTACTTAGTGGACTTAATAATGCATATATGCCAGGGTCCCTGAAATCCTACTTCTGAGTATACATACCAGAGAAATTCTCTCACTGGTCCTTTACAGGACACTGTGAAGATATTCATGGCAGGGCTGTTTGGGAAGCAGGAACAAGGCTACTACCTAGGTGCCTGCTGATAGCAGAATATGATGTCTGATAACACATTTAGAACTACTGACTGCGGCACAGCCACTATGGAAAATAGCATGGAGGGTCTTCAAAAATAAAAACTAGACCTACCATGTGACCCAGCAATCCCACTTTTGAATATATATCCAAAGAAAATGAAATCAGTATCTTGAAGATATTGGTATCCCATGTTCATTGTAGCATTATTCACAATAGCCAAGATACTGAAACAACTTAAATGACTGTCAATGGAAAAATGGATAAAGAAAATGTGAATATATACATACACACACAATAAAACATCATTCAGCCATAAAAAGAAGGAAATCCTACCATCTGCAACAACATGGACTAACCTGGAGGGCATTATGCTGAGTGAAATAAGTCAGACAGAGAAAGAAAAATACAAAATCATTTATATGTGGAATCTAAAAGAGTCAGACTCTTAGAACCAGAGAGTAGAATGGTAGTTGCCAGAGGCTTGGGGGTGGGGGAAATGGGGAGTAATTGATCAAAGGGTACAAATTTTCAGTTATACAAGATGGGTAAGTTCTGGGTATCTAATGTACAGAATGGTGATTATAGTTAATAATACTGTATTGTATACTTGAAATTTGCTAAGAGAGTAGATCTTAAGTGTTCTCACCACACATAAAAAATGATAACTATGTGAGCTGATGGATGTGTTAATGAACTTGTTTGTGGTGATCATTTCATAATGTATATGTATAGTAAGTCATCACAGTTGTACCCCTTAAAAAATCACATTGGACAACCTAAATATATACAATTTTTATTTTTCAATCATACCTCAATAAAGCTGGGGAAAAAAAAACAATTAAAGCATATTGCACAGAAAAAAACCCAGTGACTACATATACACAAAGCAATATAGAGAGACCTAAAATCAACACTGAATGAAAAAAGTAAAAAAACAGAATGCAGTTCAGGTTCAGAACACAATCACATTGATAAAAATCATTAGCCTATACACACATAGCATCACATAATTTTCAAGGACATGTCAAATCCATTCAAATGGTTGTTTAAGGAAGGGAGGAGGAGAATACGAGGTACAACCAGCATGAAGGGTAAACATCAAAATGAGAAAAGAGACTGAAGCTGAGAGTGGTGTCTTGAACTGAGGAGTGGGAGAAAGTCAAACTTCGCCTCTGGTACAGGAGGGAAAATGCCTGTGTGCTTCGCAGCCTCCACATTGCCAGGATCCTTAATAGGGAGCACTGAGAAACAGTCCACCAGGGGGACGAGCCCAGATAGGGAGGTGAATCATCACCTTGACTACTTCCGGAGGTCGGCCTAGAGTGAGAAATAAGAATGAAAATATTAGAAAGGAGAAGGGCAATTAAAAAAGATTTGCAGAGATTGGATATCTCCATCATGATGCAGTGGTGGCTACAGTGTCATCTGTGAAAGGTTTTTGTCAGAGAACCTTAAACCTGAATCCGATTAAATTTCTAGCACCAATTACCAGTTTATAGGAAATTCAGTGGGGAGGACGGCACATACACAGGAGTGCATTCCTTCAAATCCAGAAGATGGAAGATGTTACAGAGCCAATTTCTGGTTTATTCAACAACAACAACAAAAAAATGACAAGAAAAAAAAGGGAGGGGAAATTTTTCTAGATAAAAGAGGCTTAAGAGACATACATACCCCATACATACAACGTGGAGACTTTGCATGCTGATTTGAACAAACCACTTGTAAAAAGACCTTATGAAAAAATTAGGTAAATTTGAATACTAATTGGATAAGGCATTATGGTATATTATTTTTGATATGGTAATAGCATTGTGGTTAAGTTAAAAACAAAAGATTCTCCACTTTAGAGATACATGCTGAAATGTTTACAGGTGAAATTGGTATGTCTGGGATTTGCTCTGGAATAATTCAGCAGGGTGGGGTGGGGGAGGTGGGATGGGTGTAGAAGAAACAAACATGTTAGTGACTGTTGAAGAGAGTGATGGGTATGTGGGTGTTCATACTATTCTTTCATATTTTTGTACATATTTTTTCATTAGAGCTGAATCACAAACTGCAGGGCTTAAAGATGTGACTTAACTGAAATATGGGATGTGCGTGGCTCATGCTTGAGGTGGGATGCTGTCAGCAGGAGTTTGCATAGAACTGTCCACTTCTGTTGTGGCTGAAATCAGGTAGGTCAAGGGATATAATGTGGTCACCAGAGGTGTCTACTCCAAGCTCCATACCCAGACTCCTGAAAGAAGGATGAGGACACACAAAAGCAACCAGTACATAAAACACCTAAGATGAACTTAGGAGATATACAAGATGTGTATGGAAACAACTGTAAAACTCTAATGAAGGTCCTAAAAAGACCTGAATAGTGCCAACTTATTCTTAGCTAGGGAGCCCCAGTAGTGTAATAATGTCAACTTCCCCTAGATTAATGTATAAATTCAAGGTTATCCAAACCAAAATTCCTATGCGATGATTTTTTGGAATTTAACGACATGATTCTAAATTAATCTGGAAGAATAACTGTGTGAGAATGACCAGCAGAAAAATTTAGAAGAACAATAATCAGGGGACTTGTCCTATTAGATATTAAAATATATTATAAAGTAAGTAATTAAAATATACTTGGTCCTGGCACAGGAATGGGCAGATAAAACATTGATATGGAATAGACTCCAGAAGTGGATCCAGTGAATTCATTGGGGCTGTTTTGTTTGTAAGTGACAGAAATCCAATGGGAACCAGCTGAAGCAATGAGGGGAGATTATCAGGATTGGGAGAATATTGTAGAATCTCTGGGCAGGGATGTAGGTGGGCCTCTGAATCAAAATGGGGACTGGTGCTCTGTTGGGGACTTTTTCTCTGTGTATCAGCTCTACTTCTTTCAGAGCATCTGCCTCGTTATTTTATCTCATTGCATACTGGCTTCTCTGCTCTTTGGTTCACATTCTTACAACACTATTGAGTTTCATAGCTGACATATTCTGTCTGCCTGTCTGTCTATCTCTCCGAACTCCCATGGAAGATGCTGATTGGCTCTCTTTGGGTCAGCTGACTAACACTGTGCCAATAAACTGGAGCCAACGTCAGGGTCCTGGCATGGTGGCTGCTGCAGTGACCACATGGAAAGGAGGGCAAGAGTTCATGGAAGTATGGTGACTTGGGGGTTGGAGGTGGGAGTGGGCAAACCAAACAATAGGTCTCTATTACATCTAAGTACCTACAGAAATCCAGTAAATGGTTCTGACATAATAAGAAATATTTATTTTGTCTCTGTCCCCAGTTCTGACATTGATCTCCTAACTCTCTTGGAATTTCCTGGGTGATAGGAGCTTCTGTTTTTCTAATGAGGTGACTGTTGGTAGGCTCCTGAATAGGGGCTGGTCACCAGAAAGACCAAGCCATGATTAGAAGCTTGGAACTTTCAGCCCAGCACCCCATTCTCCGTGGAGGGCCTGGAGATTGAGTAAATAATCATATCTACATGATGAAGCCTCTATAAAAATCCTTAAACTACAGATTTTAGAGCTTCTGGGTTGGTAAACACATCCATGTGCCAGGAGAGTGGCACCCTCTAAACTCCTGAGCTCGGAACTCTTCTGGATTTTGCCTTATGTATCTCTTCATCTGGTTGTTCATCTATATCCTTAATCATACCTTTTATAATAAATCAGTATATGTAAGTAAATGTGTTCACAAGTTTTGTGAGCCCTTGTAGCAAATTATTGAACCTGAAGAGGGGATTGTGGGAACACCGGATTTATAGCTGGTTGGTCAGAAGTCCCAGGTGACAACCTCGGACTGTGATTGGCATGTGAAATGGGGGAGCAGTCTTGTTGGACTGAGCCCCTAACCTGTGGGGTCTGTACTAACTCTAGGTAGTTAGTATCAGAATTGAATTGTAGGACACTTAGTTGGTATCTGCATTGTTGAAGAATTGGTTGATGTGGGAATTTCCAACCCCATATTTGGTATCAGAAGTGCTGTGAATAGAGGAAACAAGAGTTTTTCTTTAATAATCAAGAAATCATTTTAAATCAGAGGAGAAAAGATGCAGTGAATGGTGGCAGGGAAGTTGTTATCCAATTCATTGACCTCATCATTTTTAAAGAAATATTTGTGATGGAAATGATTTATCTCTTATGTGCCATATTTCTCAATTCTGAATGCCTGGAATGCTACTTCTCAAAAACTGCGGTTCAAATGTTATTTTCATACTAATGGATTAAGAAATAGTAGAATTGGTACAGAGGAGCTATGGCTACTCCTAATGTTTTATGAGGTGAAAAATACTTTAAATTTCAAAGCTTAAAATGTTTTCTGTGAAAAGAAAACTGAGAGCTTCCTCTCTCCCCTGAAGTTACATGTTTTACTATAAATAAACTCTTTTGAAATAGCCAGAAAGTGCATTCCACCTGTGTAGGGGAAAACATCTCGTGGATTATATCCAAATGCCCCTAAAAGATTCACTGACTGTCCAATGGTGTGTTGCTATCAGTTGGTTTCCCTCAAGACCTTCTACCAAATACGATACCTTCAGCCCAGCATTTACCTGTAGCATAAGTTCATTCTATATTCAAATTTTCAATTATAGTGCTTAGGTTGCCATTTTTGTTTGGATTATAATAACAGGTATAAATAGCTCTCTTTCTGTAATCTAAAACCAACTAAAGAGGAAAGTAGACTCCAAGATACCAAAATATTTCAAAAAGGCAAATGCATTCAATTCCTTTCCATGCAGCACATAACAAAAAGTTATCTATGCATTTGCTATTTCTTGTCCAGATCAACAGTTTGGGATGACTTTTGAGGATCCACTCAACCCACGGTGAGACATCTTGCAAAAGTTCTGAAAGTAACTTTATGTAGGGAGAGAAGAAATGTTCTTGCTGCTCTAAAGATTAGCCAGGTGAGGAGTGTGCTGAGAGAAGAACTGAATATCTATGGTCTCTTTCATCATTATCAAGCTCATGCTAGGACTGTATTAGTTAACCTCTACCAACAGATGCTTATAGAGAGTCGTTCAGATTTGCCATCAGAGAGAAGAGGAGGAGGAGACACTCAATGTCTCACAACAGAAGGTAGAGGCTGCTGGTTGGAAAAAACAACTGACACGTTCTAATGAAAGATGGAAGGAAAAAACCTACCCAAGAACAATAGAAGTGAAATTGTCCTTCTAAGGATGCCGCACCAAGCAGAAAGCCTCTGAGAACTCCCCCAGCCACTGGAACATTCTTCCTCACAGATGATGCCACCTTCTCAGTTTTGCATTTGACTTCATTAGGTAACTGGTTGCTCTTGGAGATTTTTAGTGGTTTCTTGGCTTTCTTCATATTCTTCTCTACTCCCTGCTAATAACCTTTGAAGTACTCAGTACAGCTTGCAAACTGAAGGAGAAAAAGTCTACCTCCCACAGCTGTTGCAACCAACTTTCTAACATCCTAGAAAATGAAAGCCACATGCCAGCCAGGGGCACCTCTCATCAATGGTGAGGTCACCATGCTAAACTCTTCTGCAGAAGGCCCAGGTGCCTGCTTGGGTATTACTGCTTTTTAGCAAATTTGGCAAGGTCTAGTAGCTCAAAATTTTTCTCAAAATTTCCTTGACTGGATGTGGCCATTTGGTGAGCATCTCTTTCAAGAACATTGCAGGGGTTCTGCATGGCCCTTTTGCATTGTCCTTCCCTTGTCATGTCACTGCCCTTCCCAGCAGGTTTGAAGTAATCGTAATTATAATTATCATTCTTTCATACTGAATTCCC
>NW_006442497.1:3092813-3134398 GCF_000325575.1 Pteropus alecto | reverse complement strand
GCAAAATCCTAATCCTAGTTAAATTCTTCTTTCCTCTCACTCTGTTCCTGCACCTGCGCTGCTGGATATGTTATGAATACAACCCCAATAACAACAAACACACCACCACATGACAGCCTCTCTAATTTTAAAACTGTGATCAATTTCAAGTGAATCTACAGCACTGTCCCATGTTCCCGCAGATTCTATTAATCAATCTACTCTCTGTCTCTCCAAAATCATTGTTTCCTACTTTCTTTTCTCTTAATTAGCTGATAACCTTGCTTCTTATTTCGCTGAGAAAATGGCAGCAATCCAATGGGAGCTCCCTCTTAGGCTCTGTGTAGAAGACTGCTTGGATATTCACTAATCCCATCTCTGGAGATGTTGGGGAGGGGGGGGAATTTCAGCTCCCACTCTCCCTGCAGGTAGGTTGGGGCAGTGTGACTGGGTCCTGGCCTGTACTACTTCTGAAGTAGTATGCAACCAGGCCTGGCCATGACATATCATAGCTGGTCCTTGTCATTCTTTCTCTTTGCTCCTCAGCTGACCAGATGGAAGGGATCCCAAGAAAGCCTCTAGGGAGGCTCTAATGAACGGCAGAGCCTGGATTCCCGAGTCACTCCAGTGAGGAAGCTTGACCTGCACTGGACTGTGATGTGAGTGAGAAACACACTTTGCGTTGTTACACCACTGAGATTTGGTGCTACAACAGCAACTAAGTAGACTCATTCACTTTCCCACCTTCAAGTATACCGCAGTACCAGGCTTGCATCTATACCCACACATCTCACCTTCCCATCTGCTAAGGGGTCTCTGCTTCTATTAAAGGCTGTGGAGCCACACCCACTCGCTTATGCTGGAGCTTAACTTTTCTGTATATCCACAAGTTTTCTCTCCTTCCTGAGTCATTCCCACAAGCTACAAACGAGCTCTCCTCCCTCCCATCTTAGACACCTGCTCTGATGAACATGAACCACTTCAATGATTTCCCAGCTTCTTGGCTTCCCTTCAGAGCAAAATTCTTTAAAGAGCTACCTTTTTCGTTGTCTTCACTTCCTCACCTCCTATTCTTGTTCTTTGCAGCCACGCATTTTTTAATTTTCTCAATAGTTTTTCTTTTTCCAAAATATCATATAGTGGGAATTGTATGCTATGTAGCCTTTTTAAACTGGCTTCTTTCACTTAGCAATATGTATTTAAGTTTCTGCCATATCTTTTTGTGGCTTGATAGCTCATTTCTTTTTATTACTGAATAATATTTCATTACATGGAAGTACCACAGTTTGCTTATTCATTCACCTATTGAAGGACATTATGGTTGCTTCTAATTTTTGGCAACTGTGAGTAAAGCTGCTATAGACATTCATGTGCAGATTTTTGTGTGGACATAAATATTCACTCATTTGGGTAAATACCATGGAGGATGATTGCTGGATTGTATGAGCCTGTGTTTAGCTTTGTAAAAACTGACAAATTGTCTTCCAAAGTGGGTGTACCATTTTGCATTCTCATCTGCAGTGAACGAGAATTCCTATTGCTTCACATTCTTGCCAGCATTTGTTGTCAGTGTTTTGGATTTTTGCTATCTAATAATTGTGTAGTGACATCCTATTGTTGTTTTAATTTTAAATTCCCTAATGACATATGATATTGAGTATCTTTTTATATACTTATTTGCTATCTGTATGTCTTGTGAAGTGTCTGCTCAGATATTTTGCCCATTTTTTAACTGGGTTGTTTGTTTTTATTATTGAGTTTTAAGAGTTCTTTGTAAATTTTAGATACAAGTCCTTTATCAGATATGTGTTTTACAAATATTTTTTCCTAGTCTGTGGCTTGTCTTTTCCTTCTCTAAATATAGACAATTCTGAATATGCATAATCTGAAGAAATATTGTTATCATGAGCTCTTCTTGAGGAAATTACTAGAGGATGAACTTGATTTCAAACAAGGGATAACAATAAATTTTAGCAAAAGGAAGGTAGTGGATGTTGAATACATTTAACATAGAACTAAGACCAAAACAAAAGTTTGGTGATAGAATTAAGAGAAGGAAGGAGGGTAGATGAAGATATAAGCTAATTTATTCATCATTCATAAAAAAATAAATTTGAAAAGTTGGATCATTTTCTAGGAAAATATTATTTACCAAAAAGATCAAAAAAGAGAAAATACAAACAGACATTTCTATAAAAGAAATACAGAAAGTTTCTGAAGAGTTACTAGCTTCCCCCAAAGGATCAGACTCAGATAGTTTCACAGAAAATATCTAATAAAACTTTAGAGGAGATTATTTAGATACTGTTCCAGGGCACGGAAAAAGAGGAGAAAAAGTTTAAATTATTTTAATGAAACCAGTACATCATTAATTCCAAAGCTTAATAAAAATTACACAACTATTACTTACCTATTTTAGTTATAAATATTGATATAGAAGTCTTAAATAATATATAAGTAAATGTAATCCAGGAATTCATTAAAAGATTTAGGACTATTATGACCAAAGAGACTACATTTAGGGAATGCAAGGATAATTCAATATTATTATCATCCTTCTACCCATGCTTAATTTCTATACAATAATAACAAAATCACACTTCTACTCAATGTGGTACAAATATTTTTATTCCATGAAGATGCCCCAAAAATGAGAGACAGAAAGTCCTATTATTCCTCTTATCCATTGCTGGGAGATGTTAATTTCTCTTCTAGCTCAGTCACAACTGCTGGATATTATGTGACCTGAAAAATAAAATTTAAAGTTAACCACCACAAATACTCTTTATATGAAAAGGAGAAAGGGGAAAAAAGAAATAATTGATTAATGTACAAATCTGTAACAAGCAAGGAAGAAGATATGCATATCTACTACAGTTCTTATTTCTGTCATGGCTACAGAGCTGTAGTTGATCTTTAAAACTCCTTTTTTCCTCTACCCATTCCATATTCCTTCTGCCCTCAGTTGGCACCTTAACAGGCAGGGGCCCTTTTTCTGGTAAGAAACACAAACCTTTGTTCCTGAAGGGTCTGAGTCCTTGGCTTTTTGCTTTTATTAGGTTGTTGTAGTTTTTTATTAAATTTTATTATAAGGCATGCTCGCACCCACGGGTGCCCATGAATCCCCTGAATAATAGATATACTCCTCCTACCCTCATTGTGTCACAGCAATCTTATTTCACCTTGATAACCACCATCAAGCATTCCAGATTCTCTTGTCTGTGGTTTAGTGGCAGAAGGGACCCAAAATAGCCATAGGGAAGTCACAATTTCCAGTTTAGTGGAACTAATTATGTTTCTTCATGGGAATTAAGACCTTTAAAGTTGGTAGAACAGAAGCCAAATACAAGTTGAGTCATTAAATGTAATAGGGAGAGGAACCCTTTGATTTCTGGACCTGTGAATTCTGGCTATGGCGGGGAACAATTCGAAGTCTATAGAGCATCCTGTAGGATAGCACCCCAGTCTTACATGGTGTTGTCTCTCAGCTAGCACAGTTATGGAGTGTTGAATAAGTCATTCCACCATTATATCAAGCAAGCTGCTTATGGGCGGTGAGGTACATGGAAAAATCACTGAACTCCTTGGGCTTGAGCCCAATTCAATGCTGTACTTCCTTTGCTGTACAATGAGTTGCTTTCTCTGGACTATGATGTATATACCATGACAGTGAATAAGGCTCTTTGGATATCCACACATGGATGGTGGTGCTGGCAGAAGCATTGCAGGCAGTGAAGGCAAATTTATATGCTGAATGACTAGATATATAAGCTGCCCCCTCCTTGATGTCGAGTGCCATTAGCCTGATAAACTGCTACTTTATAAGTGGGTGACTTGCTGGCCTTTTCCTACACCTACCTTCCCAGATCCAGCCTTTGTAGTCTTTCCTCTAATTATACTAGGGAAGTTTTGGAATTATCTCAATCTCAACAAGTACAGACCACCATTGAGTCCAGATTCTAACCAACCAACTAAGCAAATTTAGAGCTGCTCTTAGCTATTTTGATTAACTCAGTGAATCCAGAATCTCTAGGAAGTACACCTAAATCATTAAAATAACTGGGTGGCACGTAGTCCTATCTCTCTAACCCAGTGGCTCAAAATGGGCAATGATTAAAGTATCATATGCCTTGTCAAGGACAGCCTAGCCAGATCATGAGCACGGAATCTTGACTTTGATCAAACCAAAGGCAGCATCATAGTTACAGCTGCTTTGGCCGTGGGTCATCCCAGAGTGCCCAGGGAAGAGAGAAGCCACAGGCTGACCTCCAGAGTGAGAAGAGTATACCATAATGCCAAAGAGGCCTGAGAAGGTAGAGGGTAGCCAGGTATATATCTCTCAGGGAGAGTAGGGAGGACTGTTGTAAATTGCAGAGTTCTCCTGTCTCATTCTGGACACTTATGACCAGGACATTGGGACTGGCCACCACGGACCCAAGAAACCACATGTCAATATTACAACAATCAGTAAGAGTGCAATGACTTTTTTTTTGGAGGGAGGGGAAGGTGGTTCTTAAGGTGTAAAAGTATAGAAAGGACAATTTATTCATAGAGGCCATCCTATATTTGTATACAAATATAGAAGCAGACCCCTAATAATAGGCTTTGCAAGTCCAAAAAGCAAATCTTTATGTTGGCCATTACAGCCTATGCTCATAAACTTTGTAGAATACTCTTGTTAAGGGCTGAATTGTGTGCCCCTCCCCACTTCAAAATTCATATGTTGAAGTCTTAACCCCTAGTACTTCAGAATGTGACCATGAAACCAAAGGGCAACTGAGTCCTGGGCTCATGCTGCCTGCGCTGCTCAGCTGGTAGACCCACACAGGAGTTGGGCTGTTTAGAATAAGCATTTATTAGAGAACTGTAAGTTTCAGAGACACAGGCGAGCTTTTGCACAAAGGCCTGGCTCCCCAAGTATCTTGGAAGCATAGTTTATATAGCAAAAAATTAGTTGTCATGGAAACTAAGGGAGTTGGTGTTGTGGGTGCTACTGATTTCACAATTAAAAGGGGATGAGGTAATTGATCATCGTGTCTGGTTCTGAAATCAGCCATGGCGCCATCTCCTCTGGTCCCAGAGACCTGGTTTCTTGGCTGGTGGGGTTGTAGTTTTGCCTTGATGGGCCTGAGGCTGAAACACGTCTAAAGCCAAGACTTTATCCTTAGTCTAAAGTCCAACTGAAACCTATTGTCCTCATGATTACAGACCTGAGGCTCAGTTAATCTTGTGTCCTCAGGCTTAATGATTAAAGGAGCAGACATACAGAGGATAAGGTAGGGGGAGGCAAATGATTGACAATGCCATTATCCTGCCCAAACCAGCTTGAATCAGAGAAAAAAACTATATTAAAGAAATTAAGCTTGCGTGTGGCTACAAGCTATAGGATAAGAAGAGATGAGGCCTGGGATACTGTGAGGCCCATAATACGGGGGTTTTTGCATCAGTCCTTTCTCAACCATATTTGGAGATAAGGTCTTTAAACAGATTATTAAGTTAAAGTGAGGCAAGTAGAGTGGGCCCTAATCCCACATGACTAGGAAGGAGAAATTTGGGTGCAGACACACAGTGAAGACAATGTGAAGACACAGGGAGAAGACAGCTATCTGCAAGGCAGGAAGAGGCCTGAAACAAATTCTTTTCTCTCAGGTCCTCCAAAGGAACCGACCTTGCCAATAACACCTAGATCTTAGAGTTCTAGCCTCTAGGACTGTTGAGAAAATAAATTTGTTTTTTGAATCCCCAGGCTGTGGTACTTTGTTGTGGCAGCCCCTAGCAAATGAAGATTGCTCCTTTCCTGCGTGGGTGCGCCTAAATACTACGGGGTCAGTACCCTGAGCATCTGTAATGCCACAGAATACCAAATCTACCAATAAAAATTTCTCTCTATACAAATTAGAATTTTTAAGTAATAAAATCCCACATGTGAGGAATACATCCAGCAAGATGTGTACAAATGAAATCTCGTTTTGGAACCCCAATTTTATTGATTAAATTTAATTAAATGTCATTCAATTCATCATCAGCAAAGGCCAGTATAAAGAGATATCACTACTCTAAACAGTGACACCTCTTCAGAGTGTTAACAATGAAGTCTGCCCCTGTCTCCTTTCAGGACACCCTCTGGCCCACCTCTGCTGTCTCTTAGCTGGACAGCAGGAGAAATTCCTTCTTTCCTTCAATCGAAGCTCCCATCATCAGAGTGATCCGCAATATACATCATCCAGAAGGCAGAGGAGGCCATCAAACAAGCTTACCTCCAATTTTTGTGTTTTGTTTTGGTGTAGAGAAATTCCTGGGGAAAAAGGAGTGTGGATGGAAAAGGGGTTCTATGGAAAGTAACCTCACCTCTGCTTTTATGAAAGAGAACAATTCACAAACCTAAAATACAAAACTAGTAGATTAAAATTCAATAACATTTTCAATTTAACAACTTTTTTTTTTTTGATACTGTTTAGAAACATAAAGATATTCCAGAGTCCCTCAACAAAGAGATGTTTCTCAAAGGAAAGATATGATTTGTTGCTCAAGGGAGGCACTAAATCCTTAACCAGGTCATTTAGGTAAACTGATTAATTGTATTTTTATTGCAAACATTTAAGGACCTCAGAATAAAGGGTCATGGTCCCACTGGTGAAATTAAAACTTAGGTTTGTTTTAGGAGCCACTTTCTAGGTTTGGGGACGTGAGGAGCATGTTTAAAAACAAATCAAACTGTTATAAACACTTGAAACATAAATTTCACACCAGAGGTACAACCTACACAGATAGACATGAAAAACAAATTTACTGTGGTTTCCAATGTGGAAATTTGTATTTTTTTTGTTAAATCATTTAGCTGTATGTTTAAGAAAAAAGTAATTTCCTCAAATCAAGACATTTGTGACAACATAGATGGATCCTGAGGACATTATGCTAGGTAAAATAAGTCAGATGGAGAAAGACTAATATCCTATGATCTCCCTTACATGTGGGATCTAAACAAACAAGCAAACTGAACTCATAGATACAGAGAACAGATTGGTGGATTGCCAGATGTGGAGGTTTGGAGGTAGGTGAAAATGTGCAAAGGTGGTCAAAAGGTGCAAACTTCCGGTTATAAAATAAATAAATCCTGGACATGTAATGTACAACATGGTGACTATAGTTAGCAATACTGTGTTGTATACTTGAAAGTTGCTGAGATCTTAAAAGTTCTCATCACAAGAAAAAGAAATTTTTGTAACTATGTATGGTGACGGATATTAACTAGACTTATGGCGATCATTTTGCAAGATGTACAAATAACGAATCATTATGCTGCCCATCTGAAACTAATATATATCGATTGTACCTAAAAAAAAAAAAAAAAAAGTTAAACGCACAAATAACTAACCCAAGGCAGAATGTGATAAACTTCATAGGAGAGATAGAAAATATCATGGAGCTTTATAGAAGGAATTCAAATACAGTCACGTATCTTTAAAAACTTATTTTGAAGCTTTAAACAAAAAAGACTTTTGAAAGACTCTGGACCCTTCAGCTGGTGGTGAAGAGAACCAGGCCAAGGACAGCAAACAGATCCCCAAGAAGAACCCGAGGGTGGAACAGGATGCCATGGGGTCGGTGTAGGATGCTGGGACTAAGGGGGCACACATCCCCACCTGGCACAGGTGTTAATGAGAAGCAGTAAGGAGCAACAGAGCAGCCCTGCTGGCAGCTGCAGAGCTAAAATTGGGCAGGAAAAGTGGAAAGATGCGTTGTCCAGGGCAGTGAGTTGTGGTGTGGCCTCCAGGCCAAGGAAAGGGCAAGGTCAAGAGAAGACACCTACTACTCTGTCAATGCTCAACAACCTCTGGGCTCAAAAATATCCCAAGTCTGCGGGATGTGGTTCCACCCTGAGGGTGAGTTAATATGGGGTAATGTAGAGAGCGGGTTGCAAGCTGACCAGGTCCTTGCAATCTGTGAGGCCAGCCAAGGGTTGCCTCACCTCCACAAATCCTCCTAAGAATGGGGAAGTAAGAACTGATCAAAGAACAATGCAGTGTTGAAATGCAAATGATTATAGCAGGCTGTGTAGGGTGGGGATAATCTACAGAAATGCAAATGATTATAGTAGGATGTGGAGGTTGGGTGGGAATAATCTCATTTTAGTCTGCAAATGTATGCTCTTGTATAAAAGCAACTTGCAAAAATAAAATCGCTCTCTACTCCATCATCAGTGGACATTGGGCCTCCTGATCTCAGCTTTCTGTCTTCTTTCTTTTCTCAATCTCCCACTGTTCCCACTCAGGATTATTTCCCAGGGCTGCATTGGATGTGGCAGGATTCACCACTTGCTGGACGGGGCAGGGGAAACCCGGTATCAAACAAATAAACCTTTCCTGAGGACTTACTTTTGGCTAGATTATATGCTGGGTCCAGTTGAGGATCTAAAACGTGTGGTGTCTGTCTTGAAAGGAAGAGGAAACTCATTTACTGAGGATCTATTAGATGCCTGGTATTTTATACACCCTATCTCAATCCTTACAATGGCCTTACTGGGCAGATAGGTGACATGATTGTGATTTTGTAGATTTCAAACTGAGTCTCAAAGAGGTTACGTGACTTGATCAAGGTCAGTCAGCTGTAGCCCATTGGAGACACAGTAGAAGCCTGGTTCTTCTCTCCACTGCAGTGCTTATGGTGCTTCTCTGCCTTGAGGAGGGGACACAAAATGCATTTAATGCTGCCTTATGATTGATTTTACCATCCTGGAGTACAACTAAAGTTTCCTCTCTATTTCATATTTAAAGCTATTGTTTAAGATCTCATCAGGCCAGAGAAGTGGGAAGTCCTTTGTTCAAGTTCTTGGAGAACCCATGGAGACTTCTACAGTTTAAAAGGGCCATCCTGTCTCCAGATGCCTTGCAGAGAGAGACCTGGAGAATCCTGAATCCCATCAGCCCACCAGCAGGTTCCATTTTCTACTGCCTTGTTGCTTCTGCCATTGCTGCCAGATGTTGCTGCTGAAAACAGGTACTATGCAGCTTGATGCTGTCCCTGCTGTGCTATCCACCCACTTCGTGCTCAGCTCCGGCCCTCCTTAAGCCACCAGATGTCTGGGCTGTCAGAATTCTAATTCTTTAACTGCCAATGCATGGCTTACTCAGGGCTACCCTACTCCCTCAATAGTGCTATTGACCAAGACTGCCATGTCCTTGGGCCCTGAAGGTGCAAAACCTCCCGATCAGCTATAGTTTCCAAAGCACAACTTCTAGGCATCTATCGGGTCAGGGGGCACCTTCAACCTGTGCCAGACTTGTCCTCCCCCGTGAACCACTCTAGGTCTTAGTGTTACCGACTGAATGTTTGTGCCCCGCCTCCAATATTTGTATGTTGAAGCTCTAACCCCAGTGCGATGGTATTTGGAGGTGGGGCCTTTGGGAGGTGATTAGGTCATGAGCGTGCAGCCCCTTATAAGAGGTGGGAAAAACCAGAGCTCTCTCTCTGTCCGCCATGTGAGGGCACACTGAGAAGGTGGCCATCTGCAAGACAGGAGGAGACCTCTTACCAGACACTAAATATATGAGAACCTTGATATTGGACTTCCCAGACTCCAAAACTGTGAGAAATAAATGTCTTTTGTTTAAGCCACCCAGTGTGTGATATTTTGTTATAATAGCCAGAGCTGACTTAGACACAGGGTCACTAGTTCTGTTTCTTCCTTTGCTCATGACATTCCCCTTAGGCCTTTGGCACCCTCTCCTGTCAGCAGACCTTATCTAGAGCCACCTCTGTCCATTAGGGAGGTTCTAATGTTAAACCTCCAAAGAAAAGGGATTAGGGTTCTCAAAAAAATTTACGTTTAAATTAATTAAAAAAAATTTTTTTTTAGCTTTATTGAGGTATAATTGACAAATCAATCTCTTTATTCCAAAGAGGTTCTTTGGCCC
This sequence comes from Pteropus alecto, assembly GCF_000325575.1. Classification (NCBI taxonomy): domain Eukaryota; kingdom Metazoa; phylum Chordata; class Mammalia; order Chiroptera; family Pteropodidae; genus Pteropus; species Pteropus alecto. The sequence goes on along the minus strand of NW_006442497.1, from coordinate 3,124,505 downwards.
CTGTGAAAAGTGCTCATATCTTCTCAGCAGCCAGATTTACACCAAAGCTATGGAAAGGAACAGTCTTGGCTGAGCTAGTGGACAGGCCCTGAACCCCCTCCTCTGGGCCAGCAGCTTCAGCTCCCCACTAAAATGGCTGAGGGGAGGCCCACAGGGCTTCTAGCAGAGCAAGGATCTCTTGCAAGGTCACTTTCAGACAGAATTTGTTAGCAACTTTTATATGTCATCTTGGGGAAACAAAACAAGTTTCTGTTCCTTTAATCAGGCATTGTGTTTCATCATTTAAAGTTAATTAGAAGAAAAGCTATTTCCTGGATGGGTCACGGGCAGCCATCCAAGGGGCCCTGAGAGAGGCCCAAGGCAGAGGAGTTGGGGCTAGAAGTCAGGGGATGGAGACCAGAGGTGTAAATGTGAGAGGTGGGGGACAACCAGGGAGATTAATCTTAAGAGGACTCACTTAATATCAACTACAAACCAAACAGTTTAAGACCTAGAGAGTGGATGACAGGTAGAAGGCACTCAGGAGGAAAGCTCGGGCCTGACCTGAGGCTCTGAGATGGGGGTCCCTGTGCCTAGGGCTGAGCCTGAGTCTGGAGAGGGTGGGGCTTACCCGAGGGGTCAGAGGGTTCCCAAGAGGAGTTCTGTGAGGGCAGGTGTGTGGATGGCAGGCTCCTGGAGGCCTGGTAGTTGCTGCCCAGGCTTTGCCACACTTTCTGGCCAGAGCAGGAAGAAAGGTATCTCCTGCCTCCAAGCAATATACTCTGGAAAAGTGCAGGGGAGCTGGATGTGGGTGGAAGCCATTCTGTCTTCCTTCCCTCCCAGTGCTAGAGCCTTCTCAGCCTCCGGCCCTGTCACCTCAGTTCCAGGCAATTTGTATACCATCAAGCCTGTTGGAGTTTTCTTTGCAAAAACATGTTAAGGGAGGTTCTAAAATTCTGATGGGTGAAGACATGCTTGCATCCAGCCTTGAAGGTGTGTGTGCCTCCGTGGTAAGTGGGTTGTTTTCAGCTAAAAGAAACTTTAGCTCCAGCTTAAGAGAAACTTCTGCTTCTTAATTTCCTAAAAGAACTTGAGTTAGGGGCCTGGCCCATCATAAGAGATTATCAGAGATACCCTCTTTTGACCTATCTATAGGGCAGGGCAAACTTGTACTTATTAACGTCTACTCTTCTTTCAAATACCTTCTGAAGGCCCAAGGTGCCTTCCCTTATCCCTAGCTCAGAATGTCATATACACCCATGCTCCCTTTCTGCCTGGGGAACTCTGACTCTGACTCTCTCATGTATGCGGTGTTTCCACACATATGTATGTATTAAATTTAGTTATTTTTTCTTGTTAATCTCTCATGTCTATTTGATTATTAGATAAGCCATAAGTACCTTGCGGGTGGAGGAAATTTTCCTCCTCTCCCACTATGGAAACAGTTCTGTGGGTTCACTGAGGAAGTCGAGTGGCAGGCTTCAGAAATAGATACCTGCAGGGTGATGCTGGGAGAAGCCTGAACACCAGGCAGCCTCGATGGGCGGTCTTGCTTGGTGGGCCAGGCTGTCTGCCCTGAGCAGGAGCCAAGGGGATGCTCTCTCCTTCCTGCTGCATGGAGAACCACGTAGGGTAACAGTGGAGTTGTTCTGTGTAGGTCCTCCACACCCCAGTTTCCTAATTTGACTAAGAGAGGGAAGGGAAGCAAAGGGCTGGTAGAAGCTGTAAAGTACATTAAGTACTAGCAGGGAAAGCAAGACTTTTTAAAAGATCCCTTTTACTGAGCTCATAAACCTGGAGCTTATAAACTCAATGCACCTGGTTTCTAAACTTGGGTTCCATAGGTCTGGGGATTAAACAGAGATACTACCACCTTCTGATGCCAAGCTCCTGTGACACCTTCAGGGTCTTTGTAAGCCTTTATTGATTTTAAGATAAAAGTCAGAGTATAGCAGTCCCCTTATGGGGGGGATCCATTCCAAGATCCCCAGCCTGAAACCTGGGATGGTATCAAAACCTATATATACTGATTTTTCCTATATATCAATTAGGCACAATAAAAGATTAACAAAATAACTAATAATAAAATAGAACAACTATAACAATATACCATAATAAAAATTATGTGAAAGTGGTCTCTCAAAATATCTTATTGTCCTGTACTCTTATGATGACGTGAGATGATATTGGGCCTATATGATGAAATGAAGTGAGGTGAGGTGAGTGACATAGGCATTGGGACCTATTGTTAGGCTACATGGATGATCTTGGATCATCAAGTGATGATGTCAATGGTTGAGAAAATGTAATGTTTTTGGACTGCAGTTGACCGTGGGTAACTGAAACCATGGAAAGTGAAATCTTGGATAAGGGGAGACTGCTGTAATCACAAAGTGTATAGGATTTGAGCTAGACTAAGTTAATAAAAGTTAATAACAGAAAAATGGTCAAAGGAAAAAGTTGCCAAATCGCTTTCAGGAGTTGATTTGTTTAAAACTTTTAGCTATAAGAATGATCTCTTTACTATTTAATGTTTCACTTCAGCTATTTAGAGAGAGGCATAATAGTAAAGTTTGGTTCTCACAGACTGGAGCGTCATGTAGGTGTGACCACAAGGTGGCGCTGCCATCCTGAATGTCGGGAATAAGAGGAAAAATAAAAAGCAGCTTCTTGAATGGTGAAAGAGAAACCCCAAAACACAAAGTAATTTTTAATGCCTAGTATAGTAATTTAAAGAAGTTTTATGGAAACATGAAAAAACAGGAAAGCTCAGTTTTTTCCTTTCCTGAGTAGGGAAAAATCCAGTTCTTCCCTACTGTGTTTCTTTCCTGTGTGTCTCCTTTATTTTTTTACATAGAACACTTCACTTCTGACACTTCTGGTCACCAAAAGCGTGGAGTTTTTTTTCCCCACAACAAGCAATTTTCTGTGACACCAACTGGGTGTCCTACAATTTAATTCAATTCTAACGCTATCTACCGAGAAATAGCATTAGATCCCACAGATTAAGGGCTCAGTTCCATAAGACTGCCCCCCACCGATGCCAGTAGCAAGCCCAGGTTATCACCTGTGCTTCTGATTGACCAGCTATAGATCAGAGGTTCCCATGACCCCCTCCTTGAGTTTGATTAATTTGATAGAGCAGCTCACAGAATTTAAGAGGAATACTTACTTACTTTATCAGTTTATTAAAGAATATGATGAAGGATACAGATGAACAGTCAGAAGAGGAGACAGATAGGGCGAGGTGGTCTGGGAGGATCCCAAGTACAGGAACTTCTGTCTCTGCGGATGTATTCTCCGACCAGGAAGCTCTCCGAACCCCATCCCACTGGGATTTTATGGCAGCTTCATCACATAGGCATGATCAATTATTAAGTCCATTTCTAGCCTCTCTCCCCTCTCTGGAGGATGGGGGCTGGGATTGAAAATTCCAAGCTTCTAATCATGGTGTGGTCTTTCTGGTGACCAATCCCCATCCAGTAGCCCACTCCAAGTCGCCTCATTAGAACAAGAGATGCTCTTAGTTCTCTTATCATTTAGGAATTTACAAGGGTTTTAGGACCTCTGTGCCAGGAACTGAAGGCAGAGACTTATATATTTTTTTTATTACCTCACACATGCAGATGTCAGATTTCACAAACTGAACACATGTGTGCAACCAGAAAGTCAATCATGAAAGAACATTATCAGCCCAGAGCCCGATTGTGCTCCCTTCCTGCCTAGGCTCCCATTCTAACTTCTAACAGCACAGTTTAGTTTTGCCTGTTTTTGTACATAAGTGAATGGAACCATGCTATATATGCTCTTTTGAGTCTGGCTTTTTTCACTCACCGTTGACTGTGAGATTCATATGAATTGTTGCATGTGGTTATAGGTGGTTCACCCTCATGACTGTGCAGTGTGCCATCGTGTGACTATACCCCAATTTGTTCACCCACTCTACTGCTGATGGGCATCTGGGTAGTTTTTCATTTTTGGCTATTATAAAGAGTGCTGCTATGAACATCATCTATATAATTTGGTAAAAATATGAATGGATTTCTGTTGCATATACTTCTAGGATTGGAATTCTTGGGTCATGTGTCCAGATTTAGTAGACACTGACAGGCAGGTGTCCGAAGTGTCTGCACCATTTACATTTCCATTGGCAGTGGAGGAGAGTTTCAGTTGGTCCATATTCTCACCAACATTTTTTAGCACAATAATTAAAAACATTACTTCTTCAAACAAAAGTCATTAAGTCAACTAATATTTCTTAAGAGCCTACTATGTGCCAAGTGCTCTTCTAGGTGGTGGGGACACGGCACTGAGTAAGACAAAGGTCCTACTTCTACACAGCTTGGGACCCCAAGGATGCTACGGGTTCATCTTATAAATGGGCCATGTTCTACTGGTGCTGAGACAAGAGGGAAGCAGGGGAAATGGGGGGAATCTCTGGCTGAAATTCTGCCCCCCCTGCTCCACCAGCAGCTTCTACTTAGTCCTAGCAGGACTGAGTGAGTTAAAAGATACAAAGAATCTTACAGCTGGTAAAAGAATCTCAATGTTGAACGCTTTTTGGTAAATTGTTTCTTCAGACTTTTCCGATGTTTTACCAAAATGCTAGCTGTCCTCTATCCAGACTCTAAAAGAAAAATGGTGGAGGGGAATCTAGGCAAGTTGTGTAGCAGGTTCTGTGCAAGGTGTTAGGGACACAGAGGTGAAGAAGCCATGGTTCCTGACTGGAGGGTGTCAGGGTGCAGCAGCAGAGACAGACAGTGCCCCAAAGTAATGACAGGGGAATATGCCCGGCATATGCCCAGCTTTCCTCTGGTGCAGAGGAAGGGATGGTGAGCTCCACTTGGTGAGTCAGAGAAGGCTTCCTGGAGGAAGAAACTCAATTACAGATGGACGCTTAGTCTGGGATTCCAGGAAAGTGAGAAGCTTGTGTGAAAGAACAAAGGAAGGAAACAGCTTGTTATATTCTGGTGGCTCCAAGTAATTTCCTGCAGCTTATAAGGAGTCAGCATGTGAGGAGGCAGAGATGACCACTTGTGGAGCTTGGAGGCAGGAGCAAGGAGTTTTGACCTTTCTTATCTTGTGCTTCTCAGACACAAGTCTGTGATGCAAGGGATGCACCCCAAGGGTGCATAATAGCAAGAGCATTGGCTCTGGAGTCAGACAGGCCTAGGTCTGCATCCCGGTTCAACCACTGATTTGTGAGTGACTTTAGAGAAGTTATTTAACTTCTCTAAGCCCTGGTTTGCTCATCTGTAAAATGGGGATAATAGCAGTACTTTCTCCACAGGGTATTATTAGGCTTAACTGAGATAGTGGAGGTAGAGAATGTTGTCCAAAGCCTGGCACACAATAAACTCTCAGTAAGTGTTAAACTGGTATCATTATACTATTACTTGGTAACGTATCAGTGTCTTTTTCCCCTGGAGAGTTCATTTTGACCCAGTAATATTTAATATAAAATTATTTTTTATCTTAAACCAAACATAAATATATTAAAATAAATACTTTGTCATATGGCAAGTGAATCTCCCAGAGATGACTCTCCTCTGACATTAGGAGAGTGTAGGTAGAAAAGTTTGGAGGGTGAGGCTCTAGGCTGAGACTCCTTCAAGGGCGGCAGAGCCGCTACTTTCTCCAGAAAGCCCTCCCTGAACACCCTCCTCATCCCGAGCTTGTGATATTTATGAGTTCATGTTTCCCTCTCATTTGTAGACTTCTTGAGGGCAGGGTCCCTGTTCATTCCTGTACCCCTGGCACAAGCCCTGAACTGCACGCAGTATGCATGTGATACCATCACCAGGACCCTCTGCTAGTATTTGGCCTCATAGACTCTTGTGATCATGTTGAGGAGGTAGAAAGCAATGTGACTCAAAGAATCTGAGGAAGGTTCCTGATCATTGCCTTTGTCACGTCCTCTTTGACATTTTACGTCTCTAATACCCCCAATGTGGTTGACAATTCAAACCATTCCAGCCTCCTAGTGCCCTTGTGAGATTTTAAGAGAATATCTGTCCTCTCAACACAGTATATTCACCCCACAGAAAGTCCTGGGTGACATCATTTGTAAACAAAGCTGGGAGAACAAGGCCTCCATCAACAGGGCTGCATACAAGGCAGATGTAGATAGATGTGGACTCCATAATTAAGGGAGGCAGGATATCAATAGGAGTTTTCAAGGGGAGAGAGAACAATGCTTCACAGAAAAAGAAGAAAAAGCACAAAGTTTAAAAATCTGCTAGCCCCTCAGCATAGTTCTCTCAAATGGGGGTGGTGGGTCAAGTAGGGATGTCATTACTTTCTGGGAACATCAGTCCAAAAAGCTGGTGTTTGAGCTGCTGTTGTGGAGGTTTTAATGGAGCTTTCTGCCCCCATACTCCCTTTCCCAGTGCTTCCACTGGAGATACAGGGACATGGGCTTCCCACACACAGCCACCCCCCCACGCCCACCCCCTACCCCATTCCCAACCCCAGTGATCATGGCTTGGGGGGGAGACACAGACGAGACCAGCATAGCCAGTAATTAGGGACTAGCCTGACAGGAGCAGGGGTATCTCTCCTGAATGATGGGGCTCAAGGGATTAGGGTAAAAGTGCATGTGTTACCCTGCCCAGACGGGGCCATTTTGGCTCTTCTCTTCCTCCCGGGCGAGTCTTCTCTCCTTGTCTCTTCCTGTTGGCTTTCCTGATTCCTTGTTTTGTAACTCAGGAGTGTGTGGACTGCCTAAAAGGGGCCAGAGGTGAAGGTTGCTGTTTCCTCTTTTCCCCATGCCTCCTTTTGCTTCCTGTCCTTAAGTTCCCCAAGTTATTGATCTCTCCAGATCCCCAGCCAGAGACCCATTCTTCTGCTCCCATCCCTGCCTGAGCTGTAGGAAGCTGGGGCTTTCCTCTGGGGCTCAGATGCTGCCAGGCTTCTCAGTTCCTGTTGTGGCATCTACCCCAGGGGAATAGATGCAAATGGAGCACCTGAAGATTGGGGAAGAGGAGAGCTTTCTCTGTGGCAATTGGAGGAGGCGAAAAGGAGTAAGGGAGTGGATTTTTATTGAGCACCTACTGTGAGATAGGTTTTGTGTAAAGGCTTAGTATTAGAGTATTACCTTAGTAGTATTACCTTAGAGTAATACCTTAGAGTATTACCTTAGTAGTATTACCTTTTCTCCCACTAAGTCAACTTAACAGCTAGAGATAGGTATTATTATATCAGTTTCCAGCTGAAGAAACTGAGGTTTAGAGATCTTAAGCAACTTGTCCACGGTTCACTGAGAGCTAGTAAGTGGCGGAACCAAAATTCCAACTTCTGTTTGATTCCAAAGGCCATTGTCTTCTCTATACTGTTGTTACATAAGAGTCACTCTTATATAGATTGGGTTCTCACTTTTTTGGGGGGCACAGTGCTGGGCATGGAGATTGAGCAGCGAGTAAGGTGGTTCCCGAGCTCAAAGAGCTGGAGTCCAGACAGGGGGAGAGACATGTAAACAGACAGTGAGGATCAAGGGCCATCCATTCCCTCACACAATACATCCTTATCGGGAGCAGACATGTGCAAGTACCATTCTAGGCCTGTGGAGTTAGGACTGAATGAGACAAAGTCCCTGCTCTCATAGTGCCTGCATTCTAGTATGTGCAGAAAGATAATAACCTAAATAACCAAAAGCATAATGTATTAAATGATGACGAGTGCTATGGAGAAAAAGAGGGTAGAGAAGATGGGAGGGACAGTTTGGTGGCGATGGAAACAGAGCCTCCTCATGTGAGAATGTGGTGGCCAAGGTAGGACACCAGCCTTCTCAGACTTTCAGGCTGGCGCTGGTGGAACTGTGATGTTCTGCTCAGTGTATTTGCTTGGCAAGAGTGGAGTGCAAGGTGGGTTCTACTGCGGTGTTCTTGGCATGGGTGGTACATTCTTCTAGACGGCTTGCCCTGGACCCAGGACCCTTGGCATGTACACCCTAACATCAAGGTGAATTTTTGATATTCGTGGTGGCATTTGTCTACAGAAAAGACTGTTTTCTGTTACCTTGTGTAAAAAAAAATTAGTGGTCAATTTGTTAAAATACATTTTAAAACTCGTTTTCTTTAAGCTTCTTATAAGTTCAATTTATATTTATATAAATTTATATAAGTGTGATTTACATTTATATTTATATATTTATATAAGTGTGATTATTCTTTTTTAAATTGAGCAAAATAAGAGGTACCAACTTCACTTTCTCATTAATTATTGCATAATACCATGAGTTGGAGAAACAAAACCCTCTTAAGTAATCCATCCCATTCACAACGCAGTCAAATGCCTGGAAATATTTTAAACTGAATTTATATATTCAAAGTATTTTAAAATGCCTGACCTAACAATCAAAAACTAAGCAAATAAGTTAAATTAATATTCATAACGAAACTGAAGTTCTCGTAAACATTCCAATACTGTTTACAAACATCATCAAATCATTTTACACCTTTTAAATGAAACCACAGGTTAAGGACCAAAATTAAGAACTTGCTTTTATATTGAACTTGATATCCCAAGGCTAATTTCAAATTTTTTAGCACACCAAATTTCCTTAGGCATTACAATGTGAAATATAGACTGCTGTTAAATGTAATGCAAAAATATTAATACCATGTGTTGGACTTATTTTGCCATTTAGATATTTAGTTTGAAATCTCCTGAGTTTTGAATGCACTTCCCTGAAGGAAGAGCACTACCGTTTCATGTTAAATGGGGTGAGTCTCCTGCTGGTTGGAGTCCTGAGACTGGGATATGGGGCTCGGGCTGCTTAGGAGAAGGATGGTTCTTCTGGGGCCCCAGGAAGAAGTTCTGAGCCCTTTCCTAGTTGCTAAGATGGGAGTGAACCCACAGCTCACATTCCCTGGGGTCCTTTTAATCTATTCCATAATTTATTGGAGTCAGATTCGAATAGATGGAATTATGCACAACCACTAAGGTTGCAACTACTTTCACTTACTTTACTGCTCAGATGAATACAGAATTGCCATTTATTCAATCTGAGCAGGATCCAATTCTACCAGGCATTTATGTGATGTCTGATTGACTTGCCATGAGGTTGACCCCATGAGGGGACACTGCATCTCTTCTTAGCCCCCACAGTGGTCTACACTCTGTCCCCGTCTGAGTGAATTCTATTTTGCTCAGCCAGATGATTTCTGTCAGCTCACTGACTTGTTTCCCTGATCACCTGTGCTTTGCCTTCACACTGTGGGGTTACAGGAACTTTTGAAGGTCTTGTCCAGTCTTCCAAGAGCTGTGAGGTTGCTAAGAGGGAACTCCCCTCACCTTAAATAGGAATGCTTCTTTCAGACTTTGAGCAAAGCAAGTCTGTTGTCCCTGGCCCTTAGGAGCAGCATCCCTATTATCCTATTTGTGATATTGTCCCTAAACTTCTGAGAGAGTTCTCCTGGAAGCCCCTCACATCATGGGGAGCCATGTGGGCTCCTCCTTCCCCTAGGAAGGGGGAGGGTAAGGTACCTCTCATCTGCAGAAACTCTCTCCTCCAAATGTCTTCTCCTCTTTCTTTCAGCTCACTTTTTTTTTTTTTAAAAATCCATCCTCTATTATAAAGAACATCCATCTCTGGCTCACAAAGTCCACTTGTTTCCATTTATACTTGGTCTTCATTGAACCTGGCGGTTTGTATCTAGTCCTTTGTTCTTAAGTGTGTGTGGAGGGGTGGATGGGTGGTAGGTAGTGCAAAGGGAAAGTGAATAAAGTTATTTTTCCATGTCTCCAGTTGTTGCTAAAAGTTAACACTACATCCCTATCTTGTTCTAATAAAATTTCTGCCACAAAGCAGAAAGGAGGCTTGAGATGCTATTTAAATTCTGTTATGGGGAAATAGTGACAATTTTGGACCTTGAGCTGTGACAACTGTAGTGAGGGTTGCAGAGATATTTAGGAGGTTGAATGGGTGTGATGTGCAATTCACTGTTGCGGCAGAAGAGAGAGGTGTCAAGGCTGGTCCTGGGGCTTCCCATGGAGAGCACATGGGAGGGGCAGGTAGGCTGCTGGGGATGGTAGGGTACATTTCAGAAGTAGTTGAAAGATTTACAATAAAAATACATAACAAATATAGTAAAATACATCTGAAAATAGAGACTATGGATCAGGGGAAACAGAAATAAAAGTAGGAGGTCAAGATAGGAAGAAAAAGATAAACAGGAGAAATGCGGTTAATGTTGAGTCTCTCGGTTCCCTCTGAGATTCCTGGAAGCTGAGGTGAAAGTGAGACACAGTTACACAATGCTTATTATCAGAGAGAAAGAAATGTACTCGCTTTGTTTGGGGCACTAACATAATATAAAGTGCATGTGTTCTGAGTTGTTGGTAATGCTGGAAGCATAGTAAGCTCCTAATATTTGTTGATCGAATACATGAGAAAAGGAATAAACAAACGGGGTTACATTTGCTTAAGAAATTAGGACCAAATTTCTAGATGAATCCATTGGAACAGAAGACTAGGCTTTATACAGCTTGGGGAAATATTTTCTATTTTTTTAAGTTATTTTTTCTCCATTATTTTAGACTCTTTTTCTATAATTCTAATATGTATTTTGGGTGTAGTGGTTCTAACTTACATGCCTTTTATCATTTTTATTATCCTGTATTTTCTTTTTTCTTATCTTTATTATTTTTAAACCATTATTTATTTCTTATTTTTAAATTACAGCTGACATTCAGTATTATCTTATTTATCCCATATTTCCATTATTTCTATGACATACATTTTTATATGTTAACATCTCTGAAATTAGGGTGTCTTAAAATTGGTGGTGTCTCACAATTGCTTCCATAGAGGTGATAGTTGTGCCAGAGATGTCATTGCCCGTGCACGCCCAAACTGGTTGTTGTTCTTGAAGGCTTGATTGATCTTCACAATGCCTTGATATTTCAGGCAACTAACTATTTAAGGATTATTTATGAAAAGAATGCAAATCCGGAATCTTGTCTGAGAACCTTTTGCTGTCATCTTCTGGAAAGATATAGGAAGCTTGCAGAATGGATGTCAACTGCCTGGAAGAAAATCCTGGAAATCACAACGGAATATTCTTTTAAGAAGTGCTGCATCCACAACAGCGTGTGGGAAAACGTGGACATTGATGATACTGAGTCAAAAATGATTCTGAAGAGTAGGATTCTGTAGATAAAGACATTTTAGGAATATTTTTAATCAACTAATTTTACTAATATTTATGTATACATATGAAAGATATAGGATAAAATAAATCTAAGTAAGTCTAAAAAAGCTCTTTTAGTAAGTATATAATAGAAATTCTATGTGATCAATAATTTTGTCATTGTTTTTATTTAGTGGCCCATAAATAATGGCTTACAATCAATGACATCTTATATTTGATGAGATACAGTAATTTAAATATCTTTTCTTTTCTCCATTTCCTCCTCTCTTTTGTTGCGGTAAAATATATATAATATTAAGTATACCATTTTAACCATTTTTAAGTGTACAGTTTGATAGCATTAAATACATATTGTGCAGTCATCACCACCATCCATCTCCAGAACTTTTCATATTGCTAACCTGAAACTTTATATCCATTAAATAATAACTCCCCATACCCACCTCCCTCCAGCTCCTGGCAACCACCATTCTACTTTCTAGTCTCTATGATTGTGACTACTCTAGGTACTTCATTTAAATGGAAGCATACATTATTTGTCTTTTTGTGGCTGGCTTAGTTCACTTAGCATAATGTCCTCAAGGTTAATCCACATTATAGCATGTGTCAGAATTTCTTTCTTTTTAAGGAATTGTATACACACACAGGCTTTGTTTTATATAAGGCTTGATTGATGTTCACAATGCCTTGATATTTCAGGCAACTAACTAACTATATATATGCATATATATATAAAACATATGATATATATGTTATATATATTATATATTTTTTATATAATATGAGATATGTATCTATCACATTTTGCCTATTCATTTATCACTGGACATTTGGGTAGTTTCCATCTTTTGGCTATTGTAAATAATGCTGCTAAGAATATGGGTACATAGATCTCTTTTTGGGAAATTTTGGGAAGTTTTGGGAAATTGTACTATTTCTGTCTTGTAAATTCCTGATGTAGTTTCTTGCTATTACCAGTTGGCTCTTCACATCCTCTATTGTGTTTCGAAATCATCCATCATCATGTTACATCCCCCAGATTGTTTTTTTGTTATCAATTGTTCCTTTTTGTGACTTCCTGCTCTTGTTTTGTAAAAGCAAAGTTAATTTGTTTAGCAAATAAACTCTACAAGGTATTTTAAAAACTTTACCCTGTTTATTGCTGACAAGTCTATTTCAAGAGGATCATTTCTCTGATTTATTTCCATCTTTTGACTTGCTGAATCTTTTCATACATCCAATTTTTAATTTTGTCTTTCTGCCCAGTGTTAGTCCATTTGGGTTGCTATATAGAATACCGCAGACTAGGTGGCTTGAACAACAGAGTTTCTTTTCTTATAGTTAAGGAGGATGGAAGTCCATGATCAAGACACTGGCGGGGCTGGTTTCTGGTGAGATTCATCTTTCTGGCTTGTGAACAGCCATCTTCTCTTTGTGTCCTTACACCACCTTTTCTCTGTGTGTGTGCAAGCCTAGTGTCTTTTCCTCTTCTTATAAGGACATCAATCCTATTGGATTAGGGCTTCACCCTTATGATGTTATTTGACCTTAATTACCTCCTTCAAGGCCTTATCTCCAAACACAGTCACACTAGGAGTTAGGACTTCAACATATGGATTTTGGGGGTAATGAAATACAGTTCAGTCCATAACACCCATCCCTGAAGAGGAATGTCTATTGTTATTCAGTGTTGGAGCTGAGATGGATTTTGTTAGAGAAAGTGGCTGTTTCTTCCAAATATAGACCCAGATGGAAAGAGAAAGTAAAAGTTTACGTGTATGTGTGTGTGTGTGTGTGTGTGTGTGTGTGTGTGTGTGTTAATATATCTTAGAGAGCTCATAAAGGGTGGGGCAGACCTTCTGACAGTCACTGATGTTTTGGAAGTTTCTTCATGTTTCAAAGAGTTTGATCTCTGGATTTGTGTGATAACATAGAAGGAATTGGGGAGTGACTTGTTCTCTAAGAGGTGCTGTTAGCATGGTTAGCAGCCAAGCTTGACATGACTTCTGCCTTCTTTAGGGCCAGAGTGCACTGCTGAGCAAAAGCCACAAGTGCTGAGGAGGGCATTGGCTCGCGAGGGATTCAGGTACCCGTGGCACTTCTTGCAGACCTCAGTATGATTGAATCCGGCACTCCAGACTGCCCTTATCCTCAGTGGTCACCACCTGAACAGGGCAGGGATATCTATGGCATTCCCTGGATGTCCTTGTATTTATTCCTCAGATGGGAGTCTCTCCACCATCCTCCCTATCTGAGTCCTGGGCTGCTCTGGCCTTTGCTCACTCTTATCTACATCACATCTTGCTGTGGAATTAGGAAGTGGTATAGAGTGACATACACAAGCTCAGATATTTATCTTAGACTGGCTGTCTCGCTTCTTGAACTTCTTCACTTGGCTTCCCTTCTCATTTTCCTTTCACCTCCTTGGCTACACCTTTTCAGTCTCCTTTCCAGGACCTCTTTCTCTGTCCATCTATTCAGTGTGAGTGTTTTTAGGGCTCTGTCCTAGACCTTCTTCTCCACTTTCATGGCTTCAGTTACCTGGCCTCCAGTCCAGACTTCTCCTCTGAGCTTTGGATTCATCTGTATCCAACTGCCTCCTAAATAGCTCCATCTGAATGAACCACCATTATGCTAAACCCATGTTCAGCTTTCTTGCCCCTGCTGCTAAACCAGATCTCCTCCTGGCCTCCTTGGTTGATGAGTGGCACCACCAGCCACCTGCTTGTCTCAGCCAGAAACCTGGCTTTCCTGAGTTCTTTTCATCTGCTCCCTATTTCCAGTTACGATGGTTACAGTGAACTCCATGGTCTCCTATGGTTGTGATTCCTAGAATTCTAGCTAACATACTTTAGAATACAGGACGTAGAGACTTGAGTTCACAAAGTGTTAGGATATTGTGTACTTCAAATGGCTTTCTACCAGTGCAAAAGTCATGCCAAGTCCCAGGGCCAACTTTTTCATTAAGCAAAAGAACAATTATTTTTCAGAATTCCTCCAACTAGTTCTATTGTTCCCATCCCATTCAATTTGACCACTGGACAGAGTGGAGGAGGGGATTTATAAATGTTATACTATCTTGTTGTGAGAAATGAGGATTACCTCTCTTATGCCACTGCCATCTTCCAAATGTAGTTGTAGCAGTATCTTCAGTTAAAAAAATGAAGCATTCACATTATGTCTATGTAAATATTATGTCCTACAGAACCTACTATTCTAATATGACAATACTTCCTTTCTTATATAGTGTCTTTTGCTTTTACTGGAAATATACTGAAATATTCTTTTCATCTTGCAATGTTGTCTTTCTAACAATTTTCTATTTCTTAAAATTAAAACTTTGTCAAATCCTTGATGGTGTTCTTAGCCACTATCTGAGTATCTTGAGTGTTAACTTAATTTAAATTACTTGCTAAGCATTAATTCAGCAGAGTCATAACCCTTAGTTGTTCCATCATGCCCATGAGAAGAGGAAAGGGCCAGTGAGCCATATCTGATTTAAAACAAGAATTATGTCTTTGCTTAGAGATTCAAAGTGCAATAAATTCTCAGGGAAGACATTTTTTGGTGTGTATATTTCCCACTAGAGAAACTCTCTGAGCCTCTCTCCAGACAGCCTCCCAATTCACTCACTCCTCCCCATGGGAGGAAGCTTGACTTACTACTGAGCACACCTGGCTCAGCCCCATGGGGCTTTCTCTGGTGTCTTCTTGCCCACCTTTTTTTTTTTTTTTTTTTAATTTTTACCAGTGATGACAACAATTTCTTTTAAAGTCTTGGAAGTCTTTAGCCTTCCAAAGAGAGAAATAATGCTGCAGAGAACAGAATACATCCACAAGAATTATAAAGGTCCACCTAGGTCTTCATAGTTCATAGGAGAACAAGATGGTTAGGCTTGTGAACATTCTTACTTTAACAGCCTATCAAATGAGAGTCTCCATCTCTTCCTTAGATTTCTTATGTTCATCATGATGACTTGCGTTTTTAAAGCCAGGCTCTCAAATTTCACTAGTTAACATTATAAGGAAAAAAAGCCAACCTGTAGGCAGAAATACAGCAAGAGCTGAATAAGATTTTTACTTAATAATACTGAAAAAAGCTCATATTCAAATGTTCTTCTACATGTCTTGTTTTTGGATTATCTTCTCACTTTCTATGGTACTTCCTAACATTGTAGAAGTAGGACATAACTATTCTGAGCACTGGTATGTCTGAAAGCTCTTTATTCTACTCCCTCATGACAATGATCATTTGACTGTACAATTCTAGGCTGAAAAAAGTTTCCCTGGGTGGTTTGAAAGTATCATCCTGTCATCTCCCAGTGTTGAATTTAACAGTTGAGAAGTGGAATTCACTCTCATTCTTTTCATTGTAGGTGATTTTTCCCCACTCCAGTAGCTTTTAGAATTTTCTCTTTATCTCTGGTATTCTAAAATTTCATGATGGTATGCTTTGGGTCATCTTTCATTGAAAAACTGGGCAATTAGTATAGATTATCTAAATTTGGAGACTCATCCTTTTAATTCTAAATAATATTCTCATTTTATTTCTTTGATAACTTTCTCCCTTTTACTTCCATTTTATCTTATAGAATTTATATTAATTGGATGTTGGTTCTCCAGAATGACCTTTTATGTTACTCGTGGAGGTTTCGCAGGCGTAGTAAAAAACAGCTCTTCCTTCTTCTCTGAAGTTCGAAACCAACCTGAAAACTAAGATGTAGTATACACATGAATGAATAAGATGTTAGCTTTATTGCTGATAATCGGTGAAGGTGGCTTTAGTTTAAAACCTTAAATCATAAGGACTTGTTATTATTTCATCCTAGAATTAGGCAGACATATCTACTGAGTCTCATGCAGAGCTTGGCAAAGCAGTGACTCCTGGAAGAAAGTAGATTAAAAGGTGGGCAAAGAGACACCAGAGAAAGCCCCATGGGGCTGAGCCAGGTGTGCTTCTTCCTATAGGGAGGAGTGAGTGGATTGAGAGGCAGTCTGAAGAGAGGCTCAGAGAGTTTCTCTAGTGGGAAATATACACAAAAACATGAGACAAGGGAAAAAACCCACCCAATTTAGCTGTTTTCTCATTAAAAAAACTTAAAATCTCTGTCCTTTTTTTTGATTCCTGATTTTCTAAATTTTATCTTCCAAAGCTTCTGTTATTTTTTTGTCTTTAATGATAACATTTGTATTTTCAAAAGACCATTGTTTTCTGAACAAGTATCTAGAATATACAAGAAATTCTGGCTACTCAACAAAGTGAATTCAATAGAAAAATGGATAAAATAATATGAAAAGTCAGCTCATATAAGGGGAAACCAAATTATTAGGAAGTAGATGAAGAAATGATCAAACCCACCCTTAACTAGAAACACAAAAGAGTGAGATGTCATTAGCTTGTTGACAGCAATTGGGAAGTTGAATAATATCAAATATTGGGAAGGATGAATCAGAAGAGGGAGCCTTCATATGCTGGGGGTGGGACTGTCAGCTGGCACAGCCATTCTGGAAAATGTACAGTCTAGCAAAACTCAGTGAAATTAAGCATGATAATACTTGCAACCTCACAATTTCACTCCTGAATATATTTCGAAGGGAAATTTCATCTAGGTCCATATGGGAACATGATGGAAACATTAATCACAGTGTTAATTGTGGTAGTTGGGTGTTGGCAATAACTTAGGGTTCATTATTAGGGGACTGGGTAGATAAACTAGAATGGATACACACCATTGAATAGGTTTGTAGCAACAAATCAGATGTACAAATAGCAACATGGCAGATCTTAAACATTTATTATTGGTTTAAAAAGGTCAGAAACAAATGAGATTTATAAAAATTCCATTTATATATAGAAAAAACAGATAGACACACAAACTAAATCACTACAAATTTTATAAGGACACATTATATTCAAGAATGTATATTATTTCAGTTACTTACTGATACATAACATGGCAACCCAAAATTTCAGTGACTTAAAACAAACAACTATGTATTATTTCTCAAGATTCTCTCCTTCAGAAATTTGGGCAGGGCTAGGCCAGGTGGACCATGTGGTATTGGCTAAGGTTTTACATTTGGAATGTAGTCAACTGTTGTCTGGGCTGTTCTGGAAGCTCCCAGAAGGCTTTGTTCACAGATCAGGGGCCTCACGCTCCTCTGTGTGGCCTCTTTTCCTCTTTCTCTCTTTCCACCACATAACTCTCCCCACCCCCTCCCGCCACTCCCCTCTCTAACACTCCCTCCCCTGCGGGGGCCTCTGCAGGAGGTCTCTCTCTCTAACAAGACAGCTGGACTTTCTTATAGCATGGTGGCCGGCTTCCAAGAGTGAAAACTGAAGCTCCCAGATCTCTTAAAGGCTAGACCAGGAACTGGCAATGCCATTTCTAACACTTTCTATTAGTCAAGGAAAGTCACGTGGTCAGCCCAGATTCAAGAGGAGGGGAAATAGACTCTACTTCTGGATGGGTGGTGTGACTTGCACATTCAGTGAAGGGAGAAGTTGATGTCTGCCATCTTTGGAGACTATCACATGTAGCAAACACAATCTGGGCTGCTGATGGAGAGCAAAGGAATTGATGTGGGGAAACAGGGAGAGGAGGGAAAGTAATAAAACAGGAGAAAGGTCTTGCTCAGACCCCTGAGGAAGATTGGGTGTCATGAACTCAGAAATCGGCTAACCTAACTTTCTGTGCCTGAGGTAAAAACAAAAACAAAAACAAAAACAAAAATCAACCAAATAAAATGGGATTTTATAACCAAAATCAGAAAAACCCAAACAAAAAAGTAATGAGACAATGTGGAAACTTCAGAAATAGTTCAAGTATATGTCAACGTTTGGTAAATTAAAATGCTGACTTTCAAATAAGGAGAAGAAGTAGGATGCAGAGGATGTCTCTTGTTTTCTGTCCTATCTTGCCAGTGCCAGCTGTGGGGCCTTATACCTTGAAACTAAGAATCAGTTCAGTGGAGGTGGTGGCCAGTGAGAATCTCTCTGTCTCTGATAGCAGTTGGTGAACCTTGACATGAAGTTGATAATCCCTTTGCTAAACTCTTGACTATATCTCAGAACTAAAACCACTTCCCTGCCAATATTGGGGTATCATGACAGTGTCTTCAGACTTTGATTCGTGATCCATTAACGGATCGAAAACTTACTTTAGTTGGTCATGAAGTAGAATACAAGTAGTAAGTTAAGCATTGTTTTATGGAACTTTCATGTCAATCATACATCTACAAATTCATTAATTTATTTAATCAATCACTCATTCATTCAATAAATATTTGATGGACACTTAGTATGTACTAGGCACTGGGAATTCAGAAGGAAGTAAAACATACACATATGCACATGTGCGCAAACGCTTGCATGTGTGTTCTGTATCACGCTCTAGAACATATTTCTCAAATTGTAGAATGTACCTCTTACTGTGGGTTACAGTCAGATAGCAAAGCAGCCACCACTGCCTTAGTGGCTTCATAGGAATGTCAGGATATTGAAATGTGTGGCTACTCCCCACGTGTGTCAGAAAGTTACCACAAGAAAAGCACAGGCTGTACGCCTGAAACTAATATAATGTTATATGTCAATTATATGTCATTTAAAAAAAAAAGAAGAAAAGCACAGGCTTTTGTTTTAAAACAAGGGGAAACACAGGCTATTTTGTAAGCAGTCCAAGTTTGATGAAGCTTTGAAAATCAGAGATGAGAACTGTGTCTTCATCCCCAGGCTATTGTTAGATCGAGTATAGACAGTTATATTCCTTTGTTTTTGGAACCCCATCTTCCTTGTAGGACTGTGCAGACCCCTCTCTTATGGTATGACTTTTTTCCTCTTTATCCTGTTTTGCCTCCCAATTTCCCTGCCCTCTGACCCCTCCACCCAGGGCAAGTCACTTAATCTCCCCAAGGCTCCGTTTTCTTCCCTGTGGAATGCAACAACCTTCTGGGGTGTGGTGAGAGTTAGGAGAGGAACTGGCTAGGATTGAGGACAACCATTCAGGGCCACACAAGGGGCTACCTGAGGCTGAACTTCTCCTGCCCACGTTTGGCTGCCTTCCGCCACACATGTCCCTCCTACCCCTGCACTTCAGGTTCTCCAAGGGCTTTACCCCCCAGGAGAGTGAAGATGGTCAGCCCAGAGCTGGAGGCCTGGGACTGAGCCTGCAGGAAGTGAGGGCTGAGGTTCAGATGCCAGATTGGGCAAGAGCAGAGAATCTGCCCCTCTGACTCTGGTCAGGGTCAACAATTCTGAGAAATCAGAAGCAGGAAGTGAAAGGGGGGAGAGGCAGAAGGAAAACCAGAAACTGCATCCTCACCCTCCTGGCTTGGCCCCCTCCCAAACTGTGCAATGAGGACTGAGATGACCAGCTTATGGGGGTTAAAGGGACAGACCCAGAGACCCCTTCTTCAGGAAGAACAGAGACAGTCCTGCTCCCGCCCCCACAACGCTTTGCCTGAGTTCCAACTCCATTTCCACTTCTGTTTACTGTCCAAAGTTCTGGGGTCAGGAGATGTCAGATTAGAAATACTTGGACACTTGGACACTCGGACACAGGGATTTCAGGGTTCTCTCCTGGACCAGCCCCCTCTCCTCCTCTTCTCTCTTATCTAGCACTACTTGCCTCACTTTCCTGGCTCCAGCCCCTCGTTAACCTTGGGACCTGGGCTGCCTGAGGGACCCGAAAGTCAGCCCTTCACACCTTTAACAGGTAACCAAGGTTAGGGACTGGGGATGTTTGGGATTAAGGAGACCCTAGTTCAGGGGCAGTGGAGACCAGATGGGAAGATGTGGGATGGTTTGATCTGTGAGAGTGTGGAGGGAAAGCTCCTTCCTGGCCATGTCGCAGCCTAAGCAATCACCTGAGAAGGGACAGAACCTGGCTATATTTCAGCCCCAAATTTACCTCCAGACCTAAACCAAGCTGTAGGCTCGATCTGCTCTGACCCTACTGCAACCCCATCATCAGCCTCCACCTGGATTAGCATCTTAGAACAAGCATCAGCCCTGAACTCAGCCCCAGCCCTAAGAGCAGCCTCGACCCAACCCCAGGTGTAGCTCCAGCCCTGGACCCAGCATGGCAAAGGACTTTCAAGATATCCAGCAGCTAGACTCCGAGGAAAACGACCACCAGCTCGGTAGGGATGAGGAGCCAGGTGCTCATGGGCACAATCGCAGGAGAGAAGATGCATTTTGGAAAGGCAAGTGTCCAGTTTCTGCGGCTTCACTTAACCTCTGCGTCACTCCTGATTACTCTGACTCTCTGAGGTCTCTGTCCTGTTCACTTCATGGGCAGAGACTGGGCCCCTCTAGGTGTGAGGTGTCAACACTTCTGCTTGCCCCTGATCTCACCTTCCTCTCCACCTTCTGGACCCCAGGAAAGGGTATGTGCCCAGAGGTGAAGCAGTAAGTGGAACCTGGAGATGACTTCCTCCCCTCTTCCTTCCAACCTTCGTTCCAACAATGTGTGTTGTGTGCGTGTATGTGTGCATGCACATTTGTGTGCAAGGAAAGCACATTCATTCAAGAGAGTGTGTATGTGTGTAGGGAGAGCATGGGAATGGGTGGGGGAATGGACACAGATATATCCTGGAAAATTCCCACTCCCCTCAAGCCTCCTACAAGGCAAAAGAGATTTGAGCTGTTCTAGGCTGAAGGGCAGTAGCCAGGGGTGGGGAAGGGGTTTTCAGGTGTGTAGGTGCTAGTGATGGAGCGAGGATCTGTGGAGACAGGAGGAGTGAGGGCTAGGAGCTCAGGGAGGGCGATTGGTTAGCCTGGGCTAGGAAGTTTTTTTAGGCTGGCAGACCACGGGAGCTAGTGCTGTTGCAGGTGAGAGTGGGAGATGGGCAGGAGGGACAGGCATTCCTACCAATGGCTTCTTTTCCCTGGGTAAGGTAGTAGGCCAGCAGGCCTTTCCACCAGGCAGTAGGCTGCACGAGGCAGAGGCCACATCTGTCTCACTCCCCTCTGCGTCCTCAGTGCCCACATGATGCATGCATGGTATGTAGTGAACACTCAAAAATGATTTTAGATATTGTTGAATCTTCTGAGGGTTCAGAGTTTAAGCAGGAGGCCTGAAGAGAGTTCAGAGATTTTGTGTTTCATGGGAGCAAGAGCTCACCCAAAAGGCCTGATGGATGACATGGCCGGGCAACTGAGGGGGTTCAACCGTCAGTACATTTCTCTCCAGCAGCCTCTGCTGCCTTCATGTGAGCTGGCATCGATCACCTGCACATTCCTATGACCATCTGTTACTCTTCTAAGCGTCTTATCTGCCCACGGTTTTTTGGCAAATTTGGAAATATTTTGGCCACTGTTTGCTCAAAAAATTTTGTCTGTCTCCACCTTCTTCCCTTTCCCTTAGGACTCCGATTATGCGTCTATTAGTGATTCCACAGTTCACTGATTCTCATCCTATTAAAAATTTTTTTTTCTCTTGGTTTCTTTTTATGTAGTTATTATTGCTATGTCTTTAAGTTCACCAGTTTTTCTTTATGCATAACTAACTTTCCCTTAATTTTACCCAGTGTCATTTTTCATTTCAGACATTGTAGTTTCATGTCTAGAAGTTCAACTTGGGAATTTTAAATATCTTCCTTGATATTCTACTTAATTTTTTGGACATGTGAAATACAGTTACAATATCTATTTTAATGTGCTGTCCGCCATTGCTAATATGTGTCAGTTCTGGATCAGTTTTGATAGATTTATTAACCTCCTCATTATGAAATGTATTTTCCCGCTTATTTGTATGTCCGCTAATCTTTAATTAGATGCCAGATATTGTGAATTTTACTTTATTATGCACTGGATATATTTGTATTCCTCTAAATATTCTTGAGCTTTGTTCTGGGATGTAGTTATATCACTTGGAGTCAATTTAGATCTTTTGGATGTTGCTTTTATGATTTGTTAGGTGGGTATGGAGCATTACTGGGGCAAGGGCTTCTTGGGTCCTCTACCAAATGCCCTTTAGGCTTTGAGTTTTCCAGTCTGGCTGGTGGGAATGGGCACTATTCTTGGCCCTGAGTGCTAGGCACTGTTCCCTAATCCTTTCAGACTGTTTTTCTCCTGGTCTTGGGTAGTTTTCTTTACATGCATGTGCTGATTAGTACTCAGCTGATTCCTTGAGAGGAACCCTCCACAGATCTCCAGGATTGTCAGTGCAGCTCTCTCCTCTGATGCTCTGTCCTGTGAAGTCTAACCCACCTTGGTCTCCTTGGTCTTTCAGCCCATCTCGTCTGGGAGAATCTGCAAGTCTCTGCTTGGATTGCCCCTCCCTGCCCTGTGGACTGAAAAGTTTCTCCTGTTCAGCTGGGGCAATTATAGGGCTCATCTCATCTGTGTCCTGTCTCTCAGGGATCATTGCCCTGTGTTGCCTGAAGCCCAGTGTCTTGAAAATGGTAGTTTCTTATAGTTGTCTACTTTTTGTTTTGGTTGTCTCAGGGAGGAGAGTAAATATAGTCCCTATTATTCTATGTTGGGCAGACCCTTTGTTTTACTTTCAAACTTGCCTAAGCAGCACTTCACACGTTTTAACTCATTTCTTTCTCAGAACAATCTAATCAGGTAGCTGCTATTCTTACCCACATTTATTCTATTGTGATAAGAACACTTAACCTGCGATCTACCCTTTAAGATATTTTAAAGTGCACAATCCTGCTTTGTTAACCGTAGGCACAGTGCTGTGCAAGCAGATCTTTAGAACTTTCACCTCTCCCCTAACTGAAACTTGACACTCATTGAACAGCAACTCTGCATTTCCCTTCCCCCAGCCCCTGGCAACCACCATTCTACTTTCTGTTTCTGTGAGTTTGACTATTTTAGACTGTATAAGCAACACAAGAAAACTGAGTCACCAAGAGGGTGAATAACTTGTCTGTGATCTCAGAGCTAGGTAGTGGCACAGCTGGACTCAGCCATGGGTGGTCTGGTTTTAGGATAGAGGTGCAGAGACATTGCTGAGCTGACCCAGGATTGAGGGTTTATAAGTCATAGGTCAGGTTGGGAAGCAGGACAAGGGCCCAGTGAGTGGACAATACTGGAGGGAGCAGTCAGAGACTCAGCCATGGAGTCCCAACTGGGTGGGGAAGACTGTGGTAGCTTCTAGATGAACAGAAACACAGGGGATCAGGGAAGACAAAGGGGAGGCAGTGATCAGAGCAGGGAGGAGGCAGTGGAGGTGTCAGAGACATGGCCTTTCTGGGTCAAGATGAAGTCCTGAGTGTGGCTGAAGTGGAGCAAGGTGATAGCCATTGGTGTGAGGAGGTCAAGAGCTCTGGGTGGTCACTCACAGGGAAGGTGTCTAACTCAGGATGGTGGCAACTGATGACCTGGGGAGGAAGATTCTGGGACACTGACTGAGTCTCCCCAGGATGTGAGAGTACCTGCGTGTGATGGCAATGAGAAGAAAGGGAAGATGGCAATGAGGCAAAGAAGAGAAAACATTTTGTTAGAAGTAGATGGTACAAAAGCAGAAGCTCAGGGCTAGGAGAACAGCCACTACTTCAGGCCTAGAGAGTTGTGAGGAGAGGTGAAGCCAGTTCTATGCATGTGAAGATGTGGGTGCATGTGTGTCAGTATGTGAGAATGTGTGTCTCAGTGTGTATGTGTTTGAGAAGGTATATAAATTGTGCTATAGTATGTGAAAGAGTGCATATGAGAGAATGTGCATGTTAATGTGTGTGAGTATGAGAATGTGTGTTAATGGAAGTGCCTGATTTTCCTGGACCTCAAGGCCCTGCTGCTGGCAGCCATCTGTGTGATTAGGTCCCAAAGTGAGAATCACAGAAGCCAGCAAGGATGGAGCCATGATGGGAAGGAGATGTGGGCAGTGCTTGGGGCAATGAGCGTGTATTCAGTAGTGAGTGTAAGAGTGCAGTGAGACATGCACGCGCGTGTGCATGCGTGTATTGTGTTTTCAGGGTTCAACTTGACTGAGGGAAGGGAGAGGTTTCCACAAGATGACTGAGGGCCAAGGGAAGAGAGTTTATAGTGGAACGAGGGTTTCTGAGGCGGAAGGACAGGGAAGTGAGGGAAGAGGCTCTGAGGAGCGGGAGATGAGAAAGGATGGGGCTTGGAGGGGAACTCTTGGGGAGTGGTCTGTGGTAGAATGACCTGGACTTAAGAATCCCAGTGGAATTGGGGAGGTCTAGTTTTGGACTTGTCTGATGGCCCCAGGCATGGATTTTAAGAACACAAGGCCCAGTCTCTAGGCCCCCTAGGTCTAAGATTGGGGCTTTACACACAGCTGATGTGAATATCAGTGTCATGCGCAAGTGTGTTGCATATACCTGTGTAGATGTGCATATGTGCATGTGTTCATGTGGGTGCAAGTGTACAAATGTGCATGTGTGCAATGTGCAATGCTTGAAAGCTGAGATCAAAGCCCATTGACTCTCCCAACCACCCTCCTCTCTACTTTCCTCCCACCCACCTGGGCTGTACTTCCTTAGACTTCTGACCCCCTGGATACTTCCAATACATCAGATCTCAACATCCCTCCTTCTGATACCCCTTTTCTCCCAGGGACGCCTCCTCCCCAGCCCCTTCTGCTGCAGCATCTCTGCTCCAGGTTCCGGCTCAGTCTGCTCATCCTGGGCTTCAACCTCCTGCTGCTGGTGGTCGTCTGTGTGATTGGGTCCCAAAGTGAGGGTCTCAGAGGCCAGTAGGGATGGGGCCACGATGGGGGAGGAGATATGGGCAGTGCTGTGGGCAATGAGAGCTATGACAGGGGAAGAGGTGGAGGTCATGCTGGGCAAGTATGGGGGCACTGAGGGGAACAGTGTCACAGACAATGGTGGGGGCTGTTACGTAGGACACAGCCCCCTTCCCTTTGTCCTGTGCCCTCTGTCTCCTGACAAGGAACACAGCTGCAAGTGGAGTTTTGGACCCTAAAAGAAGCTTTCAGCAACTTCTCTTCTAGCACCCTGATGGAGATCTGGACTCTCAGCTCCCACGGTGAGAGGGTCAGGGCCAGGGGTGGTTGGGTCATCGAGGCGCTGGTTTACCAGCACAGGTTTGCTGGCCTCTGAGGTGGGTGCCCAGTTCAGGGTCTGCAAAGGGGTGCGTTTGGGGTGCTGTGGGCAGATAACCCAGACTGAGAAGCTGGGTAAGGCTTCTAGGGACACTGATTCCTAGGCTGATGGGGACCCTGATGGGGGTTAGTGCGAGGTAGAGAGAATAGAATTCGCAATGGCCAGGAGGTGAGGAAGACCACTACACATTTTGGGACTGTAGACACTTCTGGAGTGGCAGGAGCTAAGTGGTGAGGGGTAGGCTGGGGAGGTGGGTAGGGGTCAGGTCATGCAGGCAAGAAGTGAGGCTTTATTTTTAGAAAATAGAGACCTATTGAAGGGATTTAGGCCGAGGAGTGGCCTAGCAGGTTTGTTCCCCAGCCAGTGTGGCAACACAGGGAGACTGGGCGAAGTCGGAGCAGAGCCTGCTACGTCCCAGGTGAAGGTGGTGGTGACTCAGACCGGTGGGTGAAAATGGAGGGATGTTAAGGAGGCAGAATGGAGGGTAAACAGTTTAGCTTTTCTCTTTTTAGGAGGCAGCGCAGGCGACAAGGTGGCGACTCTAGAAGCCAAGCTGGAGAAACAGGAACAGGACCTGAAAGCAGGTCAGAGACCCTCCCTTGAGTGTGTGTGTGTGGTACGTGAGTGTGTGTGTGGTACGTGAGTGTGTGTGAGGTGTGTGAGTATAGGTGTGATGTGTGTTGTAATGTGTGTTGTGTATGTATATGTGAGTATGTGTTGTATGTGTCATCTGTGTGCTTGAGTGTATGTGTTGTGTTTGTGTGTGTTGTGAGTGGTTCGTGTGCTATGTGTATGGTGTTTGATGTGTGTGTTGTGTTTTCCCAGCCACAGGCTGGAGTCCTGTGCAGGGTCCTGGCAGATGGGGCATCCACACAGCCCACATCATTGTCCATCATTCTGTCCCCCTAGATCATGCTACCTTGCTCTTTCACCTAAAGCATTTCCCAGTTGATCTGCGCATCCTGGCTTGTCAGATGGAATTCCTGCGGAGCAACGGTACGGTCAGGGAAGTCTCCAGACCCAGTGTGCTTGTCTCCCCAAGCTGGATCTCATCTCCCTGTGTCCACTCCCATCCTCTCAGGCACAGAATGCTGCCCCATTAACTGGCTGGAGCATGACGGCAGCTGTTACTGGTTCTCTCGTTCTGGATTGACCTGGCCTGAGGCTGAAAAGTACTGCCAGCTGGAAAATGCGCACCTGGTTGTCATCAACTCCAGAGAGGAACAGGTGAAACCGTACCTTTCTCAAAGTCAGGAAGAAATCTGGGGAATGTAAACTCTGAGAGGCTGGATCAGGCTTGCTTTATTATTTTTTTAGTCTAGGGAAGAGCCCAACAGCAGAACTCTGGGAGGTCCATGGTGGAGCAGCCACTGATTCGGAGGTGGGAGATTATAGCCAGAAATTCAGGCAAAGAGGTAGGAGACAAGTGAGCAGGTAATGAGGAGCAGGTCAGGAGACAGAATGTGAGACAGGATGAGCTAAAGCCATGACTTATGGAGGTGCTGAGAGTCCTTTCTTGCTGTGTGCTGGTCTTGGGATATTGTGGTCTGTTGGGTGAAAGGAACAGAGTGGGCGGCATTCCCAGTGACATGCCTACCTAGGGTTACTGGGTCCCTCCAAGATGCTCCAGGTCTCCCTTGCCTGGTGCTGCCACCAGACCACACTCCCAACACCTGAGTTTACAGGGAAGAACCAACCTGTTAGAATAGGTGGGGCGGTTTTGTTTTTTTGTCTGGTTTTTGAAAAGGAGGATATTAATGGTAACATTTACTGAGTCTTTACTATGTAACAGGCACTTTCATATATATATTTACTTCTTTAATCCTCACAACTCTACTGGGTAGGCACTCTTATTATCCCCACTTTGAGGGAGGGAGAAATGAGGGAACTAAGGAAAAGGAAAGTTAAGGAACTTGCCACACAGCTAGTAAGTCAGTATGTAGTCAGAATTTAGAGACACTCTGCCTCCTTAACCAGTGTTTTTAGCTACTACGTGTTGCCAGAACAAATTTACTGAATCTGAATATATATATTTTACTTGGTAGAATAATTACAAACATATTTTGCTTTACCAATCAGGTTACAATCGCCAATATTTAATCAATTTTGACCTCTAAGACTTCAGTACTCTGTGAGTTGGTTCACAAGTTTTTTTTTGTTTGTTTTTTTGTAGTTCATCTAACTTTATTAATAGGTCCACAGTTCTTGGTGGCGACAACTTCATGGTGGAACGGGCTGCTCTTTCATCACTGTGAAGTGAATGTCAATGTCTGGTTGAATGCTTTTTGCCTTGAATTAATCTCTATGTAATATAAATTGAATGGACCTTGATATCTTTTCACTAGCATTTGCTGAATGTAGCTCTGTCCATTCATTCATTTCCAACATTTTTGAGTTTCTGTTTTACATTAATGCTTCTCAGCCTTGGCTCTATACTATAAGCCTTTAAACTTGAAGAGTTTAAAGATTCTGATTTAATTATATTCATCTGGGGCATTGAGATTTTTAATAGAGTTCCCCCAACTGATGGAGCCATGCTTAAGACTGTGCATAAGTTTTGTTTTTGATTTTAAAAAATCAAATGAGTCTTTTAACAGGCATGTATCTCATTTATTTTTAATAGTTACTTTCAGTCTTAATCTATCTTTTTCTGTTTCTATTCTTCTGTTTTCTCATCTTTGCTATGTGAGATATATGCTTTTTGTTTTCTCTCCTATGGTATTTTGAACTAGATGTGGCTTATTTTTTCATGATACTAGTGATTCCTTTCATAACTTTAAATGATAAGCTGAAACTTATTGGCTTCAAAAAGCCAAGGAGTTTATATTATATAATTTTCCATATGAAAGCTGAGAAAATCAGCACAGTTCTTCACATGCCTTTCTTTTCTTTTTAAATGGAGATGTAACTGACAGAACATTGTTGGTTTGCTACATTTACATATTGTGATATGATTACTACAGTAGGGTTAACTATCACCTATTTCATGTCACATAATTATTATTTTAGTGTTGAGAACAATGAAGATCTAGTCTCTCGGCAACTTGGCAGTTTATAACGCCTCATTCTTTTCTTTTCCAGATTCCTTAAGTATTTTGCCTGAAGAGTTGGAGTCTTTTTCATCTTTAAATTTCATTAACCTCATCCAGATATATCTCGGTGTTGCTCATTCTGTATTTTTGCTCTGAAGCTAGGAGAGTTCTTTTAATATGTAAAGTTAGGTTTTCTAAGATTTTAGAAGGTTTTCTTAAGTCATATATTAGAGTATTTTTTCTTGTCCATTTGTTCTCTTTTCCTCTGGAGCACATGATCCCAAAGTAGCTCCATTGTCTGCCTCCTCAGCCATCATCTTGTTGCCATGACTTCCACCTTTCTCTCTTTTCCTCTGTGTTCTGGGTCCTTTCCTCAGTCCCATCTTTCATAACTCACTCTTGTTTTTCTGCTGAGTTCCTAGGTTGTTTTCATATAGCTCAAATTTTTCTCTTCAGTTTCTTCTCTTATCATTGTGTTTATCTTTCTTCTTTGATATTGTATGTCATTTATCTCCTCTTTAATTTTTTGAGGCTGTGAAGTTGTTCTCCAACATCCCCTTCAGTTCTAAAGTATGCTTTTTATTCAAAATATATTTTCAGCTCTCTTTTTGATATCACGGTTCTTCTGTCCTCCTTCTCTCCTTCCTCTTCTTTATTTTTGCATAAGTTCCACTATAATTTCTCTTCTCTTCCACTTTTATGAATGAGCACAATTCTTTCTTGCCTGTTATTTACCCATGAATAGGGTGAAATGAATTCTTCTGGACTATCTTCTCCTATGATCTTGTTCTATTCGACTCCTCTCATTGGTCTTTGACACAGAGGGCTGGGTTTTGATGATTTGTATTCTTCGTTCAGTTATTCAGCTTCTTGTGATGGAAAAAAGGGGACCAGGGCAGCAGGCAGCAGCAAATAGAATATCTTGTCTCTAGGCACTTTCCCTCCATCTCTGTTGACTTTTTTGAATTTTAGCAGTAGCCCAATCAACCTCTGAGGGCTGCCCCTTTATGCACAGAACATTGTCCTACCTGCAGGATTCTAGAATTCAAGGATGTTACCGCATCTGCCCTCCAATGAGATGACTAACTGCAACCTTAGCTGTGTCTACAGGAAGTGAGAATAGAATTAGGAAATTTTCCTCCAAATGTAGTTGGAGACCCTTCGTGTGCCATCAAAGAGAACTAACTGCTAGGTATGCAGGTTGGTCAAAATATCCCTCTGCTTTCTTTACACTCTTCCCCTGCTACCTTCCCGTACCATGGGGCTTAAGTCCCCAGGAAGAGCCATATCTGTAAGAAAAGCCCACTTGGGGGAATCTGTTGCCTGCTTGAGTCCTGGTGAGTTGTCTCACTCAATCCCCTGCAAGCTGGCTGACTGAACTACTCTCACACCCAGCGCAGCCTCCTATTTTCAGGACAGACTGCCAGACCCCTTGTAGCTAAATCATAATGGGGCTCTGGGCAGTGGGTCTAACTGGAAGCTCCAGGGCCTGGTGAACCTCCAGAAATGACAGCTACACATAGAAGCAGGAGCAGGGCAGATGCACCTGAGAGGAGAGTGAAACCAAGGGGTCCACAGTGGTGGCAGGGGTCAGAGTCAAGATTCTGACCGAGTTTGAAGCTATAAGCAGAAGACGTGGAGACAACTAGAGTCAGGGTAGCTGTTGTGAGTTGAGGATGAGTAATGTGGAGGGGCAGCAGTCACAAATTTAGGAACTGGATTGGCTTTCTGGGCTCTTTAACCACCTTTGAGTTCTTAACCTTACTTGTAAATTAAGGCAACTAATTTAGAGGGCTTGTGAAATATTTAGCATGTGCTTTAGCTCAGCAAATGTTCTCTAAACAATAGCTAGGGTTACAGAAGAAAAAGCGAGGAACTAGTTTCCTTGGGAGCTAGTTTCCTTCAGCTTGGGGGCAGATTAGGGTGGGGAAGGCTGAGGGAACCACTTAATGGTTACATGGAGGTACAAGGGACTAGAAACTTCCCTCCCATCTGTTTTTCAGAAATTCATTGTACAACACATGAGTCCCTTTCGTACTTGGATAGGTCTCACTGAAAGTGATGGTTCCTGGAAATGGGTTGATGGCACAGACTACAGTTCTAGCTACAAGTAAGTGCCACTACCCCTAGTTTGGCCTGGGTATGGCCACCTGGCCTTTTGTCCCAATACACCCCCACCCATCCCTTATGGATCAAATTCCCTAACCCTCTCCCCTCCAGACTCTTAACCTCCAAGGCTGCAGCTTCTGCTCCCTGAACTCTCCAATGCTGTGCTTTTCTGAGGTGGGGGTGAGAGTTTCTGAGATGAGAGTATTCAGAGTTTGAGCTCTGTCCTGCCTTCCTAGGAACTGGGCTGCCACTAAGCCAGATAACTGGCATGGGCACGAGGAGGGTGGAAGTGAAGACTGTGCTGAAGTCCAGATGGATGGCCACTGGAATGACAATTTCTGCCAGCAGGTGCAACGTTGGGCATGTGAGATGAGACGAAACATTACCGGCTAGGAGACCTGACTTCCAGCAGCTCTCTACCCATACCCCACCCTACCCTACCCCTAGCTTCTCTACCAGAGATTTTGAAGAAAGCAAGAATAGTCAGAGGCATGGTGGGGGTTGGGCGGAGAGGGCACATTAAGGAAAGCTAGAGGGGGTGGTTTGAGAATCTCAGACCCCGAGGAGGCTGAGATCCCGCCTCTTTCTGCCACTCACTGTAATTATTACAATTTTCAGCCTCCTTAATGGAGTAGGACAAGAAAAAACAAATACTGGAAACTCTGTGTGGACTGGTAATTTGGAACAGAGAAATGTAAGGTGCAAACAAGAGTTAGTAGAGAGGGTCTGGAAGAAAGTTTAAGTCCTCGTCAGCTGCTCCTTGACACTTAACCCTGAGGGACACTGGTCAAGAGAGGTGTAGAAGCACCCCTTGGAACAGAAGTGTTCAGTGGAAAGCCCTGGAGTTGGGGGAGGGGGGGGAGGGTATGGAAAGAGCCAGGTGGGCTGGGCTGGGGGTCTCCCCACATCCTGAGAGGTTCCCAAAGGAAACAGCTTTCCCTGCAGCTGGGATCTCCTCCAGAAGAGGTTACAGGGAGCACCCTGTTCTGTCCTACCTGGGAACTGTGGAGTGGGCTGGCAAGGCCAGTGAAAAATGTTTGCTAAGAGAAAGAGAATGGGTAAGACACTTTCCCAGTATTTTCAGCATGGCTGCCTCAAGCAGATCTAGACATATCCCCAGCACAGAGTGTCACCCACAATTTCCACAGTGGGTAAACTTCATATTCCAAGGTGATTTTGAAACCGGTCTTAGAAGGGTCTTTAAGCAAGTAGATTTTTGTTTTATTTTTATTATAAAAATAATATATACTATTAGTAAACAATGTTTCAAATACACACACAGGCACGTGCGCGCGCGCGCGCACACACGCACACACACACACACACACACATACACACACACACACACACAAACACACACAAGGAATGTCTTCCTCACCC
>NW_006442497.1:3071160-3092797 GCF_000325575.1 Pteropus alecto | reverse complement strand
CTATTAGTTATATTTCTCCAAAGCAACAGAACCAATAGGAGATTATATATATGTGTATATATAATTTTAAATATATGCATATATTTTATATACATTATATATGTACATATATATTTATATATATATTATACGCACACACACACACACCACATATATGTGAAGAGTTTTACTATAAGGAATTGGCTCATGTGATTATGGAAGCTGACAAGTCCCAAGTTCTGCAGGTGAGTAGGCGAGCTGGAGGTCCAGGAGAGCCGATGATGTCATTGCATATGAAGGCAGCAGGCTCAAGACCCAGGAAGAGCCAATGTTGCCTTTCGAGTCTGAAGGCAGGAGAAAAGCCAGTGTCCCAGGTTGAAGGGGCTCAGGCAGGAAGAACTCTCATATTCACAGAGGGTCAGCCTTCTTGTTCTATTTAGGGCTTCAACTGATTGGATGAGACCCACCCACATTAGGGAGAGCAATCTGCTTTACCAATTCAAGTATTCCTCACATCTAAAACTACCCTCATGGACACACCCAGAATAATGTTAGACCAAATACCTGGGCACCCTGTGGCCCAGTTGAGTTGACACAGAATTAACCATCACAGGTTTCCCATCAGGATGTTTCCTGCATATGTATATATATGCAATACTGGATTTCATTATGTAGCTTGATTATTTTCAATTTCCAGTGTCTAGTGGAAATTGATTCAATATATTCTCTGACAGGTCTTACCTCGTGAAACTTAGCAGGGGTGGAGAATTCCAAAATATGGATGTGCCATATGTTATTTAATCTTTCTCTGTGCTGGAAAGCTAGTTGCCATTTTTATATGTTTTCAATATAATATTTTGAGCAACTTTTGCTTCTAACCTTGTACTAGGTCAAGATTTTCAGTTGCAAAAATTTCTAGGACTTCTTCAAGATGTAAAAATGGCATTAAATTAAAAAAGTATGGAGTCTGGGAGGGAAGATGGCAAACTAGGTAAAAGCAGGGTTCGCCTCTTCCCAGGTCCGCATCGAAATTACAATCAAATTATAAAATAATCAATGTGAAGAATCATCTGAAGTCCAGCTGATCATAACACGTATGTCTGATAATATAAAGAAGGAGCCACTTTGAAGCCAGTAGGAGGGGCAAAGTCACGAATCGGGCTGGACCTGCACCCGCAGATGATGGAGGGACACCAGGAGAGTGAAGCTCCCCTGAAGTGTGTGTTGGGGGGTCTCAGCCTCATTCTGGGGCTCCCCAGCCCAGGGAAGAGGAGTTTCCAAAAACTCTGTAAAAACTAGAGGGAATTCTGGCTGTCTGGGTGAGACAGAAAGGCCCAAGCACAGGCTCTCTGACCTGCAGACACTCACCAGGGACACTGGTGGTGGATTAGAGGCTCCCGTGGGGTCTGGACAGGCAGCTACCATTGTGCCTTAGTGAGGGAGGGAGCCTACGGGGCAATCTACAGACCAAGCTAGCATGTCTGTGCAGACCCCTCCCACAGGGCCATTTGGAAGTGCTGGCCTGAGGAGATCAGCCTGCTCCACCCAACCTGCAGATTGCCTGGGGCTTTTGTTGCTGGGTGGCTGCCACACCCTGCACCTGTTCAGGGCCAAACATTTGCTACTGGCAGAATGTGCCGTGTGTGTGCATTTTGGGGACAGTTTCAGGCACATCACTGCTGCCAACATGAACTTGGGTGGATCTTGGGGATCTCTGGGCCAGTCCCAGACAGCAGCTGGTCTTGCTATGATCTGCGACTTTTGTGGGAACACACAAATGGTTACCAAAATTGCAGCAAGACTGAGGCTGTATTGATCTGACGGCCACTGTCTCCCACTCCACCCAACCCATAGATTGCCCCAGGTGGCCCATTGACAGTCAACCCACCACCCTGCTACTCCCCTCCTCCCAATCCACACAGGAAACAAACTCTGGTTAGCACAGGGTGGGCACTGCCAGGAAATCAGTTGCTGGCAGACTTCTGCTGCCTGCAACAGCTGCAATATGGTGTGGGGAGATCACAGGGGTCTGTGGGACCTCCCCAGATGGCAGCTGGTCTCACTGTAATCTGTGACTACTGCAGGAACGCACGGGCACAGAAGTTGCAGCAAAACTGAGGCTGTATTGGCCTGACAGCCCTTGTCTCCCTGAGATCCTGCTTCACCCAAGCCATAAAGTGCCTGCAGCCCTTTGACAGGTAGCCTCCCCTGCCCTGCTTTTTTCTGGCATTGTGCATTCTGTTAAGGCAACAGACCTTGGCTAGCACAGTGAGTGCAATTTGGGGAAAATAGTTGTAGATAGACCACTGCAGCCTGTACGAGCTGCAATATCTCTTGGGAGGATCTCAGGGGTCTGTTGGACCACCCCAGAGAACAGCTTGTCACCCTGTGATCTATGACTACTGCAGGAATGTGCAGACACAGAAATTGCAGAAAACTGAGACTATTGGCCTGACGGCCCTTGACTCCATGAGATCCTGCCTCATCCAATACACAAAGTGCCCACCGCCCGTTGACAGGCTGCCCCTGCCCTGGGGTGGCACATTCTGTGCAGTCAACAAATTTCAGCCAGCAAAGTGAGCAAAGTTCAGGGAATACAGTGATGGGAAGATCTCTGCTGCCAGCACGAGATACAGTATCGCTTGGGCAGATCTGAGTTTTGTGGGCCCATCACAGACGACAGTAGGTCACGCAGTGATATCTGACTTTGGTGGAAGCCTGCACTCACAGAGCTGGCAGCAAATCTGGTGCTGTGTAGGTCTGATGGCCCTGTATCTCAATGAGATGACGCCCCACCTAACCCACAAATTACCTGTGGCAAGTCTGCTCCCAGGCAACCTAGTCCCATACTGTGCTTTCCTTGAGTCACAAATTCAATAGCAAACAACAGCACCTAGTTTATGTGGCCCAGGCAAAGCCCATTCACCCAGGAGAAGGATTTGGTGGTGGGCCACAAACACATGCCCACGAGCTTCAGTAATTCTTAAACAGAGCTTGAGTGTTTGCAGGCCTGAGGTGGGCAGCAGCTGACCTTGCCATGATTGGAAACTTGTACAGAGAGCCACAGAGACAGCACTAGCATGTAAACTGCCACTACAGTGGCAGGAGGAAATTTACTTAATAAATTCAGGAAACTCCTGGGGTCCCTGTACCACCCAACATGTATATCACCCAGAGGCTCTTCAAGTTTCAGAGACTTACGGGCAACTGATAGGCAGTGTCAGGCCTTGAGAAGCACTGGTCCTTCTGCTAAACAGCCCTAGGCCAGGTATGGGGGATAACTTGACCGTGGCCTATAGTGTTGTCTCTTCCACTTATCTGTAGATTCAGTATAGACAACAACCATCTGTGGATACCTTTGTACCTCCAACCAGGTAGACCTGAGCAATCAAAGGCAACAGTTGACCTTGGCCTACTGGGGAGCCCCTCCCAAGGGGCCACAAAACTAACGTACCCGGATGCTGGCACTAGACCACAATAGAGCAACTCCTGACTAGTCCCATAAACGGTACACACAAAGGGTGGTTTTAACAAGTACACAAGCCTGGTAGGGCAAACCCCTCTCTGTGGGGTCAGCCCCCACACAGCAACTCTTACCCTGTGGGTGCAGCCAGTTCCCACAATTAATCAGCCTGAATGTTAATCCACTGATGTACTAACACAAATAAAGGCTTAGCTACAACAGAAGATCACACACAACCCACACAAAGATCATGTCCAGAGCCCCTGGCACAGGGGATCAGGAATAGTGCACCACTGGACCACACAGGACACCTTCCACATAAGACCATCTGGCCACAGCTGAGAGATGAAACAAATATTCCTAACATGAATAAATGAACAGAGAGAGGCTAATAAAATGAGAAAACAAAGAAACATGCCACAAATGAAACAACAGGAGAAAACGCCAGAAAATAAGCTAAATGAAATGGAGGCAAGAAACCTACCATAGACAGAGTTCAAAATAATAGTTATAAGGATGCTCATCAAACTTAGGGAGCGAATGGATGAGCACAATGGGAACCTCAACAGAGAGATAGTAAGCATAAAAAAGGACATAGAAACCATAAAAAAGAACCAGACAGAAATGAAGAATACAAAAACTGAATTGAAGAATACATTAGAAGGATTCAACAATGGATTGGATGAATCAGAAGATCGAATCAGCGAACTAGTAGACAAGGTAGTAGAATACACCCAATCAGAAGAACAAAAAGAAAAAAGAATTTTAAAAAATGAAGATAGTTTAAGAAACCTCTGGGACAACATGAAGCATAATGATATCCAGATCATAGGAGTACCTAAAGGAGAAGAGAGAGAGCATGGGATTGAGAATCTATTTGAAGAAATAATTACAGAAAACTTTCCTAACCTGGCAAAGGAATCAGACATACAAGTTCAGGAAACACAAAGAGTCCCAAACAAGAGGAATACAAACAGACCCACACCAAAATGCATCATAATTAAAATACCAAAGGTCAAAAACAAAATGAGAATCTTAAAAGCAGCAAGAGAAAGGCAGCTAGTTACTTATAAGGGTAACCCCACAAGAATATCTGCTGATTTTTCAATGGAAAATTTGCAGACCAGAAGGGACTGGCAAGAAATATTTAAAGTTATTAACAACAAGAATCTACAACCAGGAATATGCTACCCAGAAAGGCTTTTGATTAAAATGGAAGGTGAGATAAAGAGTCTCCCATAGGGAAAAGCTTAAGGAATTCATCACCAACAAGCCAGTATTACAAGAAATGTTAAAGGAACTTCTGTACAAAAAGAAAGGATAAAAAAACCCAAAAAACCAAATATGAATAATAAAATGACAGTAACAATGTATCTATCAGTAATCACTTTAAATGTAAATGGATTAAATGTTCCAATGAAAAGACATAGGGTAGCCAAATGGACAAGAAAAAAAGATCCATACATATGCTGTCTATAAGAGACCCACTTCAGATCAAATAACACTCACAGACTGAAAGTAAAGGGATGGAAAAAGATATTTTATGCAAATGGAAATGAAAAAAAGCCAGGGTAGAGATACTTATATCAGATAAAATAGACTTTAAAACAAAGACTATAATAAGAGACAAAGAAGGGCATTATATAATGATAAAGAGATCAATAAAGCAAGAGGACATAACCTTAGTAAACATATATGCACTCAACATAGGAGCACCTGCATACATAAAACAATTATTGAATGACATAAAAGGAGAGATCAACAGTGATACACTCATAGTAGGAGACTTTAACACTCTATTGACATCAATGGACAGATCTCCCAGACAAAAAATGAACGAGGAGACAAGGAGCTTAAAAGACACACTAGACCAGATGGATTTAATAAATATTTTCTATTTTACCCCAAAGCAGCAAAATATACATTCTTCTCAAATGCACATGGAATATTTTCCAGGATAGACTACATGTTAGGACATGAAACGAGTCTCAATAAATTTAAGAAGATTGAAATCATCTTCTCCAATCACAATGGTATGAAACTAGAAATCAATTACAATAAGTAACTGGAAAATACACAAACACATAGAGGCTAAATAATACGCTATTAAACAATGAATAGGTTATCTATGAGATCAAGGAAAAAAAAATCAAAAGATACCTAGAGACAAATGAAAATGAAAGCATGACTCAAAATCTATGGGACACAGCAAAAGCAGTCCTAAGAGGAAAATTCATAGCAATACAGGCCTAACTCAAAAAATAAGAAAAAGCTCAAATAAACAATCTAACCTTACACTTAGAAGAACTAGAAAAGAACAGCAAACAAAGCCCAAAGTGAATAGAAGGAAGGAAATAATAAAGATCAGAGCAGAAATAAATGAAATAGAGTCTAGAAAAACAATACAAAAGATTAATGAAACCAAGAGCTGGTTCTTTGAAAGGATAAACAAAATTGACAGACCCTTAGCCAGACTAGACTC
Source organism: Pteropus alecto (assembly GCF_000325575.1). Taxonomy (NCBI): domain Eukaryota; kingdom Metazoa; phylum Chordata; class Mammalia; order Chiroptera; family Pteropodidae; genus Pteropus; species Pteropus alecto. The sequence goes on along the minus strand of NW_006442497.1, from coordinate 3,086,873 downwards.
ATCAAGGAAAAAAGAGAGAGGACTCAAATAAATAAAATCAAAAAAGAAAGAGGAGAAATAGCTACAGACTCCACAGAAATACAAAGGATCATAAGAAAATACTATGAGCAATTATATGCCAACAAATTGTACAATCTGGAAGAAATAGATACATTCCTAGAAACACACAGTCTCCCAAGACTGAGTCAAGAAGAAATAGAAAATCTGAACCAACAGCTATCACCAATGAAATCGAATCAGTAATCAAAAACCTCCCCAAAAACGAAAGTCCTGGACCAGATGGCTTCATAGGTGAATTTTACCATTCAAAGAAGGATTAACACCTATTCTTCTCAAGCTATTCCAAAAATTTCAAGAAGAGGGAAGGCTCCCTAACTCCTTTTATGAGGCCACCATTATCTTGATTCTCAAACCAGACAAGACAATAGAACCCCCCCAAAACAAACAAACAAACAAAACTATAGACTGATATCTCTTATGAACATTGATGCAAAAATTCTCAACAAAATATTAGCAAACCGAATTCAGCAATACATTAAAAATATCATACACCATGAAGTTGGATTTATTCCTGGGATGCAAGATTGATACAGTGTCCAGAAATCAGTTAATGTGATATATCACATCAACAAATCGAAAGATAAAAACCATGTGATCATATCGATAGATGCAGAAAAAGCCTTTGACCAAATCTAGCATCTATGTTATAAAACTTCTCAGCAAAGTGGAAATAGAGAGAACATACCTCAACAGAATAAAGGCCATATATGACAAATTTACAGCTATCATACTCATGGAGAAAGGCTAAAAGTTTTTTCCTTATGATCAGAAACAAGACAAGGATGCAGTTTCACCAGTCTTCTTCAACATTGTATTGGAAGTCTTAGCCATAGCAATAAGACTAGAAAGAGAAATAAAAGGTATCTGAATTGGAAAAGAAGAAGTAAAACTCTTGTTATTTGCTGATGACATGATACTATATATAGAGAACCCTATAGGTTCCATCAAAAATCTGTTAGAACTGATCAGTGAATTCAGTGAAGTAGCAGTATACAAAATTAATATTCAGAAATGAGTGATATTTTTATATACCAGTGATGAACTTTCAGAAAGAGAAATTAAGAAAACAATCCCATTTACAATTGCACTGAAAACAATAAAATACCTGGAAATCAAATTAACCAAGGAGGTAAAAGACTTGTTCTCAGAAAATTGTAAGTCATTGAAAAAGAAATTGAAGAAGATACAAATAAATGGAAGCATATACCATGCTCATGGATAGGAAGAATCAACATCATTAAAATGGCCATACTACTCAAAGCAATCTATAGATTCAATGTAATCCCTATTGAAATACCAATGGCATTTTTCAGAGAGACAGAACAAATAATCCCAAAATTTATATGGAACCATAAAAGGCCCCGAATAGCCATGGCAATTTTGAGAGAGAAGAGTAAAGTTGGAGGAATCACATTATCTGATATCAAACTGTACTACAAGGCTACGGTAATTAAAATAGCAAAGTACTGGCTTAAAAACAGATACTTGATCAATAGAACAGAATAGAGAGCCCAGAAATAAATCCATGCCTATACCCTCAGTTAATATATGACAAAGGAGGCAAAAATATTAAATGGGGTAAAGACAGCCTCTTCAATAAATGCTGCTGGGAAAATTGGGCAGATACATGCAAAAAAAAGAAAGAAAGAAAGAAAGAAAGAAAGAAAGAAAGAAAGAAAGAAAGAAAGAAAGAAAGAAAGAAAGAAAGAAAGAAAGAAAGAAAGAAAGAAAGAAAGAGTCTCTTCAATAAATGGTGTTGGGAAAATTGGACAGATACCTGCAAAAAAAAAAAAAGAAGCTGGACCACTTCCCTACACTGTATACAAGAATAGACTTGAAATGGATTAAAGACTTAAATATAAGACCTGAAACCATAAAACTTCTAGAAGAAAACATAGACAGTAAACTCTCTGATATTGCTAATAGTAATTCCTTTTTGGATATATCTCCTCAGGCAAGGGAAACAAAAGGAAAAATAAACAAATGGGACTACATTAAACTAAAAAGTTTTTGTATAACAAAGGAAACCATCGACAAAATAAAAAGACAACTGACTGAATGGGAGAAGATTTTCACTTATGATACATCTGATAAGAGGTTAATATCCAAAATATATAAAGAACTCATGCAACTCAACAACAACAAAAACAATCCAATTAAAAAATGGGCAGAAGACCTGAACAGATATTTCTCCAAAGAGGAAATACAGATGTCCAATAGACATATGAAAAGGTGCTCAAGGTCACTAATCACCAGAGAAATTAAAATAAAACCACAATGAGATATCACCTCACACCTGTCAGAATGGCTATCATCCATAAATCAAAGAACAACAAGTGTTGGTGAGGATGTAGAGAAAAGGGAACTCTCATACACTGTTGGTAGGATTACATATTGGTACAGCCACTATGGAAAACAGTCTGGAGGTTTCTCAAAAAATTGGAAATGGATATACTTTTTGACCCAGCAATTGCACTTCTGCATATTTATCCAAAGAAAACCAAAACAATAATTTATAAAGATCTATGCACCCCAATATTCATGGCAGCACAATTTGCAATAGCCAAGATATGGAAGCAACCTAAATGCCCATCAACAGACGATTGGATAAAGAAATTATGGTTCGTATACAATGGAATATTACTCAACCATTAGAAAAATAAATCCTACCATTTGCAACGACATGGATGGACCTAGAGGTTATTATGCTGAGTGAAATAAGTTAGACTTATATGCGGAATCTAAGGAAGAAAAGAACAAATTAATCGAAAACAGACTCACAAATATAGAGGACAATCTGGTGTCTGACAGAGGGGAAGGGGGCTGGAAGAATGGGGTGAAGGGTTAAAGAAGTACAAATTAGTAGTTGATAGATGGTCATGGGGATGGGGTGCACGGCATAGGGAATGCAGTTAGCATTAATGTAATGGCTAGGTGGAGAGCCAGGGGAGCCAGGGAGAAAGAGCAATTAGGGGGATCATTTTGAAAACTATATAAATATCTAACCAATGTACTATATACTTGAATCTAATAATAAAATAAAATTTTAAAAAATTACGAAAGTAATAAAACATGCAATTTAAAGTCTTGTGGGACTAGAAGCGTCTACTTCTGCTGTTAGAGAAACCACTGTTGTAGCTGTTTCTTCCAGTATTGACACTGAATTTCTATAATGCACATAAACAGATATATCTTTATCAGTTGTTTACATTATTTAGTCACTATCATGTAGATGAGGTACAATCTTCCAATTGAGTCTACAATTTCTATTTAAATTCTAATTCAGAATTTCTATCAATTATGGCTGCATCAATATTGTTAACTGCTGAGCCAAGTAATATAATTTGATTACGTTCCGTTCTTGCACTTTTGTTTCTTCTGATGTTCATAATTGTTTCATTTAAAAATTTGCTGCATATTCTTTGAAGCTGTTGCAGTCTTTTCCCTTTTTTGCGGGGGTGGGGTGAGTGCTGAGTAAATATATACATTTATTCTGTAACTTTTCATAGAGGAAAAAGGTTTCAATTGCTCTATTATTAATGTAGTAACAGACTTCAATTCTTTAAGTAGTTGAGAAAGTTTTGCTGAAGTTCCAAACTTTAAATAAACAAATTGGTAAAACCAAGGAGCAGACAGACTTTCATGGCCCCTCTTGTAATTTTCAAATATTGAGCTTATCTTATTCTTCCTTGTAGCATTGTATTGTAACTGTTGACTTTGCCCTATTACCCAATAAACTAGATGTTGCTGCTCTAAATAGCCCTTTATGTCTGTACCTCTCAAATTGGGCTGTTCCTGCAGTTAAACATTATCCCAAGATAAACATGGCCCATCCTCCTCAAGCGCTTTGAAGGGGAACAAAAACATATCATTGAAAGAAATTCTGATACATTTCTGATTAGAATAAAACATCTACAATAATTTTAAGATAAACTTGCAAGACAAGTGGTGTGTATTCACTCTCCTCCACTATGAGGGCTATTTGGGAGGAAAAGATGAGGAAGCCTGCTTTATGCCAGGCCTGTATCTATGGAAAAGGTCTTCCAGCTGAGAGAAGTGATCTCCTGTGGGTCTCTGAGTCACACCAGCATGGCTTTGACTTGGTCCTTCAGACAGCATCTTTCTAAACTCCAGATTCTTTGGAGCAACTCCAGTCTTGAGGTGGCTTTTTCTGTATATCCTTAGTTATAGGACTTCTGTTCAGCTACACTTCAGGTTGTTCTCAATGGTAGTTGTTCTGTAGTTTAGTTGTAATTTTGATGTTGCAAAGCCTTCTTTAACCATAAAAAGTCTGATACTATAATTCTCTACACACGGTCATATAACCAGTATTTCAGCTGGACTTTTTTCCCTAGAGTCACAGAGATGAATCAGTTTTATGAAGCCTGACACATACACAATTTTGGGGGGCTATCCCAATGAAAGAATATAAAAATGGGAATACAAAATTAAGCATAAAATTAATATTTACTTAAGTTAGAAAAAACTCACAAATTTAAAAAGCTGAAGCTACCATAAACATCACAACATCCAGAAAAATAATATAATATTTTAAATAATCTTCCAACACACCTCTAAACTCCATTTTCCCTATACTTCTTTGCTGCACACTCATTGGTAACTGTCCATAGAGAGAAAAAAAGATAGTTGAGTGTTTTCTCTAGCATGTTTCTGCTTTATTACTGGTGTAAAGTCCTTTATGGCATGCTCATGTGTCACCTTCGTGTAATGAGTTTGCATAGTGGATGACAGAAGTATCCCTACCCTAAAATACATGGTGTGACTGCAAACCACATATCTATGCCCCTCTCAATCCAGCCAACTTCTTAGTAGGATAAACACAAGCCACCGACCCAAAGAAGGTGGGGGAGTTGGAGTGGAAAGTGACAGTGGTCATCTTAAGTGATTATAGTCAAAATAACTTTTGTTTTCATAATTTACAAAAACTTATGACCATGTCGCTAGGGCACACGAGGGGCCCTTGACCTCAAGCTCCCTTAGACTCATTGTCCGTCTACTTCTGTACCTCCCCGCAACTCCCCCTGCCACATAGCCAGTCTTGTGTCCTCAGCTCCCTCCAGAGAGATTGTCTCTAAGCCTGTGGCAGAGCAGTTATCTTGGGACTTCTCACTCATCCTGAGAAATTTCTGGACCTTTCTCATTCACCTGAGTTGAATCCTCTCTTGCCTGGATTCATGTCTTCTCTGGTTTATTCCCTTGTTTTGTTGAAGCATCCCTCCACCCCCGCCCCCCGGCCCCTCCAGTAGCTTTCAGGAAAATTGGGTAAGGAAGGGATATTCTTTGATAGATTGATTGATCATCTGTGGGACTATAGAATTCTAAGTTGAGAATAATCTCCCTTCAACGTTTTGTGGTCCTCACTCCATGCTCTCCAGCTTTCAGTGCACTGTTGAGAGATCTGACCCTAGTCTAGGGTCAGATGTGTCACGAAGGTGACACACGAGCATGCCATAAAGGACTTTACACCAGTAATAAAGCAGAAACATGCTAGAGAAAACACTCAACTATCTTTTGTATGTGAACTCTCCTCTCTCTTTAAGATGTTCCCTTAATCCTGGTGTCTGAAAATCACCACCGATGAGTTTTGGTAGGAGCCTTTCAGTCATTAGACCAGGCTCTCACCAGGATTTCTTAATCTGGGAGAATAGAAGATGATGTAAGAGAAATGGTTGAGAACCAGATGATTGATTTTTTTGGGTTAAGTTGAGGATTCTGCTGTTACTTGCTCGAAATCTGTTGTCTATGTCAGGCACTGCCTTCCTCCCCTGCTCAGTGACCCCAGGGTTATCATGTAAAAACCTCAAGAGACTCATTTTGACATGTAACATTAACATCATATTATTGTTCAGTATTTATCTTTTAATCTTAGATTTTGGGTTTTTATGTCGCACGTACTCTTTTCAACGATTGACCCATATTCTGAATCAAAAATATAACTTTTTAAATTATTACATTAAAAGTAAGTGCTAAGTGTTGATAAGTGAAAGAAGCAAATCTGAAAAGGTTACATTATATATGATTCCAACTATATGACATAGAAAAAGCAAAACTATGGATAGAGACAGTAAAAAGATCAGTGGTTGGCAGGGTTCCAGAGGGAGATAGAGTAGGGATGAATAGATGGAACATGGGATTTTTAGGACAGTGAAACTATTCTGTATGATACTGTAGAAGTGGATACATGATATTATACATTTGTCAAAACCCATAGAATGTACAACACTAAGAGTAAACTCTAATGTAAACTATGAACGTTAGTTAATAATAATGTATCAATATTGGCTTATCAGTTGTATAATTGTACAAGATGAAATAAGAAAGTAAAGGAAGAATAAAATAAAAATTACAATGAAAATAATTTTCTGTACTTTTGAGTTATTGGGATGACTCACAGGAAGAACAAGTAAATTTAAGCATGGCCTATGGTTGTAAACAGAACATCTGATAAAGTAACACTGACTCTAAAAGATGAACAAATAATGGGAGGCAATAGTTTCCAATAATAATGATAATAATAAATTAAAACAAGTTATTATATGGTGCTTTTAGAAATAATTTCGCCACATAAATCTGTCAAAAAAAGACCTTACGAAATGCTCCCCAAGAGACATTTTTAAGTTGCATTTTCTTATTATAATATAATTAAATTAAAATAGAGCTATCATACGATCCAGAAATCCCACTTCTGGATATATACCTAAAGGAAATGAAAACAGAATATTGAAGAAATATCTGCACTCTATGTTTATTGCAGCATTATTCACAGTTGCCAAGATATAGAAACCACCTAAGCGTTCATCAGTAGATGAATGAATAAAGAAAATGTGGTATATATGTACAATGGAATATTATTCAATAATGGAAGGAAATCCTACCATTTGCAACAACATGGATGGACCCTGAGGGTGCTATGCCAAGTGTAATAAGCCAGACAGAGAAAGACAAATACTGCATGGTATCACTTACATGTGGAATTTTAAAAAGCATCAGATTCATAGAAACAGAGAGTAGAAAGTGGTTGCCAGGGGCTGGAGATGGGGGAAATTGGGAGAAGTTGATAAAATGGCACAAACTTTCAGTTATGAGTAAGTTCTGAAGATCTATTGTAAAATATGGTGACTATAGTTGATAACACTGTATAGTATAATTGAAATTTGCTAAGAGAGTAAACTTAAGTGTCTACACTAAAAAAAGAAAGAAAGAAAGAAAGAAAGAAAGAAAGAAAGAAAGAAAGAAAGAAAGAAAGAAAGAAAGAAAGAAAGAAAGAAAGAAAGGAAGAAAAATATGTGAGGTTATAGATATGTTAACTAGATGGGGAATCTTTTTACAATGTATTCATATATGAAATCATCACAATGTACACTTTAAATATCTTACAATTTTATATGTCGATTATACCTCAAGCTGAAATTTAATTAAAAAGAAACACCTTAGGAACTCTGTACAGTCTTTTGAAAGTTAAAGCTGAAATTTAATTAAAAAGAAACACCTTAGGAACTCTGTACAGTCTTTTGAAAGTTAAAGAGAAAAAAATTCAAAATAACAGCAGTTTTCCAGTCTCCCAGGGCTTATTCCTCTCCCACAGAGGTCTTGTTAGGAGTCTCTGGGGAATGTTCCCCCTCCCCCATCCCTGCTCTTTCTGTGGCTGAGTGATCTACGGAAAGCAGCTCCAAGACTCTCCTAGCTGGCCTTGTGCAGGCTGGCCTCACAGATCCAGTTGTAGGGCCTCTGGCAGACATCATCATTCCACTTGCCATCAGGGAGGAAGTGGGCACAGTCCTCGCCGCCACCCAGCCCATGCCCATGCCAATCGTCTGGCTGGCCTGGTTTCCAGTTTCTGAAGGGAGAAGGCAACAGCAAGCTAGGAAGGTCAGATGGAACAGAATCCAGGTCTGGGAAGAAGGAGCAGTGGGCCAGATTCTTGAGGAGCAGAGCTAAGGGAGGAAGATGGGCACAGAAAGCCAGGATGTACTTACTTGAAACTGGTCTCATAGTCTGTCCCATCCACCCATTTCCAGACTCCTTCAGGATCAGTGAGGCCTATCCAGGTATATGCGTATCCTATATGTTCCTGGAGAAAATTCTGGGACGACAGAAGGACAATGGTGACTTCTCTCCATCCCAGCCAACTCCTTGGACCAAGAGTCTAAACTTTACATGTCAAATCAGTTGAGGAGATTTGGGGTAATTATCCGAGTGCCCAGCCAATTACTGTCATGCACCACTTAACAACAGGGTTGGGTGATTTCGTCATTGTACAAACATCATAGAATATAATGACACAAACCTAGATGGGATAGCCTAGTCTATACCTTGGCTATATGTTATAGCCTATTGCTCCTAGGCTATAAACCTACACAGCACATTACTGTAGAAAATAACACACAATTAAATCAAGCACAGAGAAAATGATGCACTCAAGAGAAGCAGTAAACACAAGATGTATGAGGCTGCTGCTGGCATAACATGGCATACCGTTTAAAAGTAAACTTTTTTTTATAAGCAGAAAGAATATGCTCTAAAATAATAATAAAAACTGTAGTACTATAAATACATTACCCAGTAACATAGTTATTTATTATCATTATCAAGTATTATGTATATAAATGTCCAACCACTACACTGTACACCTGAAACTAATATAAAATAATATTGAATGTCAACTCTAATTGAAAAATAAAAATTAAAAAAAGTATTATGTACTATAATTGTATGTGCTGTATTTTTATATGTATACAACTGGTAGCAGTGCAGTAGGTTTGTTTATACCAGCATCACTACAAACACGTGAGTAATGTTGCCATGTTATGATGTTACAGTGACTATGGCTCACTAGGAGTAAGGAATTTTTCGGGTCCATTATAATCTTATAGGACCACTATCATATACGTGGTCTGTTGTTGACTGAAATATCATTATATGACACATGACTATAAATCTCTGGCTTAGATGGCAGTGTTTTTAAAACTCTCCAGGTGATGCTAATGTGGAGCCACAGCTGAGAACCACTTCCTTAAATGGGACATATCTTGGGACCTAAGCACCAGAGCCCTCACCTGCTCCTCTCTGGAGTTGATGACCACCAGGTGCCCGTTCTCCAGCTGGCAGTACTTCTCAGCCTCAGGCCAGGACTTCCCAGTACGAGAGAACCAGTAGCAGCTGCCTTCATACTCCAGCCAGTTAACAGCACAGCAGGTATTTTGAGTGTCTGAGGGGAAGGGGTTGGGGACGGTCTGAGGGGAGGGGGTCGGAGATGCTGCCCAGTGGGACCTGAGCAGAAAATGGAGCCAGATACTCCCCTGCACACCCCTCACCATTGTTCTTGAGAGCATCCATCTGGCAATTCAGGGAGTTCAAGTCTTTGGTCAGCTGCTGGACTCGCAGGAGCATTTCAGAATAACCTGGGACATACACAGATGTGCAGTGGAGAGAGTACAAGGGGCCCAGCCTAGTATCCTCCATACCCTCCCACCACATTATGCCTAGGTGGAGGGAAGAAGAGGCCTGACCTGCTTTGAGTTCTTGCTGCTCTTTCTCCAACTTGCTCTCCAGAGAAAACACCTTGTCGTTCAAGCTGCGGGCTGGAGGGGAGGGCACTCAGCACCCCAGGCCACTCCCACCCCCAACTCTGTGCTGAGAGCCTGACCTTCACCCTTGCACACACACTCCTGAAGGGTCTCTCACCTGCTTGCAGTTCCTGTTCATGATTTTTCACCGTGGCTTTCAGAGATGTTATCATTTCTTGCAAACTGTCATCTGGAGGACATGGGACTCAGTGCTGAGGAGTCAGCTCCCACTCCCTCCTCCACCACACCTCATCCCAATCCAGAGCCCTTTCCCGTGGGGCTCACCCTGAGAGTGCAGTGCCTGGACCTCAGCCACAGTATTTGAAGTGATATTGCTGAAAGTCGTTCTCAGGGTCACCAGGTCCCTCTGAAATTTGGAATCTGATCAGGTAGATGGGACAATCAGTGCTGAGATTTATCCAGCTCTCTCTGGACCAGTACTGAGCGGGGCACTAGACGTGCATTGTCTCATTGGGTCCTCACAGTGACCCAAACCAAAGGGACAGGTGCTATTGTTATCCAAGATCTCAGATGAGGAAACTAAGACTTAGAGAGGTTAGGTAATTTGGCTATATGACCCATGAATAAGTGGCAGAGCCAGCAGCCATTTTTATTCATCATGATTGCCATTGGTGCCCCCCTCACTGTACCCCACTATTGCCCCCATCCCTGCTCAACCTGTGACCCTCACTTTGGGATCCAATCACACAGATGCCGACCAGCAAGAGGAGGCTGAGGCCCACGGAGAGCAGATGGGGACGGGGTCCAGAGCAGAGATGCTGCAGGAAGGGCTGGGAAAGAGACACCCCTGTAAGAGAAGGAGGCATCAGGACAAAGAAGTGCAGGACATGAGAGAGACAAGGGAGGAGAATAGGGCCACAGGGACCTGTCAGGGATGAAGGCTGTTTTAGGTAAAGCTGGGAGGAGGCTGGACATAGAGGATTGTGGGGCAAGAGATGCCCAGGCCTCTGCCCCTTCATGGACCAGCACAAATTCTCAGTTACATAAGACCCTCACACACAAGGACACACTGATGAGGGACAATGGCGATATGCAAGGTCCTATCATCAGGTCTGGGGGAGGGGGCAGGAGAACACAGAACAAACTGGGGAAACCAGACCTTCAGCAGGCACATGCTCATCTGTGTTGTCAGGTTAGCAAATGTTTCCCTTCCAAACTCAATTATTCATTTCCCTCAGTGCAAACGCTTATGCCTCCCCCAGGGTAGCCAGGCCCACTATGGTCCTCCCTGTCCCTGTTTTCCTGAGGACCTTGAATCCTCTTCATAATGGAGCCCCCAGGGGCTGAGGCCTGACCCCCCTCAGAGTAGGGTCCCCACCAGTGCACATAGCAGAGGTACAGACATGACATGACAGCAGAAATCATTAAGAGGGTATTTTGGGAGACACCATTCTCCTTTCCTCTTACCATTTCTAAACCTCTGGCTCTTCTTCTCACTCTCCAAGGTCTGGAGGTCTTCATACTTCATTGACATTCTTGGATCAACACTGAGGCTCTGAAAGATGAAATGAAGGCAGGGCCAGAGCCAGACTGGAGCTGGAGTTGGGGCACAAGAGAGGCTGGGACTAGGTTGGAGCTAAGGTCAGGGCCAGAGTTGAGGTAAGAATTGAAGTTCTGGCTGAGAATGATCTGGGGGTTAGGGCTATAAATAATGGGCCTGTGTTTGCAGCTGAGGTTGGAAGTGGGGTCAGGATTGAGCTTTGTGCTGGGGTTCGGTTGAGTATGGGATTGGAGGTAGAAGTTAAGTTGGAGCTAAATGTATCGCTAGGACTGGGTCTAACATTGGGCCTGGAATGGAGGGTGTGTCTCTTGCTAGGATTGGGATCATTACACTCAGTTATTAAATCTCCAAGCTGCCTTTTTATATCTCTTCCCATTCAATTCCACCTGAGACCCACAGTCCCCTCTCCATGCTTTTTCTTGCTCCCTGTCCCCTTGGTCTCACCTGTATCCCCAGCCCCATTACCTGTGGAAAGCCTGGAGGCTGTGATTCTTGGGTTTGCTGTGCAGCAATGAGCTGAGTTGGAAAAAACTAAATCTTGGAGTTTGGGTAGATGTGAATGAGGAAGGAATCAAATAACAGAATTCTGTTGGTCTTCCTGTTTGAAAGCCCAGGAGTCTATAATCTGGAATCTCCCGTTTCCTCAACTTTGGGCAGTCAATAATTGGAACACAGACAGAAATTGCGTGACTGGGGGAGTTAAATATGGGGCCAGCTTTGCTCTCCTCTTCCAGAGTGTGCCTCCTCCCCTTCCGCTTCTTTTGAGCTTTCCTGACTTCCTCATTTTTACCATTTGGTAGAAGGGAGCTGGACCAGCAGGGACAAGAAGTGCAGTCTATTGCTTCTTCTCTGCCCCACACCCTCTTTCACTTCTTGCATCTGAATTTTCCAGATGTTGGTATCTCCACCATTGCATACCTGGGTCTAGAGGAGCCCCTTTCTCTGCTCTTGCTCAATTATGACCCATGTTCCAATTATGAGCTTCTTTTGGGGCCTCAGCCATCAATTTCCCACATTTCTGGGCTAGCTCTCTCCACTCTACTCACAAGGAGGGAAGAGGGTGAAGGAGAGTATTCCTGGCTGAAATGGGATGGGAGGAGCAGGATATAGGAGCAAACTTTTACTGAGCATTAAATCTGTGATGGGGATTGTGTCAGACACTTGCTGTACATTAACCATCCAGTTCTTACAAGAACCATGGGAAGCATTTTGAATGGTTAGTATTATTGTGAAAATAATTTTGACCTTGTGGACCCCTGACAAGGTCTCAGGGATCTTAAGGAGTTCATGGTCCCACCATTGAGAACCTTAGTGTAAAATAATTAATATTTTTATAATGATCTCGTATCCAGCCATATCGACAAATTCTTCTGTTCTAGAAGTTTTTAAAAAATGCTAGCTTCTTGCATGTTAAGCTGTCAATTACAACATCAATTATTAGAGAAAATTATGTCAAAACATTTTATTTTATATTTTCCTGCATGTGTTACATTTTCAAACTTATACATTATATATTTAAAGTCAGTTAAAATTTATTTAATTCATTAATGAGGGAGTCAATAGGATGGTAAAGCTAATAAAGAGGAATATAAGATAGAAAGAAATATTGATAGGAGTAGAAAAAAAGATTGCTAGAATAAAATTCCTAGCAATACTAGATGCAATGCTTACTTGCCCTACCAGACAATAAACCTCTAATCTTTGAGTAATCTTTCCTACCAGACAGAATTCATTTGTATTGCTATTGGACAAGAATCATTTACCTTGTATATAAGCTTTTCTATAGAGTCTTAACATACACTAATCAGTTTTACATATAATTCAAACAAATGCATATTTCCCTAAAGAGTTAAATAATTCTCGTGTGAGTCTCTTAGACAATATTCGAGTATGGCAATTATAGACATGCATTCATTGTTTTGCCTATCTCTAAGTTTTGGATATTTTTTCTAAAAAGTCCCCCTTGTGATAACAATCTCAAAACATTTTTCTTTATTACCAAAAAAGGCTGGCATTTGTCCTGATTTGTTTATACAGGTGTAGCATGAAGTACTAATGAACATAAATAAGCCTCCTGTACTGTGGTTTGCAAATCTAGAGCCATATAGTATTAGTCTACCAAAGTTTAGGAAAGTTTTGTCTATTGAGCATTGTAAGACTGAATTAAGTTGTGATACAATTGTAAATAATAAGGTTCAAGATGAATTATCTTTACTGAAACAATTCAGCATATTCACTGGCACCTAATATTCAGTATTCACTTATCAAATACTTTCTTTTAAATTTCTACCCACAAAGATAATGAGAAACAATTTACCTTCATGGGGCAAGCACAGTAGTGCATATTCACTGTCATACTTATGTCAATGCTACTGTTCTCTATCATAATGTCCACTCCACTGTCAGCTCTATGCCTACTCACTGTTCTCTATCACAATCTAGTCCAGAGGGCATCTAGGACTTTTATTACCTTGCTGTTGCACAAAATATCATGGTAATATATTATATTGATAACGTTATACTAATTTGACTAGATGAGGAGGAAGGAGCAAGCACTCTTGATGTGTTTGTAAGACACATGCACCTTAGGGGAGGTGAATAAACTCTGCTAACATTCCTGTGGTCTTGGGTATATCAGGTTGCCCTTCAAAAGTTAGGGCCAAGTTGCCACACCTGCACTGCCCATCAGGAGGAAAGAGGCAAGATGCTTCGAATGTCCTTGAATTTTTGAGAAAATATGTAGCATATGTGGATTTGTTGCTCTGAACTACTAACGGAATGACCTATAAGGCTACCAATGTTACAATAGGCCTAGAACAAGAAAAGGCTTTGTATCAGATTCAGACTGAAGTATAAGACTTTCTACTATTTAGGCCTTACAACTGAGCAGACCCAATATTATTGGAAATATCTATGGCAAGTAAGGGGACTATACTGAGCCTCTGGCAAATGCCAGTATGGAAATCACAGGGTAGACCCCTAGGACTTTGAAATAAAATAGTGCCCTCTTTTGTTTACCACTTTTTTCTATTTGAAAAGCAGCTCCTGGGCCTGCTCCTAGGGCTTAGTAGAGATTCAAAACCTAACTACTAAACTTTAAATGACTATGTGACCTAAAATCTCCATCATGATCTAGGTTTTATGTGATGATCAAAATCGTAGAATTAAACACAGGTTGCAATAAATTGTAAAATACAAATGTTTCATACATACAAGATGAGTCCAGGGGGGCACTATTGCCTTGGTAGGTGGCTCACACTTCCATTGGACCTCTTCCTAATGCTTTGCTGCAGTTTCTTCAGTTCACATCTAGGACCTCATAGGGAGTTCCATATAGTTAGTTAAGGGGAGAGTAAAAACCATATTCTTGATTCGAAGATGGCTTTTCAAGTTGTGCTAACAACTATGCACAAGTATATGGCTGCTGCTGTATAGCCTTACTTAAGGGATGCCCCTAAAGGCAATGATGAAGGGAATTCTTTCAATAGGCAGATGTTTGGTCAATACATTTGGTTGTTCATTTTAGGTGGGAGGGGATAGTGGTTTAATGAATTCACTAGCTGGTCAAAGTCTTGGGAAAAATAAGATTGGAAAATTGTTGACAAGTTTTTTTGGGGAAGAGATATATGGCTGAACATCTCAGAAAGAGCATATAGGATGAAGATATTTGTATCCCATGTAAAAAGGACAGCCACAGATGAAGAAGCTCTCAATAACCAGGTAGATCATATGATCTGCTTTGTGAATGCCAGTCAACTTTCCCTGGTGCTTACTCAATTGACTCATGTAGAAAGTTACCATGGCAGCAGAGATGGAAGGGATATATTAGCTCAACAACATAGATTTTCTTTCCCAAGGATGACTTGGCTATTGCTATTGCTGAGAACTCAACTTGCCCAAAGCAGAGACCAACACTGAGCCTTGATTTGGAGTCATTTACCTTGGCAGGTTAATTACATTGGACTCCTTGCATCATGAAGGGAGCAGCAATATACCCTTAGAAAAATAAGCATGTATTCTGAATATGGATATGACTTCCTTTCCCATTATGCTTCTGCCAGCATCTCCATTCATGGATGTATATATACCATGTTATCTTTCATGCCATCACCTCCAACTAAGGAACTCAGTTCATAATAAAGGAACAATGGACTGATATCTGTGGCATTGCCATATGAATAACACTCAGATAGATAGCTGGACTGAGTGGTAGGAGAGTTTTTTGAAGGTGCTATTACAGCACTAGGTGGGAGACAATACCCTACAAGTTTGGGGGTGCTGTTCTACAGGATATGGCATATTCATTATACAATATATCATGCTATATTCCTCATGGAGATAGTGCACAAGTCTGGGAACCAAAGTATGAAGGTGAGAGTGTGTCCTCTTACTAATTTACTTAATATTTCACTTACAGATTTTTATTTCCTGTCTCACAATCGTGGGCTCAGTGGGTTTGAAGATCTTAGTGCCAAGGAATGAATCTTCTCACATGGAAAACAATCACTGTTCTCTTAAACTCCCACCTAAGAATCATTCGTTCA
>NW_006442497.1:3051140-3071077 GCF_000325575.1 Pteropus alecto | reverse complement strand
ACCAACAACAGGCAGAGAAAAGAGTTTTTATTCTGATGGAAGAGGTTGATCTCAGTGACCAAGGGGAAATGGAAGGCCGTTACATCATGGGGGCAAAGAGGACTATATTGGAAATCCAGAGGAGTTGCTGCAGTGGCTTTAGTACTTCTATGACTAGTAATAATGGTCAGTAGCAAATAGTGGCAACCGAGGCAAGACAGGAACTCTAAGGGCTTATGTTATGTGAGAATGAAAGTTTGTTTAGCCCACCAAATGAAAAACAACCTTATAAACTGAGGTTCTAGCAGAGGATAAAGGGATCATGGAAAAGTGAGTGGAAGAAAGAAGCTATGTATACCATTTTATGCCTCATGACCAGCTACTGAAAAAGAGTAGAATTGTATTTCATGTTAATTTATTCTCCCTCATCCCCTGCTCACTTATAGGAAATGTCTTTGTCAAGCCTAATATTACATTTAGGTTCTAGCTGAAAGGATGACCGAATATCATTATCACTTGATGAGACATAAACCATTTGTGTTTACTCCTGTCGTTGGGGACATGGATTTCTTCAGCCAAGTGAAGACCAACAATGAATGCTGAGTGGCAAAAGTAAGGGACAGTGCTGGTTATTTTTTGAGTCTTCTTCCAGAAACATTCTCCATTCTTTTCTGCCCTGCTGTGCTCTAGGAAGCTGAGTGCTATGGACTGCATCATCACAACACCCTTGCCATATGACATCTTTTGGGTCCTTCCAATTGAAGGTACTGGTAAGTAGCTCCGAAGACAGGAAAAGAGATATATATTGCTTTTCCTGCTCTCCTCTAGTTGTTATGGCTCTGGTGGAACTGCCTTCTAATGCTCCTGGCAAATGGCCCTCTTCCATGCTCCAAAACCTCTCAAGGCTCCACTATCATGTTCCTGCCTCTGCTTTCCCCCTAGATGTGGGCTCATTGCTGCTCCCAGTTACAGGGGGCTTCATTCACCTTTGTTGTTCTCATTTCTGCTCATGCTCTGAAAATATCCCTTCATTAAACTCTTTTCAGTTAAATCCTTTTGTGTTGCCATCTGTATCTTGCTGGGACTGACAAAACCTTTTTGAAGAAATTATAAATGTTTACCAAAGGACATAGGAAAAAAAAATCTATTAGGAAGTCAACGGGCTTTTCAAACTCAGCATGTCCAAAACAAAGCTTATCTCCCCATCCCACCCATAGAACCAGCTTCTCTCATAATCTTCCCCATCTCAATTAACTGAGACTCCATCCTTTTAGTTTCTCAAGCCCAAAACCTGTAATTATCTTGGACTCTGTCATTCTCTCAAACCCCTCATCCAACTCATCATCAGCAAATCATGACAAGTCTACCTTTAAAATACATCCAGAATGTAAATGCTTTTCTCACTCCACTTCTATTACCCTGGCCAAGTTATTATTGCATCTCACCTCAAGATCTTCATGCTCTCCTCCTTGCTGCCTTTCTACAAGTCACAATCCAGCAGGCAGAATGATCCTGTTATAAGGTGAGCCTCATCTTGTGATTCCTATGTCAAAACTTTCCAAAAATCTTCCTATTGGACTAACAGTAAAGGCAAATCCTTTCTAGTGGCCTTCAAGACCCAGTCATTCCACACCCCTTGACTCTCCAAACTTATCTGCTACCCCTTTCCTCCTGCTCAGTCCACTCCAGCCACATCAGCATTCTTGCTGTCCCCTGAACACAACAGTCATTTCCCTGCCTAAGAGAGAATGAATAAGACACTAAACAGTTTCTAAAATGAGTGGAATATATCTTTCTCTCTGATATAGAAAGAAGTTTATGCTATATTATTAATTTTAAAAAGGTAAGGTACAGAAGATGACTCCATTTATATTTAAGATAAAAGCTATAATATATTGGCTTTCCTTCTCCACCTTTCAAGGCACTCAAGTTCCCTCATCATGTGTGCATGGACTCAATGAAGCCGTCTTAGTAGGATTTACAGGGGTTATTGGTAGGAACTAAACTCCTTTTGTGAAAAGAATGCATGTGCAGAGGGTGTGGGCCAGGGTGTTGGGCACTACTGAGTTTGAATCCTGGCTCTCTCTCTTATGAGATTTTGAGCATATCATTTAATGAGTCTCAGTTCATCATCCAAAATGCCTCCTGAGGTTCTTGTAGGAATCGAATGGTTAATGTATGGCAAGTTTTTGGCACAAACCCCATCACAGATTTGATGTTCAGTAAAAATTTGCTCCTATCCCTGGCTCCTCCCCTCCTAGTCCAGCCAGGAAATCTTCTTCATCACCCTCTCTCTTCCTTCCCATGGTCTCGAGTCCTTGTTTGACTTTTGCTTCTGAGCGGAGGGAAGGCTAGAGCTGAGCCAACCTGATGAAGCTGGATCAGGGGTTCAGATTCTAGGAGCCCAGGTCTGCATTGGATAAGAGAAGAGAAATGGGTTCCTCTGGACCCAAGTCAAAAATATCTGGAGACCAACAATTCTGGGGAAATTCAGAGGCAGGAAGTGAAAAAAGATGTGATAGAACAACAAACTTCACCCTTAGACCTTTCTGGTCCTGCTCCCTCTGACACAAGCTCAGGGTGTTTGGGGCAGGTGATCTGGGCTCCCAGGTGTCCAAAGGGTGATCCAGAAGGGCAGGTATGGCTCAGGGTGAGCATGTAGATTCCTCTTTCCATGGGAAAGGATAGAGCTGGAGGATGGCCCCCTGAAGTGTGAAGCCCAGAGGTTCAGATTGCCAGAGTTTGAGGACAACCCTGCTCTAAAATATGGTGTCTCTCTTTATATACCTGAAGGGTTTCTGGTGTCATGTCTCCACTGGGCTGTGTCTCTGGGGTCCTGGTTTTGCTCCTTCCTATGATTTTGGCTGTTGATATTGAAAGTCAAACTTTTGTAATTTGAAAAGTCTTTTCTCTCCTCCACCAAATGACTCTTACAAATTTTGAATCACCTTGGCTTTGAGAAAGTTGCTTCTGTTATGGATTTTGAAAATCTATTCAGATATCCAGTTGAATCTTTTTTCATGGCTTATGTGCATATCTGCTCCCAACTCAGGGCAGAGAGTATGGAGAGCAGTCGCTGTGCCTGAGTGGTGGGCAGGAAGTGGTTACACCGAGGTTTGATTCTGAGGAACTTATCTGCTGTAAATATTATTATTGTGTACTTTTCATGTAATATCATTCTGTACTCAGATTTTCTAAATTGTATAAAGTGTATTTTTAATTAAAAACAAATGAAAGATGACATTACAAATATCTAATTAGAAATTTTTACCAACTTGTACAAGCTCTCCAAGTTTGGAATGAGTGAGTCAAGGTCACACTGTAACTGTCACTCCTACAACAAAGACAAAATCAAGCAATCCCAGCTTGGTTGGGTGTGGCAGTGTCACAGGTACCACAAAAGGGAGGCTGTCACAGCTCTGAATGCTAGGGGTGGTTGGGTTAGATGAGGATATGCAATTGGTAACAGGTTTTGAATATTAAAATATCAATATCCAGAAAGGGGGGAAGGACTAGGAGGAAGCATAACTAATCTGGCACATCAGGAGGTCTGCAAATTGAACAAAAAAGTGTTATTTAAAAGCTACATTTTCACTCATGGACATGGACTGTAGACTAGTGGTTACCAGAGGATAGAGGGTGGGGGAAGAGGGGGAAAGTAGATGGGGTAAAGGGGGTCAAATATAGGGGCGTAGAGGGAGAATGAAGTGGGTAAGGGGGATCAAATATATGGTAGCTGAAGTAAACACACAAAACATACAAATGTCAATTTATAATGTACACCTGAAAATTATATAATTGTAGTAACCAATGTTACCCCAATAAACTTAATTTAAAAATAATAATAATGAAAAGAAAAAAATAAAACACACACACGCAAAATAAATAAAAGCTACATTTTCACAAATTAAAACGACCACCACTACTCTGAATTTTCTTCTGTCTGGCAAGAATACATTTTAAAAGAAAACAGTTTTTTAATTTTAGGAAACTTCTCATGCTGGCTCTCTAATTATGCAAACAAAAAATTATGCAAAAAAATTTATGCTCCCTTATTCAAAATTATACCAGGCCTTTTTCTGAAAAAATGACTTCGTTTCAAAGGAGATAAAATGGCTCTTGGGTGATCATATACCCCCAGCAGTACCTGTGAATGTGACCTTTTTTGGAAATAGAGTGGTTGCAAATGTAATTAGTTGAGGTCAAATTAAAGTAGGGTGGGCCTTTACTCCAATATTACTTGTGTCCACATAAGGAGAGAGGAGACAGAGACACACGGAGGACAAAGCCATGTGACCATGGAGGCAGAGACTAGAGTGCTGTAGCTGCAAACCAAGGAATATCAAGAATTGCCCACAAACCACAAGAAGCTAGAAAGATGCAAGGAAGGATTCTCTCCTACAGGTTTCAAATAGAGCATAGCCTTTTGATTTCAGAGTTCTAGCTTCCAGAACTGTGAGACAATGCATTTCTGTTGTTTTTGTGGAATTCTGTTAAGGCAGCCCTAGGAAACCAATAGGTGATTCAAGGGCAAGCAAGTGGCTGAAGGCTTGAGATAGACTGGAAAGGGGAGCTGAAACCTTAAGAGTCTCTTAATTTACTTCACCATCAGCTTTACTCCTCTTTCTCACTGCAGACCATCATTCTCTGCTCTTTGGCCAACACCCTCTGTGGTCATTTTCAACTCCTTCCTATGCAGGTCTGGGGCTCCTTAACCCCTTCACTACCAAGGGCTGAATTATGATTGATTCAAACCTATGAGAGAACACCAGCTCTCTTTTGTTGGTACGGATTTAGGGGTAGACATGTGACTCAGTATTGGCCAATGACACCTGCTGGAGCTTCTGCGACAGATTTTCATCCCTCATGAAAAATGAAAGATGTCTAAATGAGGAACCCTCCTGTTGTCTTCTTGCTGTGGATGTTTCCTTGTTGAGAATATGATGTTTGGGGCAGTGGCAGCTGTCTCACGACTATGAAAGGAAAGCCAAGAGTATAGAGTCTATTAAACTGCTATAATGCACTGTGAATGTTCTATGACCACTTGGGGGAATGCAGAGAGGTGGGTGTTTAGTGGACCCAGTACTGGCTTAACGCTATGCACTGAGTACAGGGCTCTGCATCCTGCTTCTCATCTGGAATAAAAATATACACTTTAAAAAAAATAATTAATTTTTTATGGTGACATTGGTTAATGAAATCCAAAATACACTTCTTTTAGAGTTAATCTACTTGTAGTTTCGGGAGGAAAGGACAAGAATCTGAACAGAATCTGAAGAAAAATATATGAATCATTGGCTAGAAAGGAAGACAAATGCATCTAGTCATGCCCCTAGAATTATTAGAATTTGAAATGTCAAAGTGAGTCATAGCTGGTCATGTTTTATAAGTGAAAAAGCAATCCCATTGTGTATTATTCACGTGGTGCACAATTACTTTGTGGGGGTGGATGGGAACAGTCTTATTGCCATTTGATAGAATGGATTCAGAATGAGAAAGAAAATCATTAAATAAAGCAAGATAAGCAGTGCACAACCCTCATGACACCATCAGTTTTCCACTGGTTGATTTGAGAATAAGGGGCAAAACACTATCCCTTCTACACACATAAGCATAGACACTACTATAAAAAATTAGCCAATTCAGAAGTTAGCACATAAACTCTCCAGTTTCATACCTTGACCATGGTGAACTGCAACTACAGATAAAATAATTTTGTCCTAAAAGATCATAAGGAACAGAATGCTTACATAAACTAGACTGCCTTAGACATCTGTAAGAAATTATATAGATGGCAGATGCAAAAAGCTAAAAAACAGTTTGTTCCCTTTTGTCAGCAAAACTGTTTGTTGAGCTATGTTCTGCTGAAGTCCTCATTGGGTTCTGTTGATCCAGCAGATAGACATGAGTGAATGAGAAGTAACCTTGTTTACATTACATTCCCCTGCCATCTGACCATGCACATTAATCCTGAGATCTTTACCAGTTCACTGAGCACCAATTGGAGCCAATCCTGAGATGATGGTAGGTCTATTCTCAACATAAGGGACTGGGACTAACTCCCTCTTGCCTTTGCTGTCCTCATTCCACCACTGCTCTTCAGGCTTTTCCTGGATTCTCGAGTGTCTTCTTTCTTAAAGGCAAGATCTACATCATACTCATTAAAGTCAAAGAGGGCTCGGGTCACACATCCTCTGGTTCTTTCTGCCTGAGAATTGCCCCAATTCCTTGCCTGGCCCGGGAAGCTTGTTCTATCAACATTGTAGCATCCAAATGGTACATTTTGTAGAATTCCAATAAAGTAGGTGATTAATCAAATTTCTGATTTTCTGTTTGTATTTCTGAAGGGACTCAACTTAGCTACTCTGCTCTTCCAAGTAGAAGTTGCCCACCATGTTAATCTCCACACCAGTGTTCTGAGACACTATTGTCATGTGCATCCCCACCAGCACCAACAGCCCCACCAACCCCAGCAGCCCAGCAGCCCCACCAACCTCACCAGCTCCAGCACTTAGTGAGCAGCAAACCAGCTCAGGTCTCAGCCTCACTATTGTGCCTGAAACAGTGGCAACAGCTATGGGCACACTTCACTGGAAACCTCTCTAGTTCTTTTGATAGTTTCTTTTTTTTATTTATTAGCTTTTTTCAAATTCCCTTCTACCTACTAGATATAATGATTTTGTATTTTCCCAATAATTCCAACATCTAAACTCCACACAGTTTTATTTTGCTCTTTGCTATTTCTGCTGACTCTCATTCCTAATATCTCATTTTCTTTTGTGTTTTGTGATTTTATTTTTATACTATAAGCTCTTAGTTTTTGGAACTTTGTCTCCCAAAATTCTTTCGGGTCTGGTCTGGTGGTATATTCTTCCAGAGAGGATTTGTATTTGCTTCTGCTAGGTGCCTGAGGTCCTTCCAAGCTGAAACTACTTTAAATATATCACTTAGCTGTACATTTCTTAGACCTCAAATGATATGTGTATTTGTGCCCTGATCCTGCTTTTAAAGGCAGGCTGTGGTTATAAATTTTTATGAGAATCCTCTTTTCTCTGGAAGACCAGTGTCTTTCTTGTCCTTTATGTGGCCCTTCTTGAGGCTGCCATTGCACTCTAACTCTCCACCTCATGTGGGCCCAAGCCTTCATTGCTTGCTACAGAGGCATTCAGTTTGAAACTCCAGTAGCTCTTCGGGCGGCTATCTGCTTTAGCCTTTGCTTACATCTCTGGATTCATGCTTTAGCTATAAGAATCTTCTTACTTTCTTTCTAGCTAAGCCACTAATTTAAAAAGAATTTTTTTTTAATCCAGCACTTTTAAGTATTTTATAGTGGGAGTTTAGCTTTCCTATTGCTAGGAAAAGAACTTAAAGCTACTGTTCTACATTTATATATCTTGTATCTAGCCACCTTGCCAAATTTTCTTATTAATTCTGATAATTTTTTATACTACAGCCTCTTGTGTCTTCTAGGTATTCATTCCTATCAATATGTACTTCCTTTTTTATACTTGCTAGAACCTCTGGGCATTGTTGGGCAAAAATGGTGGTAATGGGTATCCTTGCTTTTTAATGAAATAGATTTAATGATTTTCTCTTTAGGATATTTGCCTTTTTTGAGAAACAGCCTTTATTAAATTTAAGAAGTTTCCTTATATTTCTATTTTAGATTTTTTAAAATTAGAAAATGACTGCTAAAGTGCATCCAGTCCCTCCTCAGATTTTACTGGTGTGATGTTTCACCCAGATTTTAGCCATGCCATGCCTATTCACGCTTCCGTCATTTACTTTTCAAGTGGGCTGAAGCTGAGGATACAAGAGAGAGAGCTCTAAAGATGTGGTTTTCAGGCTGGATTCAAATGATAAAGGGCCTTGTGCTCCTGGCTAAGGAGTCTGGAGTTTGTCTTAAGGGCAGTGGAAAGCCTTTGTGGATAGATCAGATTTGAATTTTGAAAAAAAAAATTACTCTGCTGCAATGAAGAGAATGGATTTCTGGGACCAGCTGGAGGCAGGGAGATCAGTTAGGATGTGAGTATGCTCATCTAGATTGGGGAGGAGAGAAATGCATTTATTTATTTATTGCTGTTATATTGATGCCCACTTCATGCCAGATATTATGTCTGGTCCTTTATACAGAGTGTAGGTGTTTCTTCATGCTCCTTGTATGTATGTGTGGTGGAAGAAGAAGTTTGTAGTAAAAATCAGAGGGAACAAATCACATTAATAGTAACAAACAAGAAGTACCCACCAGAGTTCCAAGATTGGGCCCCTTCCAAGTAATCTTTGGTTTTCCAACCTCTCCAAGTCCTTTCAGGCACTAATGGTGAATTCACAGATGGCTTAACAAAAAACTCTTGGTGTCCTACGCAACACTGATTCTTTTTTCTCCTTCCTTACTAACATTAAATGGTGTTTAGGAATCCATCCTACTCCATACAGTCATGTGCTTCAGGTGAGTCTGGCTCCAGCCCAGTCCCAGAGGTAGGACCTGTTGAGAGTATACCCTTTGTCAGTGGCTAGTTGTGGACACAGGATATAAATCTGACCATGGGTGAAGGGTTATCTCCTGGGGGCCATAGGCAAAGATTTCCTTACTGCTAAGGGGAACACACTGAAAGAGATGCGCTCATTTTCTTCTGCATCGTTATACCTGAATGACATATCTGAAACTGCTACAGCCATGTTGCAACCTTCAGAGGAAAAAAGCTAACACACTGAGGTGACAGATTGTAAACATAGGAAGAAACTGATTCCTCAATGATGTTGTTGGGTCATCCTACCTCTAGTTTTATTGATATGTGAGATAATATACTTTGTTATTGTTCAAGCCAAGTTGTTACTTGCAGCCAGCAGCATTACAACTAATAGACATGGTTTTTTATTTCTAGCATACACTGCTTCTGCTTTCCCAAAGGGCTTGTGATGAGCTACCAACATGATTTTTCTTTCTTTCTGGGACTGATATTACTATAAACTACCATCCACTGACCTTTTAAGGTACTGCCACTTCTCATCGCCATTCTCAATACTGAATGGCATCGTGGGATGTTGGACCCATAACCCAAAGACAAAGATGAAAATGAGAGCGACCCTCAGATATTGGAGAGGTAACAGGTAGAGTCAAGGAGATGTATGTACGATGGTCAGCAGAGCCAGAGGCTATTCAAGAGTAGAGCAAGTCAGTGCCAAAATGGGTAATTAGATTTGGGAGGAGTTAGGAAGATAGCTTCCTTAATAAAACCAAACTGGATAGCTTTCTTAATAAAACCAAACTAGAAACTCCATGAGTTAGCTCAGGCAGGAGAAGCCCAAAAACTAGACAGCAACTCTCTTGGAGCCCTTTTTGCTCTGCCTCCATCCTGAAGGCCCAAGTGTACACAGGTCCTCTCATGGCTAAACACTCTTCTTAGGTTCACCAGCCCAGGTGAACACTTAAACATGTAAGCAAACACTCAAGGATCAAAAGCTCTTCTGTTTGTTTATTTATTTAGACAAACAAACCCTTAAATAGTGCTTACTTCTTGACAGGAATTGTCCTAAACACTTAACAAATATTAACTCATTTAATCCTCATAACAACCCTAAGAAGTTGTGCTGATAGTAACAAAGTGCTATCATCATCATCATCATAACCTTTTTTTCCTCAGAAGTAGGTGCTATTGTATCATCATCTGTTTTATGGATAAGGGAACTATTGCACAAATAGATTAAGTAATTTGTTTTAAGTCATAAAGCTGATAAGTGGCAAAGCCAGAATTCGAACCCAGGCAGCCTGGTTCCAGGGTCAGTGTTCCTACCACCATGCTATATTACTTTTAATATTGAGGGTATTAAAATACACTCATATTTCACACTAAATGTAATATTTTTGCTGTTAAGATTTTTGAAAAGATTTTCTGTTTCAGAACTATCAGCAAGGAACTCATCGAATCTATGATTGATTGGCTCTGATTTCTTGGCAATTATCATGAATATATAGGAAATTCTGGGAAGTGAGAAAAATTAACTTGCAAATTGTTTTGAATGTAATGAAATTTCGGGAACATGAAATTTAACAAAGAAGTTGATTGATTAAGATTATGTTTTGCAGACATTTATTTAAATATTAAAACATTCATTAGTTTAGATTTTTATAGTTTCCTTTTTGTATTTTGGAGTCAATTAACTTTTTCAGGTCTGTAACATTTCTATAAGCACTCAGAAAGCTTTAACCCTAGGTGCTGTGTAATCAGGGAATAAATCAGCTCTCCTCAAGGACAACAGGAAAATGAATCCAGAAACACAAGCCACTTAAGAATAGTCAAGCTTTATGTACTATGGAGCTCGGGCTTTGATCTTACCCCAACTTGCTGCTCACTTCTCTCAGCTCTCACTGGCCACTGTCCTGGAACATCTCCCAGATCCCTGGGTCCAGGAGGGGTAAACTCATAACCCATAAATCAGGACGCCTCTCCTAGGCAGCCAATTGACCAGATGCCCAAGGCCTTGCCCTTATCTCTCGTAGGCTTACTCAGTTGTGACTTCCCTCCAGGCCAGACTCTGCTCCCACACTCTTTAAACTCGGTATTAAAACAAACATGGTTTAAAACAAACATGGTTTAAAACAAACATGTTTTAAACTAGGATCCGTCCCATTGCAAGAAATTCTTGGTTATGAATCAAGAAAAAGAGATACGACTAGAGCTTGAGACAGAGATGGATAAAGCTGGGAAAAGCTATTTGTCTGAATAAGATAGAGGGAAGGAACCCTTAGGAAGAGAGGCTATCCACTACTTAAAATGCTTTGAAGGTAGGGGAGAGGTAGGGAGAAGTCTTTGCAAAGGAAATGACATTGAAATGTAAGCAGGGGCAAGACAATTCAAGGCAGACAAGAGGAGCTCTGTTCAGAAGGGCACTGAAAGGAAAAGACCTACCTTGTACATAGACAAGATGAGGTTTGTGTGGTATCAGTGGCAAAAGTCACAGCTTCTTAAGTTCACACATCCTCCCAGTGGTTTCAAGATCTTCCCAGGGCTCGGTCAGTCACCACCCCACTCCTCCCAGTGTCCACACAGGGATTTCTTCCTTGGGAAAAGATTACACATATTAGATCTCCAGAATGTCTAATTTACATTTCTACAGTTGCAAGAAAACCTGTTATCTGACTCGCTGTCTCCTTCCACCTTGGCTTCTGGTCCTGGTTGACACTATTCAGCTGGGAAGCAGATTCTGGCCATTCAGGGCCACTGCAACCCTAGGGCAGATCTGGGGGTTGTCAACAGAGTCCCCTAAGAGGCTGGGTCCTTTAAATCAGATGTGAGGTTTCAGGATGGGGCTGGGAAGGCAGACAATAGGCCCAGAAAATTCAGAGATAGCTGAAAGTTTGGGTACTGCAGAGGGGAAACAATAGATATTACCCCTTGCCTTTCCGGTGTGACTCTACCTCTCAAATCAAGACTTGAGGAGCGCAGGGAACTGGAATAGAGAGTGAATCGAAGTAGAGATGAAAGGGTGACAACATGTGGCCAGAAATTGAGTGGAAATGAAATGGAAGTGAACTCCATTTGTAGAGACCCTACCATGCGCCTAGAGTTGAGCTGGTCCTTTTTAAGCCTTATTTCACTGAAGTCTCACCAACAGTCTAGATGCCTAGAAAATGTTGTAGTTAAAAATCAAGAACTATGCTTTTAACAATTTACCACATGCAAGTTGCTTTTGTAGGATGCATGCACACTGCTACCTCAATTCAAATCCCATTTCCATCCTGACAACTTGCTTTTAGTGTATGTTTTAGGCTGCCTTGCACCTGAAAATTTTCCTTTGAGAAATTCCTATATTATTATTATTATTCCGCTTTATTGAGGTGTGATTGACATGTTCCACCCTATTATTTTTAACGAGAGGCAGAACCCATCTTCCTGTAGACATCGAAAACACCAGGTGCTCTCTTTCCTTCTTTCACTCTTCCAGATAGAATGAAAGAACATGACCAGGGTTCAGGTGGTCAGGAATACTGATCCTTGAATTGGATTTAGAGCTAGTGGTGAATGAAGCAGAGAAGTTTCTGAGCTTCAGCAGTTTCCAGGCCCTGTGGGCACAGAGGGCCAGTAGTGACATCTAGTGTCCAATGGTGACAGCAGTGGCCTTAGTAACCCACTTAGAAGCCCAAGATCAGCTGGGCCAAACACCAGAAAGTCTCATATTTTTGCATACCTCAAATAGAGCCATATTTCCTGTGGGTAATGCCATCTATCCTTGTCTTTCCCCTTCCTTCCCATGCGCCTTCTACAGAGGGAGCCTCCAGTGGGTGTACCCAAGGAATAGCTGGGCTCAGTTCAGGGCTTCCCAAAGGTTGCAGACCCCTGAGGCTCCCAAAACCTCCCACAGCGGTTCCCATGTGAAAACTCCAGAGCAGTTTCAGAGTTCACAAACAAACATACTTCCAGATACTGTGGTCCCCAAAACAAATCATGTACAGACCTTGACCCTCTCTTTTGATGTCCCTAAAGACCTGACCTGGCTCAGTATCTACTTCTGGGGCTTTCTCCACGTGGGCAAGCATTACCAGTTTGGTCCATCAGCAACCCGTTCTTGTAATATTGCCACAACCTGTGGAGCACCAGTCTCTGAGTCCACTCATGCAATGAGTCCCTCGTTCAGTGTTTCTCTCATTCAATCATTCGTCATTCGCATTTGGCGCCTTTGGATGTAAAAGATCCAGAAATCGAATATGTAAATTTCCACCTCCAGGAGCTATATGGGGGTGGGGGGAAGAAGACAAAAATGGATGATTTCACCAGTCTGAGAAGTGCTCTGATGAGGATTAATTAAGCAAAGGAGGAGGCATCTAATGCAAATTATGAGTTGGTGTGGTCAGGATGACTTCCTAGAGGAGACCCTGCTACACCATCAGTGGAGAAGACTTGGGGAGAAAACCTAAATAATTTATCTGGTGATATAAAGCACTATTTTTCTATGAAAGTATTCATTAAAGATTATGAAGTAGAATGAAGTAGGATGCAAAATTCCACATGAATTTTCAATATAAAACAAGATATTTCAAAGAAATTTCCTGGACACAAAATGTGTATAACCCCAGACTCTCCAGATCCCTCTGACTGTGACATGAGTTTCTTTCCTCTGTGTTCAGCTTCCATCATTAGTGAATATTAGTGAATGTTAATTAGGGAATCAGTCTCTGGGAAAACATTTAAACTCCTTCAAGACCTTTCATAGTGGGACCCTCTGCCCCAGCAGCTTTGTCCTGCATTGTCCTACACTCTCTCTGTTCTCCACACAGTAGCTACTTACAGATCCTCAAACAATAAACGATATGCCAAGCTGGTTCATGCCTTTGTGATTTCTCCGCAAGCTGCTCCCTTTGCCTGGAATGCCCTTGCCCACATATCCATCTGGCAAACTCCTACTCATCATTCAAGACCCAGCTCAAAGGGCTCCTTTTCTGTGAAGCCTTCCCAACAGGCCCGAGCAGAATGAGTCAGTTCCTCCCATACACCACTCTTTGGTGTCTGTGTCCCCCTCTTTGGTTGAGATTTCTCTATTTCACTTTTTCTCTAATTTGATTATGGGAGCTTGGAGAGGAGAGACTGTATTATTTATATCTGTATCCCTAGCCCTAAGCATAGCATCTGGCATGGTAGGTGTCTATATTTTGTGGAAAGGAGCAAATGACAAAACTTATTTTAACTCCTTTCTTCTCTTTTGTTTTTAGAGTCCAGATAGGGAGATCAACATTTTCTTATAAACTTTGGAAAATGGTAAGAAAAATACTCACCACATAGGGAAAAAAAAAATCTCATTTAACCTTTTTGTAGACATTCATATCTTCTAACCCGTATAGTTCTACTGAGAACTCTGCAGATCAGTGTGGTTCTTTGACCTCGAGGCACTAGTAGACGTAGTCAGGTGGTGAAAGCACAGTGGTGCTAAAACCAGTGACACCACTTTCTAAGAGTGTACACGGCAGGACCTTAAACCTTCGTGGACTCCTGTACCCTACCCAGGACATTTCATGCAGAGGGTATGACATATGCAAAAATTCAGGAGTGAGAAAGACAGGCATGTCCATTGAGCAGGTGAGACACTGGCTGATGGTAGAGTGTATAAAAGAAGGAAGGGAAATGGAATGGAAAAATATTCTGAGTCTACTTTTGGTTGTAAAAGGCCTTATACCCAAAGTATAGAGAAATTTGATTTTTTTTTTTCCTCCTATAGGCAGTGGAGAGCCCAAAGGTCAGACTGTGGTCCCCAAAACAAA
The DNA here is from genome assembly GCF_000325575.1 of Pteropus alecto. Lineage (NCBI taxonomy): Eukaryota > Metazoa > Chordata > Mammalia > Chiroptera > Pteropodidae > Pteropus > Pteropus alecto. The sequence goes on along the minus strand of NW_006442497.1, from coordinate 3,056,844 downwards.
TCATGTACAGACCTTGACCCTCTCTTTTGATGTCCCTAAAGACCTGACCTGGCTCAGTATCTACTTCTGGGGCTTTCTCCACGTGGGCAAGCATTACCAGTTTGGTCCATCAGCAACCCGTTCTTGTAATATTGCCACAACCTGTGGAGCACCAGTCTCTGAGTCCACTCATGCAATGAGTCCCTCGTTCAGTGTTTCTCTCATTCAATCATTCGTCATTCGCATTTGGCGCCTTTGGATGTAAAAGATCCAGAAATCGAATATGTAAATTTCCACCTCCAGGAGCTATATGGGGGTGGGGGGAAGAAGACAAAAATGGATGATTTCACCAGTCTGAGAAGTGCTCTGATGAGGATTAATTAAGCAAAGGAGGAGGCATCTAATGCAAATTATGAGTTGGTGTGGTCAGGATGACTTCCTAGAGGAGACCCTGCTACACCATCAGTGGAGAAGACTTGGGGAGAAAACCTAAATAATTTATCTGGTGATATAAAGCACTATTTTTCTATGAAAGTATTCATTAAAGATTATGAAGTAGAATGAAGTAGGATGCAAAATTCCACATGAATTTTCAATATAAAACAAGATATTTCAAAGAAATTTCCTGGACACAAAATGTGTATAACCCCAGACTCTCCAGATCCCTCTGACTGTGACATGAGTTTCTTTCCTCTGTGTTCAGCTTCCAACATTAGTGAATATTAGTGAATGTTAATTAGGGAATCAGTCTCTGGGAAAACATTTAAACTCCTTCAAGACCTTTCATAGTGGGACCCTCTGCCCCAGCAGCTTTGTCCTGCATTGTCCTACACTCTCTCTGTTCTCCACACAGTAGCTACTTACAGATCCTCAAACAATAAACGATATGCCAAGCTGGTTCATGCCTTTGTGATTTCTCCGCAAGCTGCTCCCTTTGCCTGGAATGCCCTTGCCCACATATCCATCTGGCAAACTCCTACTCATCATTCAAGACCCAGCTCAAAGGGCTCCTTTTCTGTGAAGCCTTCCCAACAGGCCCGAGCAGAATGAGTCAGTTCCTCCCATACACCACTCTTTGGTGTCTGTGTCCCCCTCTTTGGTTGAGATTTCTCTATTTCACTTTTTCTCTAATTTGATTATGGGAGCTTGGAGAGGAGAGACTGTATTATTTATATCTGTATCCCTAGCCCTAAGCATAGCATCTGGCATGGTAGGTGTCTATATTTTGTGGAAAGGAGCAAATGACAAAACTTATTTTAACTCCTTTCTTCTCTTTTGTTTTTAGAGTCCAGATAGGGAGATCAACATTTTCTTATAAACTTTGGAAAATGGTAAGAAAAATACTCACCACATAGGGAAAAAAAAAATCTCATTTAACCTTTTTGTAGACATTCATATCTTCTAACCCGTATAGTTCTACTGAGAACTCTGCAGATCAGTGTGGTTCTTTGACCTCGAGGCACTAGTAGACGTAGTCAGGTGGTGAAAGCACAGTGGTGCTAAAACCAGTGACACCACTTTCTAAGAGTGTACACGGCAGGACCTTAAACCTTCGTGGACTCCTGTACCCTACCCAGGACATTTCATGCAGAGGGTATGACATATGCAAAAATTCAGGAGTGAGAAAGACAGGCATGTCCATTGAGCAGGTGAGACACTGGCTGATGGTAGAGTGTATAAAAGAAGGAAGGGAAATGGAATGGAAAAATATTCTGAGTCTACTTTTGGTTGTAAAAGGCCTTATACCCAAAGTATAGAGAAATTTGATTTTTTTTTTTCCTCCTATAGGCAGTAGAGAGCCATCAAAGGTCAGGCTGTGTTCATTAGGTTTACAGTTTCACTACTTAAGAAGCTGGTTTTTTTAGTTGCAGAAACTTCTCAACAATTAGGAAACACTGCCATCATGTGGCTTTTGGGTGATGCATGCTCCAAACTATACATTGTTGAATTTTCTATGATTTTGTTTAATAATTAAACCAAAGAACACATCTCTTGATTCAAATAGCTGAAGTAAAATAATGGTAATCTTAATCCTTAAAGATACCTTTTTATAAACACTTTCAAGAAATCAATACCTGGGTTCAATTCTCGGATTTCTTACTTTGTTTTTAAAATTTTAATCTCTAAGTCTTTAGTGATTCTGATCACAAGGATCCTTTCCATTCCCAGTAACCCCTATCTTAGAATTATAAACTGTCTTGGAAAAGGCTCTTCCGTTTCCAGGCCAATTTGGTATCAAACTGTCTCCAAGCCATCTCCCTCCACTGTGGCAGATTCTATTTCAGTCCTAGGTCTTCTTGTACGATCTTCTTGTTCTCCTTGTATAGCCCCGCAGTTGGACAGACCCAAATTCAAATATTTCCACCATTTTTTTAGCTGAGCGATTTGGGCAATTCACCTAACCTCTGGAAGCTTCAGTTACTTCATCTCTAAAATGAGGGCAACACCATCTTCACAGCGTTATTGTGAGGATGAAAAGATGCAATGTATAAAGAGCGCCTGGCACATCACGGCCCCGCATAATAAGGAAATCCTCTTCTTTCCCCTGAGTCCTTGCCAGCATATTATTGTTGAGCACGAAACGAGCACTCTGTGGAGGTCTGTGATTTGATATCCAAGATTTACCTGGTCTTCCAGCAACGTTTCCTGAAAACAAAACTACTCATCCCCTCAGGTCTTGGGGTACCACCTCTATTTCAGTGCGTTGCCTACCGACCTTGTGCTTGCTGAGGACTGCTATCCACACGGCTCCTCGGTGCGCTGCAGGCGGCAGGTGCGTAGGCCTGGGTGGGGCGGGTGGCATTCATTTCTCGCCCGCTCCCTTTTCCCGGAGTGTGTGTGTGTGTAATTTAATGCCTGTGGAACTCTGCTTCTGGCCTCAACCTCAGCTCGGTGGATTGGCTGTTTCAGCTCGCCCCCGCCCTCCGTACCACAGTGTCCCAGGTGGTTCAGGTCCCTGCGGAGACCTCTGTTTACAGAGAGAGCTGGTCCAACTTAGGCTCCATCTCTGCACTCGCTCCCCTCTGGGGCCCTGCCCTCCCGGGAAGAGGGGAGAAACCCGGCTGAGCCATTCCTCGCCCTTTCCCTCCTCACACCGCCCGGAGAGGTCGGGTAAGGGGTTAGGGTTATGTGGGGGAGGGGGGTCCCAGGTCAAGGGTATCAGCTGTCAGTCCTTTCGGGTACCTCATGTGGACACGGGAGTTTTATCCCTAGACCCAGCTCCTGCTCCCTCTGCCCCCGCCCTATAGTGCTCAGGGTGATGTGCCCTTCCTGAGCAAGTAGCCAGATCTCAATGATGCCAGGTTCCTAGAGGAGGCACAGACATGGAGACTTCATTCACAGGTGTTCCCCCTCCCTCAGACGGCGATGACTCCCAAGCCGGACGGACCCCCGGACGGGGGCTGGGGCTGGGTGGTGGCGGCTGCAGCCTTCGCGGTGAATGGGCTCTCCTATGGGCTGTTACGTTCTCTGGGCCTTGCCCTCCCTGACTTCGCGGAGCATTTTGATCGAACCGCTCAGGACACTGCGTGGGTCAGCGCTTTGGCCCTAGCCGTGCAGCAGGCAGCGAGTGAGGGAGGCCCCAAGGTGGGGGTGGGGGGAAGGAACGGGGGTGGAGGGACTGTGAGTTTAGTGATGGGGACCCACCTGATTACCAGATAACCTGAGAAAGGGCAATGGGTGGAACCAAGTTCTAGAAGAGTGGGTCATGAGGTTAAGGCAAGCAACTATTAGGCTGGGGGAGGAATTCTAGGCAAGGCAAACAGCCAAAGAGAAGTGCTGGGGCGAGTTTCGGGGCCCAGGGCCGCGTCTTCCGTTTACTCCGCTTCCTTTTAGGCCCAGTGGGCAGCGCCCTGAGCACCCGCTGGGGGGCGCGCCCCGTAGTGATGGTTGGAGGCATCCTCACCTCGCTCGGCTTCGTCTTCTCGGCTTTCGCCCGCAGTCTGCTGCACCTCTACCTTGGCCTTGGCGTCCTTGCTGGTGAGGGAAGAGGCTACCTGGGTTTTTAAGGGGTGATGGCGAACATAGGAGCTTGTTGGGTACTGGAGTCCAACTGGGCAGGGGCCTCCTCCTGGAGAAGGCCTGGGGTTGCTGCGCAGGCATCCCCACTCCTCACCCGGTCTTATCCATTCACAGGCTCCGGCTGGGCCCTGGTCTTCGCGCCTGCGCTCGGGACTCTCTCGCGTTACTTCTCCCGCCGTCGAGTCTTGGCCGTGGGCCTGGCGCTCACCGGCAACGGGGCCTCCTCGCTGCTCCTGGCGCCCGCCTTGCAACTCCTCCTGGATACTTTCGGCTGGCGGGGGGCCCTGCTCCTCCTTGGCGCCATTACTCTCCACCTCACCCCTTGTGGTGCTCTGCTGCGACCTCTGACGCTTCCTGGCGACCCTCCGGTTCCACCCCGCGGACCCCTAGCTGCCCTTGGCCTGGGTCTCTTCACACGCCGGGCCTTTTTAGTTTTTGCTCTGGGCACTGCCCTTGTGGGGGGCGGGTACTTCGTCCCCTATGTTCACTTGGCCCCTCACGCCTTAGACCGGGGCCTGGGTGGGTACAGGGCAGCGCTGGTGGTGGCAGTAGCTGCGGTGGCGGATGCGGGCGCCCGGCTGGTCTGTGGGTGGCTGGCAGACCAGGGCTGGGTGCCCCTCCCGCGGCTGCTGGCAGTGTTTGGGGCTCTGACTGGGCTGGCGCTGCTGGCTGTGGGGTTGGTGCCAGTAGTGGGGGGCAAGGAGGGCTGGGGGGGCTCCCTGCTGGCCACGGCTGGGGCCTACGGGCTGAGCGCCGGCAGTTACGCCCCTCTGGTTTTCGGTGTACTCCCCGGGCTAGTGGGCATTGGAGGTGTTGTACAGGCCACAGGGCTGGTGATGATGCTGATGAGCCTCGGAGGGCTTCTGGGCCCCCCGCTGTCAGGTAAGGGCCTGAGCCAGTAGGTCCCCTTGCCACCATCCTCTGCCCCTAGGGTCTGAGCTCTCTAAATTCCTTTCCCCTTCCTCCCAGGCTTCCTAAGGGATGAGACTGGAGACTTCACTGCCTCCTTCCTCGTGTGTGGCTCTTTGGTCTTCTCTGGCAGCTTCATCTACATGGGGTTGCCTGGGGCATTGCCCTCCTGTCATCCAACTTCAAGTCCAGCCACTCCTCCCCCTGAGAGGGGAGAGCTGCTCCAGGTTCCTCAGGTTGCCCAACTCTCTCCAGGGGGCCCTCAGTCCATTCTGGACACCACTTGTTGACCATTTTCTTTTGGTGTGAGCCCCTCCCCTAATAAAGAATTTCTGGTTTTCCTGCAAGCTCTAATTGTTAGCCAACCTAGAATGCTGAAAACTTTCTACTTAAGGTATTCAAAAAGGCTGGTTAAAAGAAACAGGATCTCACTAAGCCCTGGGGGAGGGGAGGGGTATCTGTCCAGCCAGTCCATTTCTCTTCAGCCAAGTTGTTACCATTATAACAGGGAATCTTTGAGAAGTTGTCTGCCCGTCAACTGTAGTTTGCATGAGGGGGAGGAGGACTCATGGGTGCTACTTGCCCCATCCTCATTTCCCTTACTTAAAACTCTTTCTTAAATCTCAATGTCCTTCTACTGGCCTGAGGTAAATACAAGAATCCTAGACCCAGACTTCAGCTCTCTCGGCTTTAGCTCCGTCTTTCAAACTATCCACCACACACACACACACACACACACACACACACACACACACACACACACACACTGTATCCCCACCGTTCTCTTAATTTCTTT
>NW_006442497.1:3044879-3051031 GCF_000325575.1 Pteropus alecto | reverse complement strand
GAGGAAGATCAGTGGGCAAGTGGGAGCAACTGTGGTCCAGAGAGCAGAGTACAGGGTTAAAATGCACAAGGTCACCAGAGCTCTTGGAGACCTCCCCTCCACCTCCCAGCCACGACCCCATCCAGCCAACCCAAGCATACAGGCCCCAGCTCTTTCTGAGTTTCTAATTATTATCTAGTTTTCTTATTCAGTTTTATCTCAAAACGGGCATCCCTCTTTCCCAAACATCTGTCTTCAAAGAAACTTAGTGGGTAACACCAGGGATCACCTGTAAAACATAATAAGTCTCTTGGCCTTTGATTTTCACAGTTGATTCACAGCTCAGTGAAGCAGGCTGAACTCCTGGATCCTGCAGAAAAGGTTGGGGAGCAAAGAAGAGATAGAAGTCCTCAACAAAATACAAAGGGTTGGTATACACATCGCAGGAGCCCTGGGCCTGCTGTGGCAGAAGATAGATCAAGAATAGATTAAGGCACTGTGGTTCTATGGGCATCAAGATGGGGCAGGATGAAAAGACCTAGAGCTGCCAACCTCTGGCTTTTTGGGTCTGACAGCCCCTTATTGAACTCAGTCCTCTCCTGGCCCTTCCTTGGGCAGGGGGACTTTGATATCCAGTGCCTCTGTTACAAAGTCCTGGGGCTTGGAGGTAGGAGCTGGGAAGCAGACGTGGGGCAGAATGATGAGGACTCCACTCCCTGCAAGAAGGAAGGCTCCAGCCACCACAAAAGAAGTTGTGTAGTTGCCTGTCACATCCCGGAGGTAGCCTATGTCCAAGAGAGAAAAAGAATACACATGAGTGATCTGTTGCCTGGGACTGATGACTCAGACACATTTTTGGGTGGAAGGAAGAAAATAATCCTTAATCCATCAGCTTGGAAGAGTTAGAACTGCCAAGGTAAGACTGAATGAGCTTAAGAACTCTCATTTCCCAAGGGGCTTCAAAAGGTAATTTCAGTCACCTTCCCACCTTCAGAAAAGACTTCCAAACCAGCCAGTGAGGATTTGGGGAATCCAGATCAAGTCAGGTAACCTCTGCCTTTTTTTCTGGCAACTGTGGCCTTCCCTTCTATACCTTTGGTTAATGGTTAAGAGGCAAATGTTAAGGGTCTGAAGGTTCTGGCATCTGGAGGCTGGAGAACTTTGGCCAGATAGCTCAGATACTTGAGGGCCAAGGGAAAGGGCAGAAGTGACATCCTATGTCCGGCCAAGTCCAGCTAGGTCCTCTGAAAACCCAAGCTGCAGGCACCCTGCCAAGGGTTTCAAATAGTTCCTTTTAGTCTTTCCACAGCCCCATGGACCCACTTCAGGCTTCCTATGATTGGCTATACAAGCTGTATAGTATACAGTACCAGAGCACAACATTTATATTCACTATAATGTGAATAGTCCCCTGCCTGAATGGTATGACATGGCAGCCCCAGCCACCCAGAAACCCCATTCCCCTTACCTGACAGAGGAGCCCCCAGCAGTCCCCCGATGCTCTCTACCATCTGCACCAGTCCCAGGCCACAGTATATCCTTCCAGTCCCCACCAGTTCAGGCAGCACGGAGAAGGCCACTGGGGTCAGGGCTCCTGATGTGAAGCCATAGGCCACGGCCAGAGTCACCAGGGCTGTGGGAGCCCGAGCCACGGGGAACAGGGCCAGTGACACCCCAGTCACGGTAGTCCAGAGTATCAAGAGTCGTGCCACAGGCCCTGGGACTGTGTCCCCTAGCCACCCAGAAACCACACGCCCCACAAGGTCAGAAATAGCAGCTACTGAGAGTACAAAGGCAGCAGGCAATGGATCCCAATTCAGGTCTTGGAGATGGGCCACGAGGTGCACGTAGGGAATGAAGTAGCCAGTGTTGATCAGGGTAAGGGCAACAGCATAACAGAGGAAGGGTCCATGACGGAGGAGGGAGATGAGTTGGGCCCCAGGGCCACCCATGGCAGGGTCCTCAGTCAGAGAAAGTGGACGGAGGAGAGCACCGCAGGCCACCAGGTGGAGGGAGAGAGCAGACACCAGCAGTAGGGCCCCCCGCCAGGCATAGTGGTTGAGCAGCCATTGGAAGAATGGGGCAAAGGCAACGGAGAGGCTCCCGCCCGTCAGCGCCAGGCCTGTGGCCAGAGACCGCCGGCGAGAGAAGTAACGGGACAGGCAGGCCAGGGTTGGAGTGAAGGTCAAGGCCCAGCCACAGCCTGTCAAATAGGAAGAAATGGGGGTTGGGAGACTCTTAGGAAGTCAGGGGATCCAGTAATCCCAACGCTGTCCAACAGCAGAAGGTAGCACAGACCTGGGTTACAATCCTAGCTTTGATACTTTCTAGCTGTATGACCTTGTGTATTTTACTTAATATCCCAGCCTCAATCTCCTCATGTGCAAAATGGGGGTAATATACTTTATGGGACTATGGAGGTTTGGAGAAAATGTTTGTAAAGTAACTAGCACAGAATTTTGAGTCAGACCTGGGCTCTACCATTTCTGGCTATGTGATCTTCATTTGCCAAGTTGCATATGCTTCTAAAGACTTGCTTCATCTGTAAACAGGATAATATCTATTTCACAGCCATGGTTGCTGACACAGCTTTATAGTATGGAATTCTTCCTTTTACCCTCCAGTCCCACTAGCCCTGGGCTTGCATATTCTGGACTTATCATCTCTGGATTTCCTAATTGCCCCACATGTTTAGATTGTCCAGAGGGCAAAGACTTAGGCATTTGACTTTTCTGCCTGTGCCCAGGGTCTCACCTGAGAGCAGCCCAATACTCAGGTATAGGTGGGTCAAGGAGGTAGCAAAGGAGGCGAGCAGCATTCCCAGAGCAGCCAAGACGCCACCAGCCATGACCACGGGCCTGGGCCCGAACTTCGTGCTCAGGACACTGCCCACTGGGCCTGCGGAAGAGGAAGAGGTACTGTGAGGGGATTTCAGGCGTCCTTTTCCAGCACCCTGCCATCCCTACCCTTCCCCTTTTCTGTCCCCACATCCCCTCCTCCTGCCGAGAGTTGCAGGACACCGAACCCAGGCGCAGCACTCACTTCCAAACTGCTGCACCGCGATTCCTATGGAGGCGATCCAGGACACGCGCGCTGCTTGCTCCTCAAACGCCGCCACAAACTCCACGAAGAAGACGCCGAAGGACCGGAGCACCCCGAACACCAGCGCCGACTGGAAGAACGCTGAGAGCACCACCATCCATCCCCAGCCCCCGTCGGGGGGCTCGGCCCTAAGCGCCATCTGGGAGGAACAGAGCTGTCGCCACCAAGAATCCACCCGGTAGCTGGGCTCAGAAATCACTACCTCTGTCCAGCCAGCCAGCCAGCCAGCCAGCCGGACGGCTTGGGGCTGCTCAGGGGAGGAAAGGGTGGTAGAGAAGGTACTGACGAGTGCTTCAAAGCTGCAGAGAGGCTGCGTGAGGCGCCTGCGCCTTTCTCCTAGCGGGGCGATATTGGTGGAGAGAACAGGCGGGTGGGTGCTTGCCCGGGCGATTAGCGCCCGGGGGCGTGGCTCCGCTGCCCGGCGGCTGAGAATCTAGGTTGGGGTGGGACAGATGGTAGCGTGGGTTCACATTGCGTAGAGGATCCAGGGGGAGGCACTGGGTTTGGGCCACACCCTTCAGGCACGCCGTTCTCCGTATGGATTATTTTTTTTATCATTGCAAGTGTCAGCACCTGGCGTGCTGGGCGAACATCCTCCCAGCTCGCCAATGAGGACGCGGGACTACTGAACAGGGGCGGAGCCAGAAGAGCAGGGCGGGGTTTAGAGTATTGTTCTGGACCCGAGCCTTGAGTGGGGAGCATGCGTAAAGAGGGAACTTTAGGAGGCCGATTGGGTGGACACCACGTGACGCAGGGACGTACGAAGAGGCTGCTTCCGCCTCTTGTTCACCTAGCCCGCCAGTTCGTCCAGATTTCAGTACCAAGACCCGCACATAAGAAGTACATGGGGGTTGGTGGCGGGTAAACTGGTTCAAGAGAGGAAAACATTCATTTGCTTAAATAGGAGCCCAGGAGTTGCAAGGTCAGGTGTGTGGGTGCTGAGGGGTTTTGAGATGAGATTAGACAAAATACCTGACCAAGCTCCTGAGTCCACTAGAATCTAGATGCCTGGAAGACTGAGGGGTTCAAAGGCCAAGGGAAGAGACAAGGGGAATGGGATGTTGGATTCCTGGTGTTCATTTGTGTGATGTTGCTTGTTCCCACTAACAGGAAACCTACAAGTCAGAGACCAAAAATAACCGGGGAGAGGAAGGGCGGGCCTTACCAGCATCAACTACCCCTTCTTCAGTGGTGCTGGAACCTTTTTCTTAGTAATAACCACTTTCTAACCAATTTTTGATCTCATGACTAACTAAAAGAGACAGGCCATGACTATTGGAGCAATTGGACCCTCCTACTTAACCAGTATCCTCCACCTTATGTAGTACTAATGGCTTTGCTGCCTGTTTCTTCCTGATAAAGCTCCCAGGACCTTGAAGCTTGGACTCAAGGGTTAACACCCAGACAAGTGTGTGCAGGAGGGATAGGGAGAGGGAAGCAGTGTGATTTTAAGGAGCATATTAAGTCTTATAATTTTACATGTGAAATAAAAATCATATTCAAAAAACCTTTTTTTAAGAAAAAAGAATAAAAACTTTGGGTGGTGAGAAATATGCCAATGATGTAGAAAATGGTGTGGTGGTATAACATAGTAGTTACGAGCAGTCTTTAGAATTGTCCTTTCAATCATGGCTTCCCTTATTAACGTAGCTAAGATGTTGAACCTCTTAGTTGGCTTCTCTATCTGTAAATTGGGGATAATCATAGCACCTACTTTTTAGAGCTGTCAGGGGAGTTGAATTAAATAACCTATGCATCAAAATGCTTAGTTGAGGGCCTGACATGTCACAGGAAATAAGTAATATTAGCTAGTCTCATTTTCATCAGGGGATATGCTGTAGTGGGAGAAGAAAGGTTTTAGTTTAGTGTCTTTGTTTCATTTTTTTTTATTTGCTTTTTAAAAATCTAATTCAGGTCATGCATTTTAAAAGCCTGAGAAACACAATCTCAAACTGTAAATGTTGGAAGGAACTGCAGAGACCATGTTAATGAACTTATTTCACAGAGTCCAAAAGGAAGGTAACTGATCGGAATTAGTGACCCTTTACCCTCTGCCCAGAGGGAAGAACAGAGCTGTGCACTCAAGACACATACAGGACAGGGGAAAGGATGGGAGAGAAGTATGCACTGGGCAATGGATAGATTTCAAGATACCATTGCTGGAGGAGGGGTGGAGTTGGCATGTTGGCTCTAACCACATAATCTTCTCACTGCCACCTCCAGCCTCTATTGTTCTCATAGGATCCAAGTCCTATCAATTTTCCTTGATGGTGGTGGTAGGGGGTGTCCAGCACAGATTCATCCCCCAGCTTCTTGGTATTATTGGTGGCTTCCTGGTTTCTCCCTGCCTCTTCCACACTTCAGGCAGGAAGTGACTTCAGAGCAGCAGGATGCAGGTGGCTCCGGAGAAGCTTCATGAAGTCACTGGTTCCTACACAATGAGCCGGAAGGCAAGGGCAGGGAAGGGGAGAACAAGGGCCATTTAAAATGTCTGGTGGGATGGGACAGTAGAATGGGCACAAAATCCAAGATGGTATCCAGGAGGGAAAAACCCTCTTTTCCCAGCTTTACCCAGTTCCCATGTCCCCCCAGGCAAGAATCCAGGACACAGCAGGCAGCATAGAGAGGCTTCTTTATTTCATGGTTCTGATCTTGCAAGATCTAACATCCCCACCCCTAGGCTCTCTTCACCTGCACATCCAGTCTGCTTAAAAAAAAAAAAAAAAAAAAAAAAAAATCATTACAAGGCTACAGGGCCCCTTTGGCCTTATCCTAATCTTTTCTGTCCCCAAGGTAACAACTCGTTATTATATTGATGTCTGTCGGAAAGATTTTTTAAAAATTATCTTTGGACAAGAATGAGGAGGAAAAAGGGGCAGGTTCTACATGTAGAAAGTGATAGAAATTATAAATATTTAAGTGTAGTCAACTCCATCAAGAAAAATACTTTTCAAAATCTTCAAGAAAGGAAAGAGAGGCTTGGGCTTCTTAAAATGCAGTATTTTGAGCAAAGTAAGCTACACCCAGATGACTGTAAGAACTCAGCTGTTCTCAGTCACTGGTCTGGAGAC
>NW_006442497.1:3009665-3044025 GCF_000325575.1 Pteropus alecto | reverse complement strand
ATAATAATAAAGAAAGACAAAAGAAAAAGCAAAAGAAAAACAAAGAAACTGCAATAAACTGCAGTCCTAAAGAGGGTCAGAGTTCTGGGAAGTTTTACAAGTTGTTCCGTGAGCACCTTTGAAGAAATCCATAGTTTTGGCGTCATGATAGATAAAGTACTAAAGAAAATTTCTGATCGTTTACTCTGACATGTATGATATTCCAAGTCAAATATACTTTTAATTAATACTTTTATTTCTGTTTTCTTTTTTCTTTATAAGGCATATTATGAGATTTGATCTAAAAGATCATGTTTAGAGGTTCTAGCTATTTCTCTGCAGGATTGACCTAAGATTTAAGTGCTCTCTTCACCCCCCCCTCCCGTCTGCTTAAAAAAAAAAAAAAAAAAAAAAAAAAAAAAATCACCTTCCCTTCTCACATCTCTCTTCTGCTTTCCCTCTCTCCTTCAACTCTGCAGTGGTGAGTAAGAGGGAGAAGAGTAGCTTTCTCATCAGTCATCACAGCCACTAGTAAAAAAAAAAAATCATTGTTCCTTCTCACATCTCTCTTCTGCTTTCCCTCTCTCCTTCAACTCTGCAGTGGTGAGTAAGAGGGAGAAGAGTAGCTTTCTCATCAGTCATCAAGTGACAGCCACTAGTACTGCCCTATCTTGAGGAAGCTCCATCTCACAAATTCAAAGTGCTTTTTACCCTCCATCCCTCCATTCCATGCCCCATAATAAAACAGGCTCCAGGGCAAAAGGGGCAGGACTGTAAATCAAAGTTTCAAAGTATCATCTTACATTCCAGACATTCCACTCAGTTAAGAGCCAGCCTTACTCTTAACTTTCTACCTACTTGTCCTACATCAGAGACTGTGCCTCTTAACCAACATTTTAATTCTACCTGGTTACTTGGTCCACTAGAAGGTCCATCAGTCAGTCAATCTTTTAAATCTTGTAAATCTCTATTCTCAATAGTAATCCCAATCATAATCTCAAACTAGCAAATTCACAAAGGAACTCAGCCCCTTTACTTTCCCTGTAGAGGGAACTAGTGCATTCACTGGTTCCAGAAAGGAATGTAGAGATGGGAAGACCAGGTCATAGACCCAGCTTTTCTAAGCTAAGAAAATTACCAAGCACCTGTGACTTCCAAAGGCAAAGAAGTTTCTGGAACCTGCACATTTGCCAGAAGATGTCCAAAAACCCACTGAACGAAAAGGGTTTGTCTCAGGTAGAGAGAACCCCAAGGTACATTCAAGCCTAGATGCCTCTGCAGTAAAGGACTGGTCACAACATGACTCTTTACTGTTTAGTCAAGATAAAGAGTTTCATAATTCTCCCCTAAGTCATAACATTCTTAGAGACTGGGCAGAATCAGAAAAGGTTGCATCATCTCTGATAAGGAATTTCAGATCTCTCCCCATGGAGAGATTAACTCAGTGCTAAGAACAGGCCTAGTGGGAGGGTGTGGGCTTTATTATGGCAGACACAGCAGAGTCAAATCTAGGTGACCAAACTAATAGGATAGTTAGGGGCATAAAGACAAAGCTTCTCCAATCACCCCCCACCCCCACCCCCTAGCTCAGGAAACAAGTCAGTCAGTTCCAAGACTGACAAAGCCCCCGCACCCACAGCCCTCAGGAGACATTTATTATTTCCATTTCAGGATTATAAAGGTTCCCATAACCATTGAAGAACAGAGAAAAGTCTACCGAGTTCTAGCCTGCTAGAGAACCTAACAGGGACAGAATACCAGAATACCAGAGAAAGTTCCTGACCCAATTCCACAAACCCACATGTTCCCAGAACTGCCCTAAAACAAATAAAGGTTCCAGACCTAGAATTGGAGAGGCAGAATATAGAGAACCCCTTTCTCCATTTTAAACAAACAAGCAAACACATAGGAGAAAGAATAAAGATAAAAGTTATGGCAGCAATAATATAAAATACTCAAGCCAAAGGAGACAGCCAAGTACTAATCTCTGCCAGCAGAGCTCTGACCTCATATTTTGTGTTTCAGGTCACTTTTGATCACACTTGTAGAAGAGGGAAGTGGGAAATGCAATATAATGAAGGCCTTGGTGCAACCCAAAGGCCTCAATAAATTATATTTACAGATAAACCGAATGAGATGGGGGCTACAGGTGGAGAACTGTTCCTTTCCTTAAGGCCTCCGGTCTCTCCCTCCTCCAGCTCCTAGCTTTCTCCCTCCTCATTAACAATTTTGATTGTGGGGAAGAGGTTTTGACCAGCAAAACAGAGGCAGATCAAGCCGGGATCTGCCACCCCTGCTCTCCCCAGTGAAAAATATTGACATGGTGGCAGTTTCTGATACTGGAGGGGCCTTGCACACCTCCATGCCCAAGTCTGACAGAGAAGCAGGGATAAGCCGGAAGCTTTCCCGGCTTCCAGAAAGTGAGCGGCGACTGGGCCGTCGCTCAGCTAGGGCCCCCCAAAATGTGGTAGTGCACTTTGGTGTTGGTAGCAGCTCCGTGTTTCTGGCGCAGATGCAGCCGTAGTTGACTCTTGTGCCGGAAATGCAGGCCGCAGGGGTCGCACTGTGGGAGGACAGCCGAGTCAGGTCCCCCACCCACAACCACCTTTTAGGTGTTGAGAGAGGAACTGTCCAGCTCTCTGCCGAAGAGATCATCTTTAGTCCTCATGTCCTCCTAAATTCTCAGGGGGAGGCCAAGAAGATTGGCGTCCCTCTCTTCAGCAAAGGTTTTTCCATCGTTTGGTTCCTCTTCAGGAGCATAGCGTCCAGTCCAGGACTCTACCTTCTATACCTGGCCATCCCTCTCCGGATCCCCGCCCCTTATTCACAATCCTACCTACGGCTCCGCCCCTTGCGCACACGGACTCTTCCAGGACACCACCCATTTCGTAGAGCTCTAGTGACTGCTAGGCCCGCTCCTCCCTCTCGGAGCCCCGCCCCTAGGTAAACCGGAGGTAATTCTAAGGCTTTGGGGCCAGGCCAGGTTGGGTACTCACATGGTAAGGCTTCTCTCCTGTGTGGATGCGAACGTGGCTCTTGAGGGTCTGTAGGTGGCGGAAGCGAGTCCCGCAGGTGGGGCAAGGATAGGGCTTCTCCCCAGTGTGGATCAGCACGTGCGCGCGCAGATGCGCTACCTGGGATGGGAGGGGACCTCAGGTCGCGCCCCTGGGAGGGACAGAACCCTCCCCGTATGCCCCGCCCTCCCCTCTTGCAAATTTGCCTTTGAGCTGGTTCTGAGACTGGATCCGTACCTGCACGAAGCGCGAGCCACACGTCTCACACTTATAGGGCTTTTCTCCCGAATGGATGCGGCTATGCGTTTTCAGGTTAGCTGGCCGGTTAAAGCGGGCTCCGCAGATGGAGCAGTGGTAGGGCTTTTCCCCTGGAGGCGGGGAGGAAGAGAGGTCAGGGACTCGTCCCTAGGATACCTGTGGGCATGAAAGCCAAGGCCCTCTCCTCCCTGCTCCTCTCCTACCTGTGTGCACCGTGCGGTGACTGGCCAGGTTGCCCTTGTAGCGGAAGGCAGACCGGCAGAGCTGACACTTGTAGGGCTTGTCTTCATCCTCAGGAACCAAAGGGTCCAGCCCAGATGAGCACCCAGCCACAGCCTCGCAGTTCTGGCAGCTGAAAAATTCACTTCCTGCCGGGGGGGGAGGGCGCGTGGGTAATGACGACAATACCAGGGAATCCTCAAACCACACAGTAGTAGGTTGTCTTTTTCTCAATATACTGTTAAGGCTTCTGGGGCTCGTTTGACTTGCTGGAAGTCACATGGTTAGTAACGGGAAGCCAAGATCTGACTCCATGTTTGTCTGACTCCAGAGTACTCTACTAATCTCTTCAATGGTGGTGGTAGTAGGTGGAGGGCCCTGCTAGTGGATGGAGGTTTCTGTTTCTCTCTTCTCTTGCACCACTCTGGATGACAGCATACCAGAGAGGTCCTGCCAAGCCCTGGGCTGACCACTCAGTCCTGGATGAGAATAGGCTAGAAGTTCCCAAACACTGCTGCTCATTGGAAGCTTTAAAAAATACTAATAACTGGCTCCCACTTCCAGACGTTCTGATCTATGGGGTGTAACCTGGGCAATGAGATTTTTAAAAGCTCTCTAGGTGATTCTAATTTGCAGGACATAATTGGAATAGGCCTTTCCCGAGGCATTTTTTGGCCAAAACTGGCCTTGAGCAGCCACAAGAGGAAAGCCCAGAAGGAAGTAAAAAGAAGGGCTTTTACCTGGTGGTGGATAAGCCTGCCCAGAGGGTGATGTAATGGCCTCTTGAGCCTGGGGTATGATATGGGGTGTATTGACTGAAGCCCCACATTTGAACTGTACAGTCACAGCAGCTGGAGAGAGTCTAGGCAGAGTAAAAGGTTAAGAGAGATTATGTAGAGGGGTTTCTCTGCAAAAGAATTTGAAGCCAAAGGCCTACCCTCCAGAAGTGAGCTAGTATTGACCAATGAGCCATATCCAATTGTGCTGCCAAAGACCCACCCCACTAAGTCTGGCCTCTGGCCAACTTCCTAAAGTGGGCTAGTATCCCTGGAACCCACCCCCTCACTCCCAGCTCCTGACCGACCACCCAGGCCCAATAGCTCTGCCTCCTAGCTGAGGCTAGCCACTACAAATTCTTGGGGTTCCAGTTTCTGTACCTGCTCTGGGGACCAGGAATGGGTCCTTCTTCACTGCCACTGCTGCTGCTGCTGCTGCTGCTAGAAGCCTCATCTCCACTGGGGAGCCCAGCTTGGGGGCAAAGTTGAACAGAACTCCTCTCCCCCGCCAGGCTCCCTGCTTGGGAGGCCTGAGAGTTTAGCACGATGAACTTGTACTTTTTCCAGTTGCAGGCCTTGGTGTCTGGGCTGCCTGGACTGGGGGGGGCTTGACTGCAGCTGCGAGACTCAGTAGGTGGGTCTGGGTGCCCTTCGGAGCGCCTGGGACTGCCTGGTGGAGGGGCCGTTGGGGCCGTGGGAGGTTCTGCCTCCAAGGGCCGCAGGGAGATGCCCAGAGGTTCATAGCTGGGAAAAGTGCGATGGACATTAGTGCTATTTCCTAATCTGGGCCTCTGCCCTTGACACCTGGGATACCACCTCACCCACTGAGAACACCGAGTTGCGGCTCCCCCACCTGGCCTGGATGAAGCGATGGCATGCCTGGACGACATGTTCCATCTGCAGGTAAGTGGCAGCCGCAAGAACGGCTGGTGCAGTGGCCAGAGAAAGACGGAGGCGCGAAGTGTACATGAAGTCCAGAAGAGGGGCGAAACCTCCGGCTTCGGGACCCCCAGGCAGGGAGAGCACATCCACTCCCACTCCTGCGCGGCCTCGGAAAATTGAATAGAAGAAGCCACTGGAGAAAAGGCAGATAGGTCAAATTAGGGGCTGGGGAACTAAGGGAGACCCAGGTCACCATATAAAGCCACGCCCCATAAAGAGCCCCGCCTCCTCACCATCACCCCGCCCCAATTCCGGGATGCTCCGCCTCCTGCTTCTGGAAGGCTTTGCTTCGGGTTCCCTCCCAAAGACCTTATATCTCTGCCCCTTTCCCATTTAGTCCCACCCCATCCCATGAGGCTCCCCTCGAACCTGCAGGCGATAAGGACTGCCTTGTGCGCTCGAAGGGGTTGCCCGCCAACCAGTAGCGTGACGTCAGTGAGGATCCCGCGCAGGCGCAACTCATTCAGGTTGCCGAGCACGTCGGAGGAGTGGCGAGTGAACTCGCGGACGTAGTCCAGCGCTCCCGCCGAAGTAGCGGTGGAATCCATCGCGACGCAGGCCTGCAGGTGCCAAGGAGAGGGCTCAGGGATCCAGGCAGTCCTAAGACGCCTTCCCTTCCGCAGTTTGCCTCTTCCTCCTGAGGCTCCGGCTCACGCAGCCTCATTTAATTCATTTTGTTTTTTCTGCCCACCACCGCGCCATCGCTGGCTTTTTTCCTCTAGATTTGAAGGTTCCCACACCGCGGCGTCGATGGCGAGCGTGAGGAATCCGGCCTGCAGCGCTCTTACTTCGACTCCTAGTGCTCTTCCAGCAGCACCCCCCCCGCCCCCACGCCCCTCTGCTTCAGTGCACGCCTGAGTCTTGGGTGTTCGACCCTGCCTGTAGACTTAGGATGACTTGCGGTCCACACACCTTCAAATCCCAGTTGAAGCTCCCTCCCCAAACCACGAATTCTACTACTATCTAGTTCCGGATCCCTAGCTTAACCCAATTTTGGGGCCTCAGTCTTCCTACCACCGTCAAGCCCCAACTCTCTTTGGGGACCCAGGAGTCTGGTTCCCTCAGTCTCCCGTTCTTACCCCCGTCCTGCAGGGGCTGCGGCTTCTCTTCTCGTGGGGGGCGGGGTCTCTCTCCCCTGTTGGTCTCGGCTCCTTTATCTGGCCGGGATGTCGGGGGCGGAGGTGGAGGTGGGGTGAACGCCTGGGTCTGTATCCTTCCTTCCTCGCTCTCCAGATGGCGAGCCCGGGGCGGGGTCTCCGGCTCTAGGGCGGGACCTCAGAAATGTTGGGTGGTCGTAACCTAAGGGGTCTTAAGTCACCGAAAGTAGAACCGAGATGGAACATTGGAATTGGAGAGAAGTTTGGGGATATAGAGATTGGAAATATAGGTGACTGGGTCATCGGTGTGGTGGGGCAGCTGAGATTTCGAAAATTAGTGTGTTGGCTTTTAGAAGGTAGTGTCAGGAGCCTGTTACAGGAGAATGAATAGAGCAAAATTCCCTTTCCAATGTACGCTATTACGGGACCTAAAGGGGAGCCCAACGAGGCACCAGGTTTGGGAAGGCGATAGTGGGCTCCTGTGGGGTCTCAGACAGCCGGAGGGGTGCTTTGAATGACAGGTTCCCCTAGCAGGGCATACAAAAAGTGGGGCTCTGACTGGGAGGGGGAGGGAAAGGGCGGATATGATTTCTAGTTCGTTTCCTTCCATTGTCCTGAGACCGGACGGCTCCGCCAGCTGCTTCCCCTGGAGGAGGTGGGGAAAGCCCCGGGTGGGAGCCGAGAGACGCTCAGGAGACCTAGGCGTCTAGACTCTTGCTCCCGACTCCCTTCTGAATCCTTTTAGGGATCCAAAGAGACAGACTCCCGCCCAAAGCCCGCTCGCCCTCCCCCAATCCCATCTCACCAGGGCCTCGGACACCCGCCCGTCGGCTACGCTTGGAGGCTGGCGGGACGCCGGGGTCCAGCGCGGCAAGTAGGCAAAGCTCGGCAATGTTTGACTCCTTCCACGAGGGGGCGGACGAGCACTAGCTTCGTCTCACCCCGTCTTCTCCACCCGGCGCGGGGTTCACTCAAATTGGGGCGCAGGATCGATTTGGTCTGGGCAGCTGAAACCTTCGTTCTCTTCCCCTTTGCGCTGATTTATTTTGCCCCTTTGTCTCCTAGGAGGGGTCTAGTGTTGGGCAGTGAGAGGGAGAGCTAGACGACAGAGGGGACTTTCCTCTGAGGCTGGGGTTCCTACCTGGAGTGAGAAATCTGCTGGCTTTAGGAGCAAGGGAACTGGGTGGAACAAGGAGTAGAGTCTGAGCCCTGAGAGCACAGGGTTTTCCTTTCTAATTAGGATAGATACTATTATCTGTCTTTAGAGGTGGATTTTTAGTGAACATTAATATTGGATAAGTTGGATAGGGTGAACAAAGAGAAGGGAAAACAGGGAGGGTCTCAGGGTAAAAACAGGGAGAGAAGGCCGGAGGGGCCTGTTAACTCTAATTTTAAGTCTCTGATCTGGGATATAGGCAAGGGTCGCACCTTTATATTTTGAGGAGACGTTGGATGGGGAGGAACAACGTTCATTTGGAGAAGGGAGGTCAGAGCTGAGTCCAGCTGCAAAGTAGGACTTGGATTTTGGGCTCAGGAGAGTCTCCTGTTGCCCAGGAATGATTGACTATTTTGATCCATGGAGCTGCATATCCAAGTCTAGGGCCCTCCCCTTCATATTCGAGGGGTCTTTATTTGAGTGCACAAAAGAATTGCTGAGGAACTAGGAATCGGGGACCACTAGGGATTTAGGATAATGAAGTGGCTTTTGCTTGTGAGTGTTACTTTGGTCTCTGCCCAGTTTGGAGGTGGGGATTTGACTAGAGGTTCCCTGTGGTATCAGGATGAAGTTAATTTTGTGTTATTTGGTCAATTGTGGAATGCATGTTTATTATGGGACGCTGAGTTAGTTTGATTGTTCTGGGCACTGGGGGCTGCATTCAGGTTTGAGGGCAAATGGTAAATTTGAGGCATGGAACTGATTTTGAAGCTATAGTAGTTCTGGGGATTCTGACACACAATTTGGAGATTATTATCTTGGAATATCAGGAGAACCTTGCTAAGTGCTATTCGAAAGGTGGATAAAGGTTTTGTTTTAGTGATTCATAGTCATTTGGTGTATATGGACAATCTGATTTCAAATAGTCATGCTGATTTGGGAGTACATTCTGTTTTGGGGTGCCATATAAGTTTTAAGGCTCAGATTAGATTTGGGGGGGTGTGACATTGAATTTGGAGTTTCTTATTAGCTTACGGTGGAACATCATAGAAACCTGGGAGCAAATTTGAAGGCCTATGATTATAGGTCCATGATGGGGAGCAAAGCGTTATATTTGAATGTTGTGGAAACTTACTTTGAGGAGGGGATATTCCTGTGTATGCATAGATAGCCAAGATGCTTTTTTTTTTTCTTGGCAGAGAAACAATGTGAGGGCCTAGGGTAGGAGACTAAAGTTTTGGGGTATCCTTATTTGGGGGCGTTTTGTCACTCTTTGAGTCCATTTGGTCAAGTTGAGGGATGGGTCATAAAGTGAGATTGACTTGGGGGGTCACTTAATTTGGAGCACAATGCTGGTTTGGGATGTCCCTTGCTTATATCTCCCTTTCACCCCAGATTCTAGGAATCTCTTTCTTTAGTGAACCCCAAAATATGACCGGGATTTTAAGGGAGAAACTTGGAAAGGGAATGTATTTCCTCATTCCTGGATAGATCCGAGGTAGAAAAAGTGGTTTTAGACTCTGAACCCTAAATTCTTAAGGAGCATGCCTTGTTTTGGGAAAATGTGGGGGGAAATGGGGTGTCTTATGGCTAAGTGGACACCCTGACTACAGCAGTGCTGTTGGAACTGTGGTGAGGAGAGGTGATGGTCAGTCAGGTACAAGGATGTGATTCTAGTACCCTGATTTTCTAGGATAAGAGCCCCAAACAGAAAGCAGACAGAGGATTGGGAGTATGGGTGAGATGGGGGGAGGGGTTCCCCACGGCAGCAGGGGCTAGGGGGTAAGCCAGGACAGCTCTGCACGCCTGGGTCCCTGCTCTCTTCAGCTCTCCTCCCCTCTCTCCCTCCCACCGCCCACCCCCCCAACCCAAGGAAAAAAACTGCCTGTGCAACAGCAATGGCAGATTCCAATCCTCCAGGCTTTCCTGAACCACCACGGAGACCAGCCAGGGGGGAGGGGAAGGGAGGATCGGGCTTTCCTGCTTCCCTAAGACTGGGGCTATGAGCTTGACCTCCTGGCCCCTAGCTCTTTGAGGAGTGCCTCCCCTCCCTGTCTGGAAGCCAGGTGTCCTGGACCCTAGCCCCCGAGCGGTGTGGGGGGGGTCTGGAGAGACGGGGAGGAGGAAGGAGGGAGTGACTTCCAAAATTGGCATCGGGACAGAGCAGGGCTGGCGGGAGGCAGGCGAAAGACAGAATTTTCCTGAAAAAACGGGGGTATCTGAGGACCCCAAATTTGGGGAGCTAGTCCAGGACTGTTCTGCCAACATCCTAGATTTTTTGGGGATTTTTTGGGGGCCCCGGGACCCCTCTAGATGGGGTGAGGAATGTAGTGTTGGGGGAATCTGACTGGGGCATTGCAGCTGCCTCTCCCGCCGAGTTGGAGACGGATGGGCTGGGACGGGTTTGGGGGGGTGTCCCCAATTCTGACTAGGAGTGGAGGAACCCCCTCCTGAGCTCTCTTGTGGGGGTCCCCCCTCCCTAGGGCACTCCCCACTCCCTGAGCCAGCCGAGAGGAAGGAGGCCAGCGATGCGACTGGGGTGGCTCCTTTCTCCTGCACCCCAAATGTGAGGGATGCACCCCAAATTTTGCTCCCTTCAAAATAGGGGACCAGGATCTCAGGGGAGAGTAGCTGAGGTAAGTGGGGAGGAAAGTGTCCCCTGTTTTCAGGAGAGACGTGGCGGTTGGGGGGGAGGTTTGGAGGTGC
Source organism: Pteropus alecto (assembly GCF_000325575.1). Taxonomy (NCBI): domain Eukaryota; kingdom Metazoa; phylum Chordata; class Mammalia; order Chiroptera; family Pteropodidae; genus Pteropus; species Pteropus alecto. The sequence continues at coordinate 3,033,878 of NW_006442497.1, read as the reverse complement.
GTGCTTGGGTGGGGTTGGGCTTTGTCAGTCTTGGAACTGGGGGGATGATTGGAGAGGCTTTCTCTTATGCCCCTAAACTGCAGTCCCCCAGATAGAAACCAAAGGCTGAGATCAGAGGGCCCCCCAGCATCCCCAGCCGTTAGTATAGTGTTTGATTTCTGATTCACCCCCACAAAGGCTCTGCCGAGGATGGGAGCTGGGGGCAGCTATTCAGTTTGGGGGCTGTGGAGGGTGGAGTGAGGAGCAGGAGGCCTTGGCAGGATATGCTGTAGGACAGATAGGGGTTTCAAGGGAGGGGGTCCGGCATCCCCTGGGCCTAAAAAGACTGCTTACACCTACCATCTTAGATCTTTTTGATTGCTAAGAGTTTTGGGGGGTGTGTCGGAAGGAGGGTGGTAAAGGGAGGAATAGGAGATGGGAGGATACCTTTTGGGTTTTAGAGGATATTATTTTGATTTGTGGAAGGTATTTTGGCCCTTGGATTTTGCTTTCTGGGGGGTGCTTTTAAAAAATCAAGCCCTGGACAGGAGAAAAAGGCTGAAGGAAGGCCTACTGTGGGGGTGGGGAGAGGCATGTTTGTCTCAGCTTAAACGTGGCTTTCTGGGGTGGGCACGCCTTCCTGGACCTGGTGGATGGGCTGATGGGGATTGTTGCAGGGGGTGGGACTTTGGTCCTGGGGGCCATGGGAAATGGTAACAGCACTGGGAGTTGACTACCTGGCCCCCAGGTCCAAATGGCTCTTTTCCTGGGCCCTGCTGCTCCCCTTTTCCCCTAGCCTCCATTTCCTGCCTTTGGCCTCCATCTTGTGGCAGGCCCAGGGCCCAGGGCGACTTCCGGCCCCCCTCTCCCAACCATGTTCCGGCCCCACCACCTCTAGATTGCCAACTTCCAACCCTGCTGTCCTTGGCCTTGTCTCTCCTGGCTTTCTCTTGGGTTCTGACCCAGAGAGGGGAAGAACGGACACAGGAAGCCTTAGGTCCCTGCCCTTGCTGAGTCAGGAGGCAGTTCGTTGGTTCCCCATAGGCATTCCCTATTTCCTTTGCCTCTGACCCCACCCTAGGGATCCCCTGAGCAGTTTCTAGAAAGGGAAGATGGTTCCAGTCTTATTATATTGCAAACTCTTTATGTCCCTTTCCTTCCAGTTGCCTACTCAGCTATTAGCCCTGGTTTCTTGTTTTCCCCAACCAGTCTTGGGGCCATGTTTGCCTTTTATGCCTTCTCTATTTCCCTGCTCTTGGTGGTGGGGGTCTTCCTAGCACTGTCTTGTACTCCCTCTCAACCCACCCCAGTCCTGCTCCCGCCCCAGCAGCACACTGTGGTTTGTACGGCACTGTGGCCACGTCCAAACCACACTGTGGTGTTAGAGCGAGGGTGGGGGAGGCACCGCTGAGGCTTGGCCCCGGGAGGCCACCCTGGAGAAGTGACACAAAAAACATCTGGAGCCTTCTTTTGAGGTTGGGGATGGGGGCGGAGTAGGGAAGAGGGAGGTATGAAAGCACTAGGAATAGTCCCCCTAAAATCCCCAGGGCAGGCTCAGGAATAATGACTGCTGAGACCCTAGGAGTAAGTTCTGCCTCCAGAGAGCAGAGTGGAGTCTTTGTTGCCCATACCCAGCTCCCCTGGCTTTAGCAGCACAGAAATATTGGCACTGGGAAGAGAGTCTGCCAATATTGGCTGAGCTGCTCCAGGCAGGGTGGTGAGAGCTGCCCAGGAGGGGCTGAGCCCTTGCAGGGTAAGGAGAGAGAGAATGGCCCCTTGCACTCCAATGTTAAATGAAGGCACCAAGCTGAGAGGGAAATCTTTATTGTTTTCTGTATAAAAATGTCCATCAGATGGAGATCAAAGGGGTTGAAGGCAGATGCTTATACAGAAACAGCAAGGTGGGCAGCCCCAGCAGCCTTTCAACCCTCTCTCACGCAGGCTTTGCTCAGAGTCCCAGGCGATCCACAGGTCCAGGGTAAACAGCAAGTGGGGTCAGAGGTGGAAGGCTCAGTGAGAGAGTAGAGGAAGATCAGCAGAGGTCATGAGAAGGCCAGAATCCAGGGTCAGGCTGTCTGGAACAGGAAGTAAAATGGGCCGAGATGGAGAGAGCCCCAACTATGCTTCCAAGACAATTCTTGCCTCCCCAAAGCCCTGGCTCATTACTCACCCAACCCCCTGCCTACACTGTGAATGAGAGAACCTTTTCTTCCAAAGCCCCAGTACAAAGGAGGAGGCTCCTGCTGAGACCCTCCTCTACCATCAAAGCACTTCCTCCCCAACCCCATTTGCTGGTGTGGGAGGAAGAGGACTCCTACCCTGGTCGAAGTTGAGTTTCTTGGCTGGAGGAGTTTCTCCTAGCCCTTCAATATCCACCAGGTCACTGTTGGCGTCGGAGTCGTTCAGAGCACTCAGTGTCACATCTGGGAGGGAGGCATAAGCTAGGTTCTAGGTTCCCTGACTGCCGCCCTGGCTTCCCAAAGCTTCAAGCTCTTCCTCCCTCCCCTACCCCAGCCACTCTGGGAACCTTCACTGGGAGTGGAAGAGAGATTTGTCCTTCTTTAACCCAAGCCCAATTCAATGAACCTCAGATGAGACCTTTAACCACTAGGCAGCAACTCCACAGCCCTCACCAGCTTTCTGTTTCTTTATGGGGGGACCGGCATCAGGGACACTGGAGCTGCTTGGTGGAGGGGCAGTAGGAGGAGGCGACAAGACACCAGATGCCACCTTCTTGGGACCCTTCTTGGGTGACTCAGCTGGAAGAGGGATACCAGAGTCTTCATATACCTTGCGCTTCACGGTGGCCTTTATCTGAGCCCTAAAGAGATAAGAGGGCAGGTCAGGAAGGGAATCATCAGAGAGGCTGAGGGAAGAAGGGAGGGGAGGGATAGGGGTAAGGGGCTACTCTGAAGGAATACTGGGGAGCCCCTTCAGAACCTGGATAAGAATCTAAGTTAGAGCCCCCACCCTGTGGTAGGGTTCTTATTTTCCTGAAGCTTTCACTCACTTAGGGCAGATGGAGTGTGAAGAGTGGACTTCCTGAACTGAGTAGTGGGAAGGGCCCATGTCCTGATTCTTTTCTGGGAGAGATGTCTGGATGTTGAAGGCTACCAGGTAAGCCTTGGTGATCTATAGGTACCTTCTGATCAACTACTTCAGAATCACAATATCCCTGCAAACACTGCAGTAGTCTTAAAAGATCTGTATAAATAACCAGGCAAATCTCATCAAATTAAATTACTGGATATCTCAGGCAACCTAAAAAATTCTTGGAAGGTCCTGATTACCTCAGCATTTTTAGTAACTTCTGACCAACTGTGACAACTCTTTTATCCTCAGTCCTTAAGGGGATGGTAACAAAACTAGCAACAAAGTAGGAAAGATGTTGAGCTGGGAGTTCTGAGAAAGATGTAACAAGGGGTATTAAAGAAGAAAGCTGCCCACCTCCCCCTCTTTCTCTACCAGCCAACCCTCCCTCACACTGTCCGTTCCTTGATGACACAGCTGATGTGATTAAGATCGTCCCCAAATCGCTTCACAGCAGCCCTCAGCATCTCTATCTCGGTCTCCGTCCACTTGGCACTGTCAGAAGGGGAGAGGGAATAGCGAAAGTGGAAAGAGAGGGGTGTGGAGCCAGCCCCCAGGCGATGCATTCCACGACAACCAGCCTCCTCCCCCCAATCCCTGGGGTCCCTCCCATGGATCCATAAAAAAGCTCTCCTTTAATTAAAACAAACAAAAAAAAGCTTTTAAGACCCCGTGGACCCCCAATCACATATTGCGACAACTGCCACCTTATAATAAAAACCTTCCCCATCAACTTGAAACAACAGCTCACTGAAACTAATTCAACAAGTAGGGGGTCTGATAAACAGAAACCTTGAACACAAGTCTGCAGCAGTCTGCGAGAATTCCACAATTTTGTAGGTGGGGAGTGATGGTGGTCTATGGTCTGCGGGTTCGCAGTAAGGTAGAGCTGTGAAATGAGTCCGGGTTATGAGCATCAGTCTGATTTTATCTGTCATTTATTCAACTATCATTTATTAACTCTTACTCTGCGCTATGCCAGGCACAAAGGCAAACTAAAACTAACATCTGTCCCTGCACTAGAGAGTGTCCGTGTCAGTGATCGAGTCTAAGCGTCCGCGCTCAGCGTCCACGTCTCAGTCCGGGCTCACGTACCCCGCGGGGGAAGAGTCGGCCACCGGATGCAGCTGCATCGTCAGCTCCCCGAGCTTCGTAAAGGCGGCACCCGCGGCGGAGAAGATCTCTCCAACCTGGGGGCGGGACAGCATTATGGGGGGCCGAAGCATACCCCTGCGCCATCCGGCCGGGACGCCCTAGCTCCACCCCAGGTTCGCCTCCCTCCCGGGGCGGAAGAGCCGGGAGCCAACTGGGGGACCCCACCCTCCCGTGGCCGCCAGGGAGCGCTGTCCGCGTGGGAGGTCGAACCTTTGTGGACGCTGACGTCATGGCCTCGCGCGCCTCCGCACAGAGACGCCGCCGCCGCCGCCGCCGCTGCTACCACGGAGCCGGGACCACGGAGAGCAAGCCGATCGAACGGCTCCAAAACGCGCAGGAAGTCCCGCCCCTCTTCATAGCTGATTGGCTCACACTCGGCCGCTCAGCGCCTCACCGGCCGCAGTTATTTAGGCTGCCCCAGCGCACTGAGGGGAGAGTGGAAGACATCGCCTCACTTCCGGCTCGGCTTCGCTCCACTTCCGTCGAGGTCGAGGGGTCGGGACTTTGGAATCTGATCTCCAGCCACTATGCCCGCCCCCCAGCCCAAGCACAGACACAAAGAATGAGAGCAGTTTCTCTTTATTGTGGTACGGGACAAGGTGAGGGGGCCGGAGGAACAGGTGACAGCCAGCCCCAGCCTCCCTCCACGGGGGCCGGGCGCCAGAGATTAGAGAAGAAGGGTTTCAATCTTCAGGGAAACCACGTCTCGCAGAGGGCGCCATAATGGAGGGTCAAGAGAGGGAGTGGGGAGTCTTTAAATAGAGGAGGGGGTCGAAGAGGGTAAACGCGATCGTGCTTTAACGCACCATATATTCCTTGCGCTTATTGAGCCGAACTTGACAGAAAGAGAAGCCTCCGAGGAGGAGGTAAAGGCCTGCAGCGATGAAACAGTTGTAGCTGACTTGCTCGTAAAGGTTGTATATGTTCTGCGGGCCATTCCTAGGGGTGAGGATTAGGCAGAGATGTCAGAAACATTAATAGTCAACATTTACCGAGCACTTCCTACGTGCCAGGTACCAAGTGCTTTTACGTGTATTACCTTATTCAATCTCCGCCCATAGGGTGAGTTCCATTATAAGCACCCACTTTGCAGAGGTGGACGGAGGCACAAAAAAGTAAAATACGTAAAGAAGCCACACCTGCAGTGGTGAGTTTAGGATGGCCGCTGAGGTCTGACTTCCAAGACCAATCCTAATTAAAGAGCAGTTCTCTGCACCTAGTTCCCTAGCCTTTGGACCCCACGCATCCAGCCTCTTGCAATTACCCGCCCATAATTCTGACCACAGGCTGAGCCACCTCCCGCCTGCCCCCCGCCTCACCTCTCCCACCTGACAACTTACTCAAAATCTTTCTCCGTGAAGGGAACGTCCTCAATTAGCACAGCAGAATGGACGTTGAAAAAGATTCCAAGCATAATCTGAAAAATGGGAATGGAATGGGTAGGTTTTGACCTCGAGCACTTGACTAGTTCACTCCCTAAACGTCCACTTCTAGTGCTGTCACATCTGGGTTTGAGAATTACCAGAATGAGCTAGGATTAGAGGTGGCTGTCGCTGGATTCGGACTGAGTCACCTGGAACAGCGTGAGGTGGTGACAGAGACGACTGGGTCAAGGGCAGGAACAGTGAGCAGCCCAGGAACCCAGTCCATCCTCCTCCCCAGAGGCGTCATTATCACGGGACAGGGTAAAGGGGTGAGGGGAAATCGGCACTTCATATTATTTCTTCTTGGAGTGCGGCGGATAGAGCCCTGGGGAAACAAGGCCCTAGCTACTCATTTCGGGAACTAGCACTCCCTTTTCTCACAGCCGTCCATTCAGTTCAAGCATCTCTCAAGAATCCAGCTCTTCCTCTTACCTTGAGGGGTCTCCAAATTTACTAGCTCCCATTCCAAGCTCCAGATCCCTCCTCCACTACCCGCCCCGCTCCAATTTCCTATTTCTAATCTCAGTTCTGCCTCGTTCTCCAGCGGTTAATCAACGACTCTCTGCTTGTTGCTTTCTAAGGCCTGGGGTCTCCTAGTCTTCCAGCCCTCCAACACCGAGGCCCATCAGGCCCTCTCCGGTTCTCGCCGGTCAGGACCCTCACCAACATGATCACTCCCCAAGCGCTGAGGACGATACCGCAGGCGGCCAGCTTGGGCCCACAACACAGAAGCGACGCCATGAAGAAGGGAGTCGGGGATCGCCTAGATAAGGGCCGAGTGGAAAGGCGGTGAGAGGAAGCCCAAAAGGGCCAGAAGGGGAAAGAGAGATGGACTCGGGGGCTCGCGCCGCAGAGGACCGAAAGACTAGAGGGCAGCCAGAGGGCGTGGCCTCTGGCCCCAACCATCGCGTAGGGGAGCGCCAGGAGAACGCTGGATCCGCGTCCTCGCGAGGCCTCGTGGGAAAAGGCGGTGTCTAAACCAAAGCAGCCCCTCGGAGTCCCTTATTGACCAATGTAGCGAGTATTGCAGGAGCAAAGGCCTCCTGTTTCTTGGACCCTCGCCCCCTCCAGGTTGGAATGGAAAGAGCCGGCATATCATGTGACCAATTTCCGCAAGTCATATGACGAGGAACAGGCTCTAGCCGGTGGTTTGGAAAGATTCTAAGTCTTGGCGGAAGGCCTGGGAATCTGGGGTCCCCAAACCCTGGCCATAGACTAGTACTGGTCCCTGACCAGTTAAGAACCCAGCTGCACAGCAGGAGGTGAGTGGGGAGCAGTTGAAGTGCTAGCATCACTGCCTTAGGTCATCAGGCATTAGATTCTCATAGCACCCATCTCTGGTGCCAAAGGGGTTGGGTACTCCTGCTGATAACCTTGGCGATGAGCTCTTAGCAGCAGAGGATTGAAACTACCTGATTTTTTCCCTCGCATTATAGTTTCAGGTGGTATCCTGTGACGGTAAGTGATACATAGAGATTTACACAGAGAGGAAGGCCTCTCCTCTCCCCTCATCTCTACCTTTTAAAATAGATATTCTGACAGTAAAAGGAAATAGGAGACCCTTCCCTAGGGGCCAAGCATACTGTTGTGGCTAGAATGCTTTAAGATTCTGGAGGGTTCTTGGCACTGGAAATACTTAAATAACGTTTTGTTATCTGAATAGTTTTTGATGCTAAGTTCAGGAAAAATACGGACGTAAGGAAAAGTCCAGGGAAAGCAGATTCTGAGCAGTTATGAGAGTGGTCTTGCTAAATGTACTAGAGAAAGGAATAATACACAAAAACGTCATTTTGCTTCCCTACGGTAAACTAAAGAAAGGGAGTATAGGTCCTTTGAGTAAGGCGTGGTACAAGATTTTAAAAATATGCATAGATCATCCTCTCCAAAGAAAACGTTCATATACTTCACTGATGACAGATTTGTAATAATTATTCAGGGAAATAGGGGTGTGTAAAAAACACAATTTTGCGCTGAGCTTGTTGTGTTTAGTCTGGTGAGGACAGTGATGATAGCATAATTGAGAGGGGTCATTTCGATTTCAGAATGAGATAAACACTGTCGTTAATGGTTAGCATAACTTTGTGGTATTTTAACATTTATTTTGTGCACATTGTTCTGAAAGTGTTGTGAAAGAATTTGGAACCTGGGAAACACATAGAGACTCCAGCATACTAAAGGGGCTTGAGAGATGAGTTTCATGTGTCTTTTTGAGACTGTTTGGGGAAGAAAGCCATTTGGGGGTGAAGGTTTTTTTTATTCTGCTCTGGGAGCACTATTCTTATTCTTGGAATTTTGGGGGTAGATGTGTGAAGAGGAGGAATGGGGATGGAGGGAAAGTTTCCAGAGAGTCAGGAATTTTTAAGTTTGCCATTAAGCATGAACTCTAGTTCTTGGGAAAGGAGAATTAGTTGAAGTAGTTCATTTGTCTAAGAAATCTTTCTTGCCTATTGCTGAGAGCATTCTCTGGATGTTTGCAAGTAGGGTCAGGCTAGAGCAGGGTACCTTGTGCAGGTACTGCCACTGGGGGCCAAATTCAGCCTGCAGTCTGTGCACATCCCTCTGGCAAAGCACAGGTTTTTTGTTTGTTTGTGTGTGTTTTGCATTTTTAATTAGTTGACTAAACCAAAAGAATATTTCATGACACCTGAAGTTCACATTTCATTGTCCATGAATAAAGTTTTATTGGAACACAGTCACACTCATTCATATTCATATTGTCTGCGGCTGCTTTTCTCTATAATGAGAGAGTTGAGTAGTTATGACGAAGATGGTGTGCCCTACAAAGCCTAAAACTTTATCATCTGGCTTTTTTATAGAAAAGGTTTGTAGCCTCCCTGGACTAGTGGGATACTGACATAGGGGATTTAGTTGGGGGAAGAAATAGAGCCCTAGCAGCAGAGACTTAGGAATCTAGGAAATTCAAAATGGAAATGTCAGTCCTAGAGCTGATCTGAAGTTTTCCAGGCCAGGGTCGGGGGTGGGGGGTGGCGGCGGTAGAGCTCAGATGGTGATACTGTTCTCTATGTGGCTGGGCTTCAAGTATTCATAGGGCAAGTCAAGTTGCTCATTCCGGGCTGTAATTTCCCTTTCCAAGTTTTCCAGATCTGTTTGGAATTGGTTTAGTACAGCCTTGGCCTTGGGGCCTGAGAAATACTTTTCTTTGTGATGCCCCAGAGGCACCTAAGAAAGAACAAAGAATCAGTGTCAAGTCTGAAGGCAGAAGAACCTAGAACTTAGCCCCTCACTCTGATGTTTCCCTTCCAACTGTCAGTTCTTTTCTTCAGAATTCTCTCTTACCATATCTGGCTGGCGTCGACCCAGATGCCATGTGATGGTCATTTGAAGACAGCTCTGTTGGACATCAGGTAGTGAGCCCATCACTGTGGCCATTGTCACATCTTCCTTGGTAGTGGGTGGGGGCATCCGCATTGTGCATGGGGCATTAGGGACCCAGGCATACCACTCTAGCTGAGAAAGAAAGTACAACCCTAGTATCCTGGTACTTAGGGTTTGAATCCCCATCTCTCCTTTTGGCATCCCAAAGTCTAGACACTTGCTTTCAGGGTCCCAGGTTTTCAGCTAGTCATACCTGGCCTTGATTGATGGCCCCATGCTGGGCACTGCATGTGAAGACACACATGGTAAGGAAATGGCAAAGTTGATTCTGGGACTGGAAGGAGACAGGGAAACCTGGACAGGAAAGGAACAAATTTAGCGACTACAGCATGAGAGGAGATAAACAGAGGCTGATGTCTTGGGATATCTATATTTTGGAATTGATGGGTCTTTGTTCATTTATTCAAATATATTTGCATCAGACATGAATTTCAAATTCAGGCTTAAGTATTATAGGTTAGGCTAATTCCTTAACCTATCTGAACTCAATTTCTTTACCTGTAAAATGTGGATGATATCTACCTTATAAATGAGATAATGCATCATAATTACCTGGTACTCAGTAAATGATAATTATTGTCATGGAAGGTTTAGAGGCTGAAAAGTTCAAGTTATCAAATATTCTCTGCCTTAAAAAGTGGTTAGAATTTAGGGCTGCTTCCTCCTATTCTCAGGGAATTACAAATGCCTGAGTTATAAGGTAAGGAATAAGAGAAGTCAAAGATTTCTAGTGTCACAGCCAAGAAAGGCTTTCCACAAAGGTTGCTCAGGCCACTCATTTTACAGTGGAGGTGGGGACTCAGAGACCCAATAACCCTATCTGTTAAGTGGATCAAATATAATTACTCCTTTTTTATAGATTTAAAAAAAAAAAAAAATCAAAGACCAGAGAGATTAAACCGCTTGTAAGGACAGATAGTTGGAAAAAGGCAGAAGCTGACCTTGAACTCTGGTTCCTGACTGCTATTTTTAATTTTGGCACATTTTCTCTAACAAGTCTGCTAGGAAAATTAGGCAAAGGTGAGCTATGAGAACTGAGGGAGAGAGAATGATAGGCAGGTAGTAGAGATTAAAGTTAACATGTGAATGTTTTATTTTCCAAATGTAGTAGATGCTGGTTGGGGAAATATTGCCAGGTGAGGAAGAAGAGTCTTTTGGGGACATGTGGAGCCTAAGGGACAGTACTGAGATGTCCTAGAGAAGTTTGGTCTTGGAAGGGTGGGAGTGGTACAACCTCAGATTCCCCAGAGAGAGGCTTCCCCAGAATGTAGGTGTGGGTTTATTGCTTGCTGTATTTCCAGAGCCTAGCCATAATGGCTCCCTAGTAAATGTCTTTTGGCAGCAACGTTAGTGTGAAGTGTGAGAAGTAGGTACCAAAGGACGATTTGAAGCAGTCCCGGCTGGCCCGTGTGTGTGTGTGAGAGAGGAGGTGAACCTAGAAAAGTTCAAGAAAGGCTGTTGCTTCCCCAGCTGTTAAATGTGGGTGGGGTTGCTAAAGCTAGTGACTAGATAGATCCTAAGCTAGTGGCTAGATCCCACCAGGGGTGGGAAGAGGCTGGATTGGTCAAAGGAGCATGAGCTCCATGGGACAGCACCGAGTTTGGGTTTGAGCCAAAGCATGTATAGTACTGAGTTTGTACCTAGAAATGACCTTGTACTGTGCTAAAGTGTACAGTATGCTTAGACCCTCTGTGGGTGCTGGATAGTAGCAGGAAGAAGAGAGGAAAAACAGTGAGTTATTGTGGGCTTTGGTGGAAAAATCTTCCCATTCGTATCCTCAGGTAGAAAAGTAAACAATCACGAAGAGAGACTGTGAGCCCCAGTGGTGCCTGGGCAGATCCCTCACTGGCTATGGTTCTGGACTCACTGGGCCTCATGCTATGGCAGGTTGGGGGCATCTGTGACTAGGTGTGGAAGATAGACAAAAAGGCTGATGGCCAGGGTCTCTGAGAAGGAGAATCCTTGGGTATCTAGAATTGTCCAGAGTCTTAGGAGGTGGGAATGGGATCCAGATGCTTCATGTATGGAGGGAGAGCGGGTGAAGAGGGGTTGGTGTCATGTCCCCAGAAGGGCAAGGCTGAGAAGGGGCTCTGGACAGAGTGTCCGATGAACCCCCTTCTCTGGGGAGGGATCTCACCTCGGTCTTGGGCCTGGCACAGCCCAACCTCAGTGATCTCTCGACACCAGGCCTGCAGCTCAGGGTCACCTCTTACGACATCATCCCCATGGTAGAAGAGGTGGACAATCTCCTCCACATATCTGCCCAGAGGAGAAGGGAGCTGAGCCCCTTGAGAGTAGAAAGCTGTAGCCTCTAACCTCTGCTCTGTTTCTGTGGTCTCTGTCCAACAGACTCCCATTGTGTCTGAGTATAGATCCTTCCAGACTTGCCTTTTGAGACATTCCCCAGCTCTTACTACACACTAGAGTAGAAAGGAGTAAAATGTGGTCATTAGTTCTAGGAATTCTCTATACATGGTTGATAGTCATCCTTCCTGACAAAAGTCCTGATTTGTCCAGATCCCTCAGTCTCCCCCATCCACAGCTTTCTTGGCCTAGGCTCTTTACCCCCATCTCAATCTCTTCCTTATTAGACCCTATCACTGACTCCTCACTTTCTTCATCTCTCCCAGGATTGAATCCTCTGCTCCACTTCCCCTGTCTGGACCTTTTTTGTTTCATGTTCCTTTTGTTCCATGCTGACCTCAGCCCAGAGCTCCACTCTCCCTCTCCCCAATTACCCTCCATTTCTCAGCTCCCACTCTCACCCACCGAGCAATGACCTTCCAGAGCCGTAAAGCATCATGGGCATAGAGAGCACTTGGGATTCCCAGTAGGCCCCGGTCAGCGAGATCATCAGGAGGACAGAGGGAGCGGTAGGTCAACTGAGTCATGGCCCGACGAAGCAACTGCACATGGCCCCCTCCACCTGTGCTGACTGCCTGGGACAAGAGAGATGAGAGGCCTTGAGGAAAAAGGCAGAGCATAGTATATAAGTGGTTCAGATGTGGAGTTTTCACATTTAAAGACATCAGTATAAAGGGACAGCCTCCTGGGTTTAAGGGTCAGGGCATTCACACAGGTTGGTCTGGAGTCCTGAAAGTGGCAGGAGATCATAGAGAGTTCGATGATTAGGTGGCCTCACACCCCATTACTTCCTTACCTTATCAAATATACCTCCATCTGAGATGAGTTGGGTCCGTGCCCGGCTGTTGATCTCCATGGTGTAGCGAATGTGTGGGATCAGGAGCTGGATGGAGAAGATTGGAGGGGGTGGTTAATGGAGACTGTGCTTGGGTCCTTCCTTATTAGGGAGTGGCATCCAACATGTTGGACTTCTCTCCTCTTGATGCTTTTCTCCCTGTCAGTGCCTTTGCAGGCTGGTCTCCTTCTGCTTCTCTGATCATGTAAGCTCACACTCTTTACTCCCCTGTGAGTCAGGCTCTGGAGCTAGACTGACCTGGGTTTTAACCTATACTTTGCCACTCACTTTGATCCTTATCCAAGGTAATGGACCTTCTAAGGGTTAATCTGTCTCATCTCTTGTCTGTCACCTCATCTGTCTCATCACCTATGTAGCATCTCATCTGTCAACAGGGTGATGCTTACGTGAGTGATATATGAAGAGGTTTTAGTACATACAGAAGGCCTCAAGTCACAGCTGTTATCATTTATCTTCGTTATTTCCACCTTGCGTGTAGGTAACTTTAAGAATCAGCCCCTCTTGATTTTCTTTCATACTTCTATCATGTGTGTCCTCATAGCTTATATTTTCCTCTCTATTCATTATCAAAGCCACACCTTCATCTTCTGGTCACTTCACTGTTGTTTTGGGGGGGGGGCGGATGGGTACCTTTAGTCAGAATAAGAAGAGCCACATTGAGCTACCTTCTTAAGCAGCAGAGGGGTTGTCATTGAATCTGCCCCACCCCCAATTACGCAGTTAGGCTCCCTCTATTTTTAATAGCTTTTTAAAAAATAACTTTCCTTAGGTAGTAAAAAAGGCCACCTGATAAATCACATACACTTTTTTTTTTTTTTAATCTCAGACTATTTTGTCTTCATTTCCACCTGGTTTATATACAGGTTTCATGCAGTGTTGGTATTTATCTGAGTTGTTGATACTGGACACAGAAAGCGATGCAAGTGAGACATCTGGTGTCAGAATGGCAAAGCAGCTTACATTAGTCTTAAACTTTTCAGATAGTTCATGAAAGATGCTGAGCGTCATAGCCCAAAGTCCACAAGAGGAGAGAAGACACCCGAGGAGAAACAACTCCTAATAATAGTAATAATAATTGTAAGAACTAATGGTTTTTGTAGCTTTGAGATGGTGTCACATTATGTCACTTTGATTCTTCAGCAGCCCCACGATGGAGCTCCTGCTGTCCTCATTTAGAGATGAGGACATTGAAGCAAGCATCTGGTAAGTACCAAGATCAGGATTCAGGAATCCAGCCCCGGCAGTCTGAATCCACAGCCTGCACACATAACCTTTATGACATTTGCAGGTTCTCTTGTGTGTCCTGATAGCACTCGGGTTTCCTATGTACTGAAGTTGTTTTCGATTAGTGGATATAGGTGGGGAAAGGGATTAACTAGTAAAGGGGGATTTTAAATGTGAATAGAGGCTTAACCTTTTCAAGATGAGCAGAAGATGGTGATGCAGGAGCACCATCAAATAAGTAAAATCCAAGATTCTATTAATCACACAGGTCTCCATCTTGTCTGTGTTACCCCAGACTCAATCAGGCCATAGCTACCATTGGCCAGGCTTGGGAGGTTGGGGTGTAGGCCCCCAGCTTGAAACACTGTTCATTTGTTCTCCTTACCAGGTACTTAGTGCTTATCTTGCCAACATTTCAAACTCCATGGACCTAACACCGAATGCCTCATGTTTGCTTCCAAACTGGCTTCTTCTCCTGCTTGGCTGTTTTTGACAGTTGCTCTAGTTCATAAGCTTTTATCAGTGTTGTACCTTTTCTGCTATGTTCCCTATATCTAAAGTGTCATCAAGATTTTGAGATCATTTTAAAGCAAGCACAAGTCTTATTTTGCTGCTTTCTTCTGCCTAGCAGTAGATACTGAACTCACTTCGTTATAAAATTATAACACGCCCACCCCATGGGCTCTTAAGTGTTGCAGAAGCTTAGACCTCTGACCTTTCTCTCTCTAGTCTTATTCCAAGGCATGTGCACCTGCTATTTCCCCCCTTTATCAAGTCTTTGATTTCCTTTTCATTACTGTCCCTGCCTTGCATGTCTTTTTCCTCCTCTTTGCTAAGTAGGTAGCCTGCTCTCCTTGCCTTGATCTGTTCATACTTAGCGGATTCCTCTGTTGAGACAGGACATTCTCCAGTCACTACTATAGTGCTTATAGGGTGTTTCTTGTAATTTCAAATTCTAGTTCCAGATATTGTTCTCTGGTTGGTGATTATGGGCATCACTTGTCCTCCTAGCTAAATAATAAATCTCCTAAGGCAGAAGCAAGGCTTTTTGTTTTACTAACAATATTCTAGCAATACTCCAGGCCCATTGCTAGATTGTCAGATCTCTGGAATTTCAGAAGGTTTCCTTATAATAAGGCCTGAAGAAACATTAAGTGACTTGACTCAATTAAAATACAAGTCTTAAGATATTGATACAGTCTTCCTTCTCATCTCCCCTCTTTCTTTCACAAATTGATATAATTTTTGCTGCTGCAGTATCATTTGATATTGGCAATTTCCTCTCTCGGGTCTGAAGGAGATGGGACATGGAAGGCAGAGGATTTACCTTGAAGACAGGGTGCAGTCCTGGGAGGCACCTCATGGTGGCAACAGCAACAACTTCAGCCACCAGATGAGTGTTCAGCAGATGGTATTGGAGCTGGTGCAGTTGAAAATCTGAAGTTCGGACCCAGGACTTTGCCAGGAGCCAGGCAAGTGGAGGATCTGAGGGCAGGAACAGTGGTGGGGTGGGGAAGCTGGGGCTGGGAGGCTGGATCTAGGAAAAAGAAATTAAGCATTTATTGAACTCCTACTTTATGTATGACATTATGGTCAGCCTTCTTGGAGGAAAAAGAAGAGTAAGTAAGATTATTATTTTCCAGGAGGTTATAATCTAGTAGGAGGAATGAGGACCCTTCTACTTTGCATCTCACTAGCTGTGGTGCCATGTGAGTGCCATGTAGTCAGGTTCAAAGGAGGAGAGATAGAAGCAAGCGTCCAATAAGGAGATCCTAACAGTGGTCTGGGAGAAACATGATGGGAATCTGAGTTAGGGTGAGAGAATGAAAAGGAGAAGCTGGATATGTGAGTGACTGGGTTTGCTCACTGACTGTTGAGAACTTTGAGATAAAAGATATTCAGGAGACAATGGGTATTTAGAGTCAGAGGCTACTGAGAGATTATATAGCAATTCTCAACATGTATTTCCAAACTAGCAGCATCAGCATTACTTTGGAACTTGTTAGAAATGCAAATTCTCAGTCTCCACCCCAGATCTACTGAATCAGAAAATCTGGTAGTGGGACCCAGCAACTTGTGTTTTAACAAGCCCTTTAGGCGGTTCTGATGCACACTAAAGTTTGAGAACCACTGGGTATGGGATGAGAACTCCAAAAGGCCATTATGACTCTTGAACAAGTACTTCCAGTTGGGTGAGTCAGGGGAAATCAGGCTGCAAGCAAGGAGTGACATGAGGACATGTCTCCCTGCATGAGGATGGAATTTGGGAGCCAAGAGCCAGGAAGCTGGGTTCCTGGGTCCCAACCCAGAGGTTGAGTTGAACATAGAGCAGAGTTGGAAGGGGGAATGCCCAGAGCACCTCACCTGGATGACCAGGGGTAGCAGCTTCCCACTAGGTTCCATCCTCATCATGACGAGAGGGGCAGCCAGATACTGCTTCTCTCCTCTGATCACATTGGCTGGAATTCCATCCAGCAGGATAAAGTCAGCTTCAAACAGGGAATTGTTCTAGGGAAAGGAGAAATGTGTCCGTGATTATTAGAGTTCAACCCTCAGAGGGCCAGGGCAAAGTGGGGAAGACATTTAAAGACATTTATCTAGCTTCTTGCCATCATCCTATATCAGCACTAAAGTCCTACTGGCAGAACCAGAGCATCTAGTCCATTCCTCTCCTTTTAAAATAATGAAGAAACAGCCTAGTGTGGGTTGATGCCTTGTACAGGATGTGTGATAGCAGATCTGGGTTTAGAACCAAGCTCCTCAGTCCAATTTGCATTATAGGCATTATAAACTCTTCTTGTCAAGATGGCCAGGCTCCTTCCCCATCCTCCAGGGCTCTGCTCCCTGTGTTTGGCTCCCACCAGCTCAGCAAACACTCTTGCATTCCCTGTCCAAATCTCACCTCCTCTGCCAAGTAATCTACAGAGGTTCCCCTGACTACTATTGCCACCGAATCCAAACATGCATGTGTGTGGACATGATCACATCCAGCTTGCTCGTCTGCCTCACATCCAGCTCATCTTTTCCAAACCCAGCCCTCCTCCAGGAGAGCTCGCCAGTTTTCCCCACCTGATGGTGCTTCATCTTTCTCCCTGCCCTTGAATACTGGTGTTGGGAGCAATGACATCAATCCGGGAATATCATAGTCCCTGCTAACATCTCTGGCCCCATCTACACTCTGGGAATCCATGCTGGCAGCTCCTCATCATTTCCCCTACATTATCATCTCTGAGCTTTTTCAGCATAGGACTCTGCACCAAAAGACAGTGGTTTATCACAGTCTCTCTTCCCTGACTCATAGTTGGTCCCTCCCCTTCACCATTTCTCCTCCCCACACAGCCAAAGGGAGAACAGTGGAGGGTAGGAAGAGGTACCTGGAGTTCTTTCTCCAACTGGGTCTGAAGCTCCTCCATTCCTGAGGGCAGCACTAGCCGGGAGGGCAGAGAGGTGGAGCGTCTCAACAGCATGGGGTTGGCACCATTGAGGAACTGGTAGCCAAAAAACTCGTCATCCTGCCAGCACTGGCGAACCTTCTCTGTGGGGTCAGGGTGGCAGGTAGGAGGATATTCACCATAATCCAGTGTACCTCCTCCAGGCTCTACCACAGTGATTCAGGCAGATGACCACCCTGTATCCAGCCCCCCCCGCCTTTTTTTTCTTGAAGACTTTTCTGAGATAACCAGGAACAATAAAGTCTCATCTGGCAAGGAGTTATGGGGGACTGTGGAGTGTGAAGGGCAGGTCATCAAAAGGGGCCATCAAGGGATTATAGAGACCTGGGGGAACCACTGACCAGCCAGGGTGCTCTTCTGGCCCCAGAAGATCTGATCAAAATCCTCCAGGTGCTTCCAGGAGCTCAGGAGGGTGTAAGCACGCTTAAGCATTATCTCCAGTTTCCTAGGACAGGTATCAAGGTATGAATTCATTTGCTGATTCCTCAGCCCCTCACCATTTACAACCATCCTTAGATCTCCCTTCCTTTATTCCACTCTGAGCTCTGGGCTTTTCCTCACCCTGCCTTCAGTGTCCATTCAAAGTCCAGCCTCTTCTCCTCGCAGAATCTCATATTTAGAGGTAGATCATCCTCACAGCCTGCAGCTATCGTCAGGGGTAACCCTTCCTTCCAGGTGGCCCAGCTAGGAAATGGGGACAAGGCTCAGGGAGGGTGTCCAAGTCAGTGATGTGGGCAGGGTTAGGAGAGGGAGGTACATCTTGGGGGCCTAATATGGATGGGTAGTCACCAGTATGTCTGTCGTCTTTCCTTCAGTTCCTTCTCTCGATGCTTCTGGAACACATCCAATGCATTGTCTCCTGCCAGGCGGGCTGGGGAGGCAGTAAGACTATTGGCCACACAGTTTTGTGTGATCCTATGCTTTCCCCTGCTTGTCCTCACCTTCCTTTTCATAGGCACAGTCCATGTGTTCATTTGTGCTGTTGCTTTTATCTCTGGCTTTGCCTCATTTCATTGATTCTCAAGACACATTTATCTCATCTTAGCCAACCTTGCACTCCTGATTTCACTTAGCCCTCATCTCTTGCCTTGGGACAAAAATGTCATTTTTGCCACCCTTTCGTGTCCCTTAACTCATCTTTCCCTACCTGATCCTGTTTCATCAATATCTATGATTGGATAAATCGCCTAAATGAACGTGATAAAATCTTAATCACTCCTTTGCCCCCACTTATGTATACTATATATTGTTTTGGCGCATTTCACTTCTTGAACCTCACCTGCCACACCTTCAACTGTCCTCAAAGCTCTGTTTGCTTTCTTTAACTGACTTCATCTTAGACTTACCATTATAATCTATATTTACTGACTTCTTCCTGCTCTTACAGTACTGATACTCAGCTATCTATATTTAATGTTTCCATCCTTTCTGTTCTTGTACTCCTTTGTCTCTATATTCGTTTTTCTTATTTCCCACAGTAACTGATTCAATATTTGCTGTCCTCATTCATCCCCATCCCTGCCCTCACGGTTGTCTCCATGTTTTTCAACCACAGCACCTCCTGTGTCATACTGTTTGCTTCCCTTAACTGTCTCCTCTCAAGTATCACCCACCATCCCCTATTCTATGTGCTACCCATACCTGTCCCTGCCCTGACTTGTTCCCAGTCACATACAGAACTCCTTTCAATGTTTACTCTGATGCTTCAATTTTCCAGCATTGCTGCAACTCCCATTTGTCCTCACCTTCTTAGGTAATGGGATCTACACATCACTGATTTCTCTGTCCAGTCCCACTTCCAGCCTTTTTAATTCTATGTATAACTTTGGGACTTTATAACTTTCCTGCGTTTTCTGCCTTCTCCACCCTTAACCTAATGAGCACCCACTTTTTTCAAAGCCCCTCTGACCTTCCTCACTGCTACGCCCTCCCCTCCCCGCCGTAGTCCTGATGCCCAGCTCCCATGTCCCGGAAGTGGCCCCTCACCAGTGCCCTCCGGCAGGCTCAACACGCCTTCGCCCTGCACCCAGCTGTAGCAGGGGAAGGCAGTTTCCGCGCAGTCTCCGGGCCCTTGCACTGTGATACGGTCGCAGAACCACGCGTTGTCCACCAGGGAGTGGTGTTTGCATAGCTTCACGAACTGCAGTGGCCCCAAGTCCTCGGGAATATCGTGCTCAAACTCCAACTCCTGTAGGGTGCAGAACCTCGCAAGACTTAGTAGCAGGCACCCCGGAGAGGCCGTTTTATTGGGGATTCAGGACACCCTGTGGAGGCCGGTGATAAGGCATCCCTTCGTTCCCTTCTCCCGACACTAGGAATGGTGGATCTCAGACACCCCTCGCACAAGGAGAACCAGGGACGCAATGCGTTACCCGCAGTGCCTTGAAATGAGGACTGAACATCACCTACACCCGTCTATGAACTGAGCTCTCACCGCGCCAGTGCTCTCCGAGGACCTTCCCCTTTGACCCCTGATCCCATAATGACCCTGGCCTGTGGTCAATTGGGGAAGAAGTGGAGGCTGCTGAGGACTATGGTTGCGGGGAGGTAGAAAGGGGTTGAGCCCAGCAGGGGCCCGGCCTCTGATCCTCTCCCCGGCCAGGAGAGGCGCCGACTGCTTCCCCAGACCCCAGCCCAGAAAGTCTGAGCCACTGCTGTCGCCTCCCACCACGAGCCCTGCCTGGACCGAGACCGGGATCGGAGTCCCAGCTTCGCCTGCTGACCTGGCACCGCGCGGGTCGCAGCTGCAGCTCCAGCTCTGACTCCCCGCGCACCCCGACCAGCCACAGCTGCACACGGTTGTGCGACCCAGAGAAGAGCCAGGCCCCAGTGGCCACTCGGATGCGGTAGCGACCCATGGCCTCTGACAACTTGGGCGATGGGGAGCAGGATCCTGCACTTCTTGGGACAGCCCAGGGCCTTCGCCGTGTGTCGAGGTTCCTTAGGGCCAGTTCCAGGCCTTTAAAGATGGGTCTGGGTCCCCACCCTCAACTTTCAGGCTCTCCCAAGTCCCCGCCCCAGACTAGCCTGAACCTGCCAGCGGCTGAGCAGGCTGTGAGGAAGGGCCGCGCCTCCCCGGCGGGAGCGTAACTACGGGAAGATGAAGGGGCCCAGGCGTGGGAGAGGCCGAGACAGTTGATGGATGTGCCCCGGCTTCCTGAACCTCCCGGCTAGGCCTGGGACCAGGAGCTTCGGGGTTGGAGGGAGCAAGGAAGAGAACATTTCCCCAGGTCTCCAGGCCTTTTGGAGAGCTAGGAAGAAAAGCGAGTGAGTTGGCCTTGCAAACAGAGGGTAACATCTCCCCTTTCCTGGGCTGGGGTCTGGGGAAGGCGGTGGGCTGCTTCTGGAAGGCCAGCCTAGGAGGCTTCGCTGGACTGCTAGACCTGTTATGGTCCAGAAAGTCTTCAGTTCCTGAATTCTACCTCATTTGAGCCCAGTCCTTCAATAAATGACTAGAGGTTCCCCAGGCTGCCTAGAACCTGGAAAAGTGACAGCTCAAAGACTTGCTCCCTACCTCTCCCTCAACCTGGTTTCAAATATCCCTGCATTAGGATCCCAAGTGCACCAGATAATAAGAGAGGCCTAACAAGCTGGACCGGTGAAAGCCTCCTTTTGTCCAACCTTCATAATGGGTGCAGAAAATGTTAGAGACCCAGGTGTTAGGGTGCAGTATGGAGTCACTTGGGGACCAGCATACATGGGCAATTTCCACGAACTTTGCCTTTTCCAGCTTCTTCCCTTTCTTTATATTCCAGGCAAATATTTATTCTGGCCTCATTTTACTGACGCTGGTGCCTGCTTCCCCTACCAGAATTCAGTTTTCTCCTAAAAAATTACATGTGAACAGGTATGAAGTTCCATTTCCTTCTTCTCTTGTGCTTATCCCCCCACCCCCCAGGCTATTTCCTCCTGGTCCTTCGTGGCACTCAGGGGACAAAACCAAGGAATAGCAGTAGGGCCATTGCTGGTTAAGGACTTTGTAAACATTGAAAGGATTCAGGTCTCAAGATTTGTCACCCAGGAATCAGATGAAGCTTCTCAAAGGTCTCTATTTAGATCTTCTTGATCTAAGTTATTATAAGCACTTGGCTCACAGTAAATGTGTCTGGTGGCCTGGGCTAAGCCAGGGCAAGGTAAATCTACTTTCTTGAGCCAGACCCTCAGAAATGACTTGGCATGTTGGTTACCGTTAAGGATAAAAGGGATTCTGGTCTTGTCCTCCAGCTTCCAGACCTCACGGAAGTGTCTAATCCATATCGAGTGCCCTTCCTCTTATCTTATAGGCCCACTCCTGCCCGCATCCTCTGTGCTCAGGACTGGTGTTTGCCATATGCTGGCCCCCAATTTCCAGCACTTTTGGGGGTCAGCCTACCTGTAATATCCAAATAGAATGGCTCACATCTCTATCTTATGTAGTAGCTAAATCTGGCGTTTCCACACACTCTTCAGAGGTCACTTTTGCCTAGAAAAGAGGTTGTTACAAACCTACTTCCAAAATCAGTACATACTTCAGCCTGCTTCCCTGCTGATGATACCTTTTCTACCCACTCTAGTGTACTGTGAGGTCACACGGTTGTGGAGTGTGGGAATGGGGGGATGAGTACTTAAGAACAATTATCCAAGCTACTGCATGTGCTCAATGAGTGAATATCTTAAAACACTTAGACAATGCCTGGCACATAGTCCCTGTATCTATTAGCTGCTATTATTCTATTATTTACAGAGTGGAAACAATTTCCAATTGACTGTCAGCATCACTCCTAGGAATTCCTCTGCCATTCTCTACCATGTACTGTTTTCCCATGTCCCTCCACAGGCCCCAACCTCCCACCAGGAATCTTACTCCTCCAGATCCTTCCTCCCACTTCTTTGGTTCTTTTTCCTTTTTAAACACATGCATTATGTTGGGGGAATATAATTAAAAACAAAATTTACCAACCCAGGAAAACCTCTCCATGAAGGTAGCAGAGCAAGAAAACAGATTTATTATTGAATGAGCATTAAACCAGAGTGCGATATGAATCACCAGCAATCCGCTAAGAGACCGCAAAGACAGAAATCTCATCCTTCTATGTAGCCAAGCAGGTACAACCCATGACACACATGTTCTCAAGATAAACAATAACTAGTTCTCAAGTAAGAGGCTTAATAGCACCATTTGTCATGCATAGTTCATCCTAACTTTACCTGGTAATTAGTGACCTGTGTTATTAATAGGCTTTATTGTAGGAAAAGCAAAGTTCTTGTATCTTTATGACAGGAAGTAATTTTGCAACTCGGAGCAAGATGCCTACCTCAGTTAGGCTCTTAACTTCTCACAGAAATTAAGAGTTAGGGCTGCTGTCTCCCTTGATTTCAAAGAGATGGCTCCCAGGGCCTTGGGAATGACCTTCCTTGATCACAAAGTTGGCAAGAAGCTTCTTTAACTTCTACAAAGATCGACAACATTTCAAAGAGACAGAACTTAAAATTACAAGTTTTCTAAAGTAATGCTCTAAGAAAAGGGAGGGTGGGGGAGAAATCTTTTTTGTTTGTTTGTTTTTTGTTTTTTTTTTATTATGGTGATATGGGTTAACAAAATCCAGTAAGTTTCAGGTGTACAATTCAACATAAGGCATATATACACATTGCATTTTGTGTTCATCTCATAGTTAGATAACTTTCTGTCACCACATATTTGACCCCTTTTATCCCATCTACCTCACCCCTCCATCCTCCTGCGCTACACTCCGGTAACAACTAGTCTATTGTCCATGTCCATGAGTCTCTGCTTGTTTGTCCTGTTCATTTGTTGCTTTTAGGTTTATATAAATGATATCATGTAGTTTTCAACTTTTTCTGTCTGGCTTATTTTGCTTAGCATGGTTATCTCAAGGTCCATCTATGTTGTCACAAATGGCAATATTTCATCCCTTCTTATGGCTGAGTAATATTCCATTATATATATGTACTACAGCTTTTTTATCCAATCATCTGTTGTAGGACACTTTGGTTGCTTCCATGTCCTGGCCACTGCGAATAATGCTGCTATGAACATGGGTGTTCAGATATGGGTTTTCAAGTCTTTGGAGTAAATACCCAGTAGAAGGATTGCTGGATCATATGGTAGATCCATTCTTAGTTTTTTGAGGAACCTCCATACTATTTTCCATAATGGCTGTACCAATTCACAGTCCCACCAGCAGTGTATGAGGGTTCCTTTTTCTCTACATCCTCTCCAACATTTGTTATTACTTGTCCCGTGGATTCCAGCTATTCTAACAGGTGTGAGATAGTATCTCATTGTGGTTTTGATTTGTGTTTCCCTAATAGATAGCGATATTGAGCATCTTTTCATATGTTTGTTTGCCACATGTATGTCTTCTTGGGAGGAGTGTGTTCAGGTCCTCTGCCTATTTTTTGATTGGATCATTTGTTTTTTTTGTGGCTGTTATTGACTTGTATGAGCTCTTTGTATATTTTGGATATTAGACCCTTATCGGAGGCATTGCTTACAAATATATTTTCCCAATCGGTTGGTTGTCTCTTTACCTTGTTGACAGTTTCTTTTGCTGAGCAGAAACTTTTTAGTTTGACGTAGTCCCATTCATTTATTTTTGCTTTTACTTACCTTGCCTTTGAAGTCAAGTTCATAAAATCGTCTTTTGGTCCAAGGTCCATGAGTTTAGTTCCTACGTTTTCTTCTATGCATTTTATTGTTTCAGGTCTTATATTCAGGTCCTTAATGCATTTTGAATTAATTTTGGTGTATGGTGATAGACAACAGTCTAGTTTCATTCTTTTGCAGGTGGCTGTCCAGTTTTTCCAGCACCATTTATTGAAGAGGCTTTCCTTTCTCCACTTTATGTTTTTGGCTATTTTGTCAAAAATTATTTGCCCACATAAACATGGGTTTACTTCTGTTCTACTGGTTTGTGTGTCTTTTTCTGCCAATACCATGCCGTTTTGATTATGGTTGCTTTGTAGTATAATTTGAAGTTAGGCAGAATGATGCCTCTAGCCTCATTTTTTTTTCTCAGGATGGCTTTGGCAATTCGGGGTCTTTTGTGCTTCCGTACGAATAGGATGATTTTTTTTTGTTCTATTTCTTTAAACAATGCCGATGGGATTTTGATGGGGATTGCATTAAATTTGTATAATGCTTTAGGTAATAAGGTCATTTAAACTACATTGGTTCTTCCAATCCAGGAACACGGAATATCTTTCCATTTCTCTGTATCTTCTTTGATTTTTTTTTAAATAGGGTCTTGTAGTTTTCATTATATAGGTCTTT
>NW_006442497.1:2992102-3007975 GCF_000325575.1 Pteropus alecto | reverse complement strand
TAGGTCCCCTACTACGATAGTGTTTTGGTCTGTTTCTCTCTTTAGTTCTGTTAGTAATTGCTTTACATATTTCAGGGCTCCCTGATTGGGAGCATAGATATTAATAAGTGTTATGTCTTCTTGGTGCATGATTCCCTTTATCATTTTGAAGCGTCCCTCCGTATCTTTCTTTACCTTTTTTATTTTGAAGTCTGTTTTGTCTGATATTAGTACCACTACTTCTGTTTTTCTCTGAATGCCATTTGCTTGAAATATTATGATCCACCCTTTTACTTTGAGTCTATTTTTGTCTTTGGAACTGAGATGTGTCTCCTGAAGGCAGCATATGGTTGGATTTTGATTTTTGATCCATTCTGCAACTCTGTGCCTTTTTATTGGTGAGTTCAGTCTATTTACATTTAGCGTGATTATTGAAATATGAGGTTTTTCTATAGCCATTTTATGTTTTGCTTTCTGATAGCTTGGTGTTTCCATTGCTTCCTTGTCCTTGTGTTTCTGTTTGTTTGTTTGTTTGTTTGTTTTGTTTTTAATTTTGGTTGGGTTTTATGGTTTTTCCATCTGGTCCTTCTTGTTTTATGTTTTATATACTTCAGTTCTGAATCTTTGGTGTGTGGTTACCATTACAAATATGTAGTGGATAATACATACATACACACATATATATGTGTATATATACGCACACACTAGTCCATTTTCTTCTGAATGTGCCTTATCTCCTTCTGCAAATTTGGATCTTTAAATCCTCCCCTTTTCTGTTATTGTTGTCTCAGTTTGTCTTTATGTATGCTGAACGTTCATTACTATCTTGCAATAGCAAATCTCTTCTTATTGTTTAAGCTTATAATGCTGTTTGAAATAAGGGTTGCATACCTCTGCTTCTATCTGCCTGATAGTCACCTTACTCATAGTTATGGGTTTTTTTTTTGTGTGTGTCATTTTGTTTTAGTTGAGCCGGCCCCTTTCAGTATTTCCTGTAATGCGGGCCTCGTAGTGGAGAATTCCCTCAATTTTTGTATGTCTGGAAAGGTCTTTATTTCTTCTTCATGACTAAAGGAGAGCTTTGCTACACACATTATTCTTGGCTAGTAGTTCCTTTTATTTAATAGTTAGAATATTTGATTCCAGTCTTTTCTTGCTTGTAAGGGTTGTGCTGAGAAGTTCGATGATAATCTAATGGGTTTTCCTTTATAAGTTACTGTCTTCTTTTCCCTGGCCACCCTGAGAATTCTTATTTTGTCTTTGATTTTTGATAATTTTTAATATAATGTGACTTGGAGAAGGCCTTTTTGGGTTGAGATAATTGGATGTTCTGTTGACTTCTTGAATTTCAAGCTCCAGCTCATTTCTGTGGTCATTCTTATTCTCAGATTTCATGCTCAGATGTGCTGGCATGCAGATTGGGTGGTTTTTTTAGAGTTTTAGATGTTCAGCTTATTGATGTTTCAAGGGGAAATATCTGGGACATCTCTCACTCCACCATGTTTCTGACGTCACTCTCAAGAAATCTATTTTTAACAGGGACAATCAATCCTCTTATTTAAAAATTTGTTATTTGTCCTTATATCTACCATTTTGTTCTTATTTATGCCACAGGAAGGTACAAGGGCTTGATTTTGCCTGGTTCCTTTGCAGTGGGGAAGCCCATATTTGTCACACGTGCATGCCGAAACGAAATTCTCTTCTTCTAGACTCCCAGGACCCTGGTCTCTGTGCCAGTAACGGACTCCCACATTCCCATCACCTCTCTTTGCAGAACAATTTAGCTTCTTGATCAAAGCTTCTCTCATTATCATTCCTAGGGTGTTTGGTGGAGGGGGATAAACCCTACATTTCATAGACTAAAAGGCTCGTTAAAGTATTTTTCTAAACACAAGAATAGTCATCTCCTTCCTTTCTCCTATGTTAATGTGGCTCCAACTGCAGTCAGTTTAGAGGATAACTTCGTTGTCCCTGCAACATGAGTGTTTGGAGCCCATATTTAGCAGGGGGCTATATTAATTTGTATTTGTTCTTCAAGGACACATTGAACATACAAACATGATATTATCTATGTAACTTTACACTATATTAATATAGGATCTGATTTCAGAGTAGGAATTGTATCATCTGTTTTTCCAGTTAGTAATTTGAGTACCCACCCATCCATATTTGCAGAAAGTCCAGCACTTCCCTTTCTGAGTGCTCTCACTTGCTTCTGTCCCTATTCAATAGTGTAACTGGGGAAACATTGTCCTGCACAGTCTCATAGGTCATTTTCTAGTGCTGCAGGGATCCCTTCATAGGGATGACATAAGTGACATACACTTGGACTTCCCAACTCCTAGTTCATACAGGCTCAGGCAAGGTCCCCATGCTTGACTGTTGTGCTAGGAGGCTGTGCCAGGGTCACGTCCAGCCTCAGTCTCTCAAATCTTTAGGCCTTGGTGTTGCATCTGGTCATTTAACCAGACTGCTTTCCTCACAGAGGGTTCCCTCTTGGGACTTTTAGTGTTCTTTCTTGCTGGTGAATCTCTATTAGAACCTTCACAATCTTTCAGAGGGGACTTAATATTGAATAATATAAAAAAATAATTTAAGTCTCAATCCATTTTCCTCCAGGCACTTTATGCAAAGTCACCCCTTCCTCTTTATCCACCAACTCTGAATACCAAGGGAGTATTGGGGTAGGGGTGGGAGATGGGGAGGGTATGATTTTGTGGGAGCTAAAAAGGGTGCTGGTAAGAGGACACTCAAGATTCAGGAAAGAGTCAAAGAAGGTTTTCTCCCAGGGAGCTATGTTCATTCAGAGAGAATAAAAGCTGGCAGATTCTTGCCCCTTTGCTACCTGTTCCCCTCTTTCTCCCACCTTTGCTGCCCCAATACTAGCAGGTATGTCCAGGTCAAGCCTAAAGAGTCAGCTTAAGTTTCTATGGGTTCATAGAATCATCTTCAGTCATGCATATACTTCTAGGAGTGGTTGGTTTTGTATGTTTAAAAAATATGTGCTATATTATATACATTTTCATTAAGATTGCTTTTCTCATGTAAGTAAGAGCTATATCTCATGGAAACTTCTGTACTTCAATAGTTACACATCAGACTCATTTAAACAGCTGCATCGTGTTCCACAGTACATTCTCCCATTCCTCTGTTGATGAGCATTCAGTTTCTAGTTTCTTGACATATGATGAATATTATAAAGGGCATGTTTATACTTATACCCTTGTATATTTAATGGTTTTATTTCCATGGATTGGAATCTAAGGAAAGGGTGCAAAAGATAAAAGACTACCAAAAAGAGAGAGAGAGAGAGAGAGAGAGAGAGAGAGAGAGAGAGAGAGAATATACAATAAAACAAACAAATAAAAGAAAAACAACAGAGCTGAATGTTTTTACTTGTCAGGCAGAGGAACACACCAGACAGGACATTGACTGAGTTGGCACGGAGAAGGATAAGTCAGAGACTTTTAACTGCTAGAAAGGGGTGTTCATAATATTTATGCTAATTAAAGTTGAAAGCTTGTACCCCAGAGAGGCTGGATTGAATACATAGGTTTGTATACAGTTGGTTGAAAAAAGCCCTGTTGTTCTTTAGTTGGGGTAGTCTTAGGTCCACACTCAAGATTGGGCTTATCAGTGTTGCTCAATATTCATGGTCATTTAACATCTCCATTTGGCTAGGAAGAGTTGTGGTGAAACACAGCATTCAGTTTTGCCGTTTCTGAGGCAAGTGCTGCTAAAAGTTCTTTTATATGGGATTACTAGGTAAAAGAGTATGTGTGTGGGGGGACAGAGTTTATTTGTGATATTATGGAGAACAGATTCATTAGAGAGATGGAGGCAGAATGCAGATCAGAGTGTAGCATGCCTTTCAAGAAATAAGGCCATGAGAACAGAACAGAGAGAGGGCCATAGCTGGAGATGGGTGACCAGTAGAGCCAATGAGAGGGAGAGTTTGAGATTAAGGAGAATGAGGGTAAGTGATGAGGGGAAGACCCAGAGTGAGGAAGATAAAATCTGATAAATGTGAAGGAACTGGCCTTAGATCATGCATTTTCAAAAAGGGTGGGGCAACAACATCTTAGTTATTACAATGGTGTGTGGTCCACTAAAGGGCCATATATATCAACAGACATATTAAGGCATTAAAATTTCATGTGGCTGGGGCAGAAAGCATTTAAGGAAAACAAGGGGGCAATAATAGAAAAAAAGGTAGAGTAACATGGCCCAGGGGTGTAATTTCCCTAGCACTACTCACTGCTTGGATGCTGACACAAGAAAAATAAAAGGTTGGATTCATCCAAAACATTGAGGAAAGGAACAGGGATCTTGAGGCTCTGTTTGGCAGAGGATGACATCAGCTCCTTCCTCATTCTTATATCCTCAACTTCAGTGGTACAGCAGGTATGGACAACAGGCCTTATTCCTATGTGTTATCCATTGGCATTTTAAATAAATGTGTTGTCAGGATAAGCCTCCTAAACCTCCTTGCCATGAGATTGGTTTCTCTAATTGGCTTGGATTTACTTGTTCTGAAGCTGGCTCTTTTCAACATTTCTTTAAAGTGTTTTAGAGGTTAATCCTGGTCCCTCCCTTCAGCCACCACTAGAGTCTCTTTTCCTGAGGGATTCAGCATACAAAGTCTGGCCTCTCTTTTTAGGACTGACCTTCAAGGCCAGACCCACAGCATCTTTGGCTTTTCACTCTACTTTGGAGAAAAATAAAGGTTAAAGGACAAAAGATTCATGTGGTGCATCAAAGGGTACAGAGGATACAAAAATTCCATTCTTTCTCTGGGATCCCAGCCAACACCTCCTAACCATCCCAAATTCTGTTTATCTTTTTCTTTGTCCTGATGTTTACCTCGTATTCCTAATTATTTGGATTTCTTATTCACTCTGATTTCTAGATAATTATGTCTAGCTGATGATCTTTCTCTATCCTGTGCTGAACCATATTTAAAAGCTATCACTAGGTTTCTGGTAAAAATAGCAGAGTAGGTAAATGCTGTGCTTGCCTCCTCTCACAACCACATCAAAATTGTAACAAAACTATAGAATAGCCATCATTGGGAGTCACCTGAAGTCTAGAAGTCCTACAACTGGGGACACATAGAAGTAGCCACCTTGAAACTGGTAGGAGGGGCAGAGACGTGAAATGGGCTGGTTCTGCACTCGCTTGTGGAGGTTGAGAATTGGACGAAATATCTCAGCTGTGGAGATTCCCCTGAAAGAGAGAGGGGACCCAGCCCTGCATCGGGCTCCCCAGCACAAGGTTCCAGGGAGAGAAGTCCCTACAACATCTGGCCATGAAAACCAGTAGAGATTGTGGCTGAGGGAGATAGAGGGCTGAGGGAGGTGCAGACTTTCCTTTTAATGGGCTCGTGCTCTGACTTACTTGGTGACAGACTCACTTACTCTGAGCTCCGGCTCTGGGG
This sequence comes from Pteropus alecto, assembly GCF_000325575.1. Classification (NCBI taxonomy): domain Eukaryota; kingdom Metazoa; phylum Chordata; class Mammalia; order Chiroptera; family Pteropodidae; genus Pteropus; species Pteropus alecto. Next base: position 3,002,559 of record NW_006442497.1, on the reverse strand, counting down.
CAGTAGGTCGAAAGGCATAAGGAACATACCCAAAGTTGTCTGGCTTCAGGTGAGAGCTGGAGGGGCAGCTTTCTCCAAGACAGAATTGTTGGCAGAGGGCATTGTTCTTTTGTTGAGCCCTCTGTTGCCCAGCTTGCAGACCCAGGCAGGTGTCATATCTGGATTTCCATTAACATAGCTAACACTGGTCACCCCACAGTTGATTGCCTGAGATTGTGCCACTTCCAACATGTGGGCCCACCCAAGCCACTTCCAAAGGCTTTTCCATACAAATGGCTTGTCTTGGCTCATGCTGCAGACTTTCCTAAAATCTCTCAAAGGTTCACAAAACCTAAACAAGCAGTATCTGGCCTTGGTATTCTCCACACCTCTTGCTGAGCAGCCCTAAACTTGGCATTAGTGGCAGCTGGCCTCAGTTCGTGGCTTGGCCTCTCGAGGCGCTTCCAAGCCCAATGGGTCGTGGCCATTTGCAAATTGCTTGGTTGCTCATGCTGGGTGGCCCTGGGCAGGGCAAAGGCTGCAGCTGAACTTCAACTGGAGTAGGGCCCATCCCAGGAGACCCAGCCTGCACATCTGGTGGCCAGCCTCATATGGGGTCACATCTGAAGACAACATACCCAAAGGGCAGTCAGGGCAGGCACCAGAGGCCTGCTAAAGCAAATCCTGCTCTGTTAGGGTCAGCCTCTGTACAACAGCTCCTTCACTGGTCACAGCCAGTCATCACAACCAATCAGTCTTAGTGTCATTCCCTCCCACTGATGAGCAAATAGCAACCAAATCTCAACTATAACAGGAGGGCTCACACAGCCTATACAACATGCATACCTAGAGCACCTGGCTCAGGTGAACAGGGAAGACTGTGCCACTGGAACCCATGGCACACCAACTATATAAGGCCACTCTGCTAAGACCAGGAGACATAACAGCCCTACCTAATACATACAAACAAACACAAGTAGGCAGCCAAAATGGGAAGACAAAGAAATGTGTCCCAAATGAAAGAACAGAACAAAGCTCCAGAAAGAGAACTAGACAAAATAGAGATAAGCAATCTACCAGGTGCAGAGTTCAAAACACTTGTTATAAGAATGATTAATGAACTTAGGATAAGAGTAGATGAACTCACAGATTAGTAGTTGATAGATGGTCACAGGATTGGGGAGCACAGTATAGGGAATACAGTTAGCATTAATATATTGGCTAGGTGGAAAATCAGAAGGGAGAGAAAGAGCAATTAGGGGGATTGTATTATAAATTATATAAATGTCTAACCAATGTACTGTGTACTTGAAACTAATTAAAATAAATAAATTTAATAAAAAAGAAGTGATTATATACACACACACAACAGAATATTACTGCACCATAAAAAAGAATGAAATCTTACCATCTGCAACAACATGGATGGACCTAGAGGGTATTTTGCTGAGAGGACTAAGTCAGACGGAGAAAGGCAAATGTCAATGTAGAATCTAGAAAACAGGATAAACAAACAACAAAAACAAATTCATAGATACAGAGAGCGTTTTGATGGTTGTCATTTGGGGGTAGGGGATAGGTGAAGAGGGGAGGGAGTTAAGAGGTACAAATTGGTAGTTACAAAATAATCATGGGATATAGAATATAGCATGGGGAATATAGTCAGTAGTATTACAATAACTACGTATGGTGTCAGATGGGTACTGGATTTATCGGAGTGATCACTTCATAAGTTATATAAATGTCTAATCACTGTGTTGTACACTTGAAACTAATATAGTATGTCAACAATAATTGGAAAAAAAAAAAAGCTATCACTAACCCAAAGCTATTCCATGTAACAGACTTGTACTGAAGGTTTGAAAGTGTAATAGCCAGGTCTGAGACTAGGGTGAGAAGAGTGAGGCACTTAACCTCAGGTGCAACATATAAGGCACCCCAGAAAAAAACAGTAATCAAGATAAAAAATATTTTAATGGAAAATTTTAAAATCAAAATTAATGTAAAAAATTCATGATGAATAAAATATGAAAATTTTAAATAAAGACAGAATCATTTGTAGGACTTGATATTAGCCATCTATATTCTTACTATTTTTTGCAATCACTCCTGTCACTAGAAATTTCTCTCTGGCTGACTTGACCACCAGCACCCCCATATCTAAACCACGGGTGCCTTGTTGTGGAAATATCTTACTTTATCTTCTATTTGCGTATTCCCAGGCTGTCTCACTTCCTCTCCCTACCTTCACCCTCTCCCCAGCAATGGCATACTTGAGGAAAGTCAATATTATTCTCCTTTTACTATGTAGAACAACTTATCTCTTGTAGTCTCATCTCCTTTCCTCTGTTCTTCCTCCTGGCTTTGCAAAACCAAAGTGGTTCTTCAGACGTTTTGTAAATAATGGGCCTTTTGGTACTTTAGCTACATAAGTACATGATTTTCCAAAATCAATTCTCAGGCATCAATCACTATCTTTTCCATTAGTGTCTATAAAAGGAAGAAAGCAGAGATTGACTTTCTTTTTTTAAAAATTAATTAAATTTTATGGTGACATTGGTTAACTAAATCCAATAAGTTTCAGCTGTACACTTAAACAGTAAGGCATATATATATTTACACTGTGTGTTCACCTCCTATAGTTAGATTTCTTTCTGTCACCACATATTTGACCCCCTTTACCCCGTCTACCTCCCCCCTCCTCCACCACCCCCTATCCTCTGGTAACCACTCGTCTATAGTCCATTTCCATAAGTCTCTGTTTGTTTGTCCTGGAGACTGACTTTCTTAAGATTCATACACTGCCATTCCCATCTCAAAAAAAAAAAAAAAAAAAATAACAATTGGCTACAATCATGTGTGTAAAAAAAGAAAATGAATGGATCTAATTTAATCCTGCAAAACTTGGAAAAGTAGATATTGTTATCCCTCTTTTATAAATGAGGGCACCAAAACTCAAGGAGGGGAAAGGATGTCCTCGATGTCACATGACAAGTAAGTGAGATAGCCCAGAAAGTGTCACGGGCTTGATTTATATCCTCATCACCCATTCTTTCTTTGATACTTCAGTGTTGCCATCTGCCCTCAACACTATGATGAATCCACTCCCAAAGCTCGCCTATGACCTCTTCATTCTTAAATCCCTATGTGCTCATTGTTGTAAAAGTCTCTATTGCTTTGATTAGGACTGCCCCTATGAAGCACAGAGTCTCAAGAAAATAATTTTTCACAGGCCCCAGATCTATATAAACAATTTGATTAAAAATGTATTACACAATTCAGCCCATGTGAGGGATAGTGATTTATCAATAAATATTTAGAATAATAGGTTGTACTTTCGTATTTGTTTATTGTGCAACCAGTGCACGTGGAACCTGGCAGGAACATTTGTTCTGGTAGTTTTCTGAGAAGGAGTGTTTAAGAGATACATTTTTTGATACCTTGCATATTTGAAAATGTCATCATTCGACTCACACTGGCTTGGTAATTTGCCTAGGAATAGAATCCTGGGTGGGAAATAAACTTTCAGAATTTTGACAGTATTCTTGTTAGTGAAAGTGTAGGCTAAGCTCCATAACAAAGAAACCCCACAATACAGTGACTTAAACATCTGATTAGTAGTTCCTGTATTATCTCTTCTAATTTCCAGCTCTGTCTTTTTCACTACTTTCTTGGAGATTTCCTCAACTTCTTCTCCATCTCTTCTATTTAATTAAAAATTTTCTGCTATTACATCTTCTCTGTCTTATTCTTAGTTACTTTTAGAGAACACTTTGTTCTTATTTCAAGGGTGATAAATCTTCTCTAGTATTTCTGAACATTATAATTATAGTTTTCAAAAGCTTCTATTCCTTCAGTTTTCCTGAGATTCAACAGCCATACCACATATGAGTAAAAGCAACAGTCAAAAAACAAATAAACAAATGCCTGGTGATCCTTGGCTTTTTTTTTTTTTTTTCATATTTAAGAATGAGGCACTAAATTTAAGAAGTACAAATTGGCAGTTACAAAATAGTCATGGAGATGTAAAGTACAGCATTGGAAATATAGTCAATAATATGATATGACTATGTATGGTGTCAGATGGGTTTTAGACTTATAGGGGGTCACTTTGCAAGTTATATAAATGTCTAACCACTCTGTTGTACATCTGAAACTAATATAATACTAAATGTCAACTGGAATTGAAAAAAAATTTTTCAAAGAATGAGGCACAAAAAAGGTCCATTGTTAGGGCTTTTTAAAGGAACGGGCCAAGATCTGGTCATTTGGGATGGCATCCTCGGTATCAGTATCTTTAGGGCTTCCCTGTTGATTTGCTTGGTATATCTAGAGACCAAAATTTCATTTTCCTTTTTGGAGTATATAAGACTGGCCATCAGCATTCTTGGTAGCATTTGGAGAAATAGGACTAAGAACTCACTATTTAGTGTTTTAGCTTTCACTTAGATTTTCTATTTTCAGTAGGACACATCCACTTGCTCTCCTCAAGTCCAGAGTCCTATTGCTCTATCATAGGATAAACTATTAATCCTCTGGTAGGGAGGAGGTAAAATTGCTTTAGTGGGTTGATAAAGGAATATGGGGGCCATTTGCTTTTCATGCAGATTTTCAATCACTTCTACATATTCAGTATCACCCACACCCATCCCCCCAGGAATCATTGGCACCACTTCCTGAGCCTTTCTGAGGATCTGTGCCCATTCCTTTGAAAAGACTGTCTGCTGTCTTGGATTTCACAGCTCAAGTGGGGAGAGGTACTGGCATGCTTTCAGGGTTGTAGTCTGTATTTGTTTCCACTGAAAGTTGGAGTGGAGAGGACAGGCTGCTGCTGGCAAGGTACATGGAAGTTGGAATATAGAGTGTGATTGCTCCATACTCCCTATGGATGGCTTCCATGTGCCTACCACACCTCAGGGCATTGGTCTTGTTTCTTTTAAAGAGAGAAAATATATTCCTCTCTGTATATTCCTACTGATGTTCCGGGCCACAGTTTTCCTTTTTAATCTAATCTGTCTGATTTCTATCTTTAGCAAGTTCTCTCTTTCTAGTCCACCAAGCATTCACTTTTTAGTTTTCGAGCATAGTTATTAATTTATTTATAATATGGTTTCTATTGTTTCTATGGTTGAAATTTAGCGTAGGAGGGTATACTCCATATTGTAATCAGTATTGGATCTTTTTTCTATACCAAATCCCCTGGTACGGTGACTGAAAAGATATTTTAAACAATCTTGTGATTCTCAAACTGTGAATCAAAGAAGCAAAAAGTAATTGAACCTATATACCCTGTTTTACCAGTTTGTTGCAAAATTCGGTTACACTCCTTTTAATATTTAGATTAGATTGTTCTGTACTTCCACTCTGCCTATTAGGATATGTTCTTATTCCTTCTCCAGGATCTTTCTTCCGTGATGATAGTTATGATAGTTAATAATTCTATAGTACTTATTTTGGGCTGACATTCTTCCAAGTGCTTTTTACATTAGCAGACTTAAGTTCTCAGTCTGCTAGAGATTCTTGTTTGTTTATTTGTTTATTTGTTTTTTGACTGTTGTTGTTTTTACTCATATGTGGTATTGCTGTTGAATCTCAGGTTGCCTAACGATTTTGCTCCTTGTCTTCTGATAAACGATTCACTGGACACTGACTAGTGAGAGTATTTCATTATCTTGGACAGTGATTGGTTAGGACACATGACCCAGGGTGGGCTAATCAGAGCTAAAGAGGCTATCTACTGGGACTTTGATGGAAATAGAATGAAGTCTGCATTTCCATCATGGCTGTCAAGCTTGTAGACTACATGCATTCCTAGTTTTATTGTATTTCAGTTTATTGTGCTTCAAAAATGTTGCATTTTCTACAAATTGAGTGTTAGACCCTCCGCCAGGAAAAATTTATTGCCATACTCACTTTGCTTTATTGCCATACTCACTTTGTTGCAATGGTCTGGAACCATACGCAGAGGTATGCCTGTACAGACCTGTTGACTCTTGTGGCCCCACTTGGAGAAAGGCTATCAGACAATAAAGCCCAAATAGAGGAAAGCAAAGCTGAGTCATGGAAGGAGAGAGAGAGAGAGAGGGAGAGAGGGAGAGAGGGAGAGAGGGAGAGAGGGAGAGAGGGAGGGAGAGAGAGTTACTGAGTCCTCATGATATTGTTTGAACTTCTGTTTCCAGCCACACCTGAGGTCACACAACTCCTGACTTTTTAGATTATAGGAACGTGTAACTTTTTTTTTCTAAAATGCCACTTTGAATTGTTTTTCTGTTACATGTGAACACAGAATCCTGAATAATGCAAGGGCACAGTCTCTAGGCCACTTTGAATTGTTTTTCTGTTACATGTGAACAAAGAATCCTGAATAATGCAAGGGCACAGTCTCTAGGCTAGAGCACCTGGGCTCCTATTATCTGGGTCCAGGAGAAGGGACCGTAAAACAATGTGCCAACCTGTAAGCAGTATTCTCCCCAGGCAACTCAAGATCTCTGAGTGTGGATGTGGAGTGAATTTTTTGCTATCTTCCTAGAGTCCTTCTCCTGATGGTACTCTTCTCATAACTGCTGGAATTTTCTCCTCTCAGGGGTGTGAGTATGGCATCTCTTGGCTTTTTTCTTAGTTCTAACCTCTCTGAGTGAGGCAACCAGTTTAAAGGGACCTGCATTTGGGTATGAGGACGGCCCAGTAATTGGCCTTATATTTTCATTTTGACTCACTATTTAATGTTTCTTTTTTTTTTTCTGTATGTAGTTGGAAGTAAAACTTTTATTTATTTATTTATTTTGAGAATTGTTTATTTTGGAGTTGAGCTTTGTCTTGGTGCCTACCTACAAAGCTTAGAGGAGGCAAGTCAGTTTTGTCCACCAGTTCTTCTAGAGGAGGTACTTTGAAGTAGGTCACCTTGATTTGGCCCCTCCCACTCAGTTTGTTTTTGTTAACAGATAATATTCCAAATCTTTCCATCACTAGAGAGCACCTGCCCACTGGCCAACTAGTTTTCATTAATTTTATCATAATGCTTATCTTTTTCATGGTTCCTGGCATCTGGAAATGTTTTTGTGAGCAGTGGCAACAGTTAACTGATGGCTTTGAGCTTATATTTTGGGTGCAGTTGTCTAAATCTCCCTTCTAGAAATCCACTCTAATGAATTAATCTGTGAGCAGTTGTTGTCTCTACCTAACATCAAAATGTGGCATGTAAAGCCAGTGACATCATTAATGTTTCACTGAAGCATGTTTCAGAAATGTCACAGTTCCTGCTTAGGGTACAATGTCACCAACATTTTAAAAAGATTCAGTGATTTATTTTACAAAGGAATAGTTTTTTTAAAAAAATTAAATTTTAGAATAGTTTTAGATTTATAGGAAAATTACAAGGAAAATTTGTACAGAGAATTTGTCACCAATATTTTGAAATTTGAAAATTTTTTAGGTTGGGGTTCTCTCTGGGGTTATGTGGTGGTGACTATTGTATAGTGACTGAGTAGAATATTTCAGGTAGCAGCTTGATCTCAGCCTCTCTTGTAATATGAGTGGATTACATCAAGAAATCCTTATATTGAAGAATCATTTTCCTTCCTTGTATTTGTGCAACTGTGGTCACTTTCTGGTTTCTGGTGGGATATGCTTCTCCCTGGTCAGTGAAATAACTGATCAACACAAATAGGCCTTGAAGGTTTTGCCTAACAATCTTTGAGGATATTATGAGGATATACAATATATGGCTACTACTTTGAAATGTATATACAAAGTGTCAATGTTAGCAAAGCTCTTGGTTCTCACAATTGGATTTGACTTTCTCAGGTATCTTACCCAAATGGCCAAGTATGCCATATTTTATACCAAAAATGTACAACTAAATATTTTACTGTATGTGAAAATATTTCATACTTTTCTTACTCAGAAAATTATATGATTTGATGACTTCTTTGTTTTATTGTGAAGTGATTATAAATCGATCTTAGCGAGGTGCAGTTCATGTACAATAAAATGAATTCTTTTCAAATATATATTCCCATGATTTTTGACAGATTTATACATTTTTTATATCTATGACCACCTAAATATATGGAATGATTTCATTATACCCTAATGTTCCTTTGTTGTTACTTTCCTCACCCCTAGAAACAAAGGGTTTGCTTTCTGTCACCTTAGATTAGATTGGTCTTTTGTAGACAAATCTATAAATCTATATATGTGGAATCATACATCATATACCCTTTTGCATCTGGCTTTATCCACTTGGAATTATGCATGTCTTTGTGATTTATCCACATTATCGTGACTATTAGTGGTTCATTCCTTTTTAAAAACTATTATTTTGAAATATTTATTGATTCCCAGGAAATTGCAAAGGTAGGACAAAGAGGTCCTATGCACATCTTAATGTTAACTATAGTACAATATCAAAAGCAGGAAATTGACACAGATACAGTGGGTATGTATCATTCTATGCCCTATCACATGTGTAGATCTGTGTAAATATCATTGCAAGTGAAATGCAGGACTATTCCATTAACCAGATATTTTCCTTGTGTCACATTCTTTCTTCTCCCTTCACCATCCCTAACCCCTGGCAATCAGTAATCTTTTCTCTAGCTCTACAATTTTCTCATTTCTAGAATGTTAAATAAATGAAATCATACAGTATGTGGCCTTTTGAGATTGGCTTTTTTTTTTTCACTCTTGCATATAGTTGGGTCATGTTTTTAATCCACTCTGCCAATCTACTTGGCTTCTCTGGCTCTAGTGGGAAGGGGGAGTGACATCTTGTTATCGCTGGGTTAGAAGGAAGTCAAGGATCCCGCACGTGATCTTTCCTGACATTTTGGAAGGGAGGCCTCAGCAACACAAAGTGGGGATGAAAGCCACAGATCTACCAATCTTCTCTGACACAACCCCAGCAGGGGAATGTTAGAGGTGTCTTGTTACAGCCAGGCAAGAGTGGATGCCTAGGCTCCCCCATTCAGCATTTGCTGATGGAGGTGGCGATAGGGATGTGGGTCTTTCCATGGTGTTTGGCTGGGATAGAGTGATATGTCTAAAAGTTTTCTGTTCTGCTAGTTTGCCCCTTTCCTCTTCCTGTGGCCAGAGATATTTCTTGGGGAATTTTTGTTTGTGCCCCAGGTTGGCATCTTCTCCAGTATCCAGACCCAGACCCAGATACATGAGGCAAAAAGAAAACCCAGGGAACTCACTGCCATGTCATTCCTGAGGCCCCAAGGTCTCTAGCTGGTCTGCCTTCTGAGCTTTACCTGTTAGAGTCTTCTTATGTTTGTTTTATATATAATTATTATGGGTTTTAGCTGTACTTAGTGGGAAGTATAGGAAAAAGTATATCTATCTCATCTTCAGTTCATTCTTTTGCTGAGTAATACTCCATCGTATAGAAATACTACAATTTTTTTTTACATGTGGGTGCATATTTAGATTGTTTGCCATATTTGGCTTTGTGAAAAATGCTGCTTTGAACATGATTCACTACTTCTATGAACATGCATCAGGTCTTTTAAAAGATATTTTAAAAAATTTTGAATTACATTTGTCATTCAATATTATATTAGTTTTATTTTTACAGCATAGAGTAGACATTTATATGACTTACAAAGTGATCACCCCAATAAATCTAGTGCCCATCTGACACTGTACATAGTTATTACAATATTATTGACTATATTCCTTATGCGATACTTTACATCCACATGACTATTTAGTAATTACCAATTTGTACTTTTTAATCTCTTCCCCCTTTTCACCCATCCCCCCAACCCCTCTCCCATCTGGCAACCATCAAAATGTTCTCTGTATCTATGATTTTGTTTCTGTTTTGTTCATTCATTTTATTCTTTAGATTCCACATGTAAGTGAAATCATATGGATTTGTCTTTCTCTGTCTGACTTACTCTACTCCGCACAATGCCCTTTAGGTTCATTGACATTGTTGTAGATGGCAAGATTTCATTCTTTTATATGGCTAACTAATATTTCATTTTTTATATGCACCACCTCTTCTTTATCCATTCATCCATTGATGGACACTCAGCTTGCCATATCTTGGCTATTATAAATAACGCTGCAATGAATATATAGATTCACCTGACCCTTTGAAGTAGTGTTTTAGGTTTCTTCAGATAAATACCCAGAAGTGGGCTTACTGTGTCCATCTTTGTTTCTTGTTATTGCCTTTGTTTTAAAGTTTATTTTGTATAAGTCTTCTACCAGCTTTTTTCCCCCATTAAATCTTCTTTTTCTATCCCTTTACTTTCAGTCTGTGTATGTCTTTTAATCTGAATTCTCTTGTAGACAGCATTATTAAGGGTCTTATTTTCTTATCTATTCAGCCACCCTCTTTGGATTAATGTACCTAATCCATTTGTACTCAAAGTAATTATCGATAGATATGTAGTTGCTTATTATTGCCATTTTATTATTCATATTTTTTATCTTTTTTTTTTTTTTTTTTTTTTCTTTTTTAAAGA
>NW_006442497.1:2988604-2990125 GCF_000325575.1 Pteropus alecto | reverse complement strand
GTTCATCGCGTCTTGTTCTATATAATGCCTTAGTGCCTGCCAAAAGGCACGGCACATCGTCTTGTTGCTGCCCAAGACATGCTTGGTTTAAAATTTCTGTGAATAAACTCTTGAAGCAATGCTGGATTTGTCAGCCCTCCTCTTCAGTCTCTGTCCCTGTGGAAATTTTCCCAACATCTGCTTCTGAGAATCTCCTCCTTTAGGATTTTATGTAGATGATATGGAGAATCATGACCTGGACATATGTATTACTTGGCTCTACATAGGCTGTGAAGTTTTGAAAGGTGATGGTATGGATGTTGACAGAGATCTCTTGATTAATTATTCCGTTATCTCTGTTTTCTCCCACCTTTCATCCTTAGTGAATGTCTCATTAGAGCCGTATCTACTAATTTAAAGAGCCTCCTGGAAAGTGCTATAAAAACACTGTCCTGACATACTAGAAAAATTTGAGCAAACAGGTTCAGAAGGAGAAAACTCGTGTCTGTGATGCCTTCTCAATGTACCTAACACAACCCGAATAATAAAAAGAACACAGATTGCATATATAACAACTCATCTTTATTAGTTGTGATTCGGGCTTTTTCTTTTAAGCATTTCCCCATTTGCAAAAATTCTAGGTCATGATTATCTTTCATATTTCCAGAGACACTATGAAATAACCATTAGATTTTTAGTTGTAGGTAATACATAGAGGAGTTATTGCAACATTCTGAACATGGTTACTAGTGTTCTTGAAAATATGCAGGACAATGTCATTTCTGCAATTATCTAAGGCCTGAAAATAGCAAACTGGCATCTGAATGGAAAATATATCTGAATTGGAGTCGGTGGATTCTTTTGAAAGCTGTTGATTTGCAGTCGTGTCAAATATACATAGTCGTTAGAACTGATCCGTGAATTCAGTAAAGTAGCAGGATACAAAATTAATATTCAAAAGTCAGTGGCATTTTTATATACCAATGATGAACTTTCAGAAAGAGAAATTAAGAAAACAATCCCATTTACAATTGCTTCGAAAACAATAAAAAACCTGGGAATTGAATTAACTAAGGAAGTAAAAGACCTGTTCTATGAAAATTATAAGTCACTGAAAAAAGAAATTGAAGAAAATACAAATAAATGCAAGCATATACCCTGCTGGAGAGGAAGAATCAACATTGCTAAAATGGCCATACTACCCAAAGCAATCTATATATTCAATGTAATCCTTATCAAAATGCCAATGACATTTTTCAGAGAGCTAGAACAAATAATCCTCAAATTTATATGAAGTCATAAAAATCCCTGAATAACCATGGCAATCTTGAGAAAGAAGGACAAAGTTGGAGGTATCACAGTACTTGATATCAAACTATACAAGGCTACAGTAATCAAGACAGCGTGGTATTGGCATAAAAATAGATACATTGATCATGGAACAGAATAAAGAGCCCGGAGATAAATCCACACCTATATGCTCACTTAATATATGACAAAGGAGGCAAGAATATACAATGGAGTAAAGACAGTCTCTTCAAT
>NW_006442497.1:2978716-2987805 GCF_000325575.1 Pteropus alecto | reverse complement strand
CATGATGCCTATAAGAGACTCACTTCAGATTAAAAGACACAGACTAAAAAGAAGGGGATGGAAAAACATTGCTTTGATGGACCTAGAAAGTATTTAAGTCAGATAGAGAAAGATAAACACTATATGATTTCACTTATATGTGGAATCTAAGGAATAAAAACAAACTAATCAAAAACAGACTCACAAATACAGTGGACAGTTTGGTGATGGCCAGAGGGTAGGGAGTTTGAGGGGCTGGGAGAATGGGGTGAAGAGTTAAAGTACAAATTAGTAGTTGATAGATGGTCATGGGGACGGGGAGTATGGCGTTAGGAAATGCAGTAAGCATTAATGTAATGGTTAGATGGAGAGCCAGAGGAGAGAAAGAGCAATTAGGGGGATAATTTTATAAACTATATAAATGTTTAACCAAGGTACTATATACTTAAAACTAATCAAATAAAATTTTAAAAAAAACAACAAAAAACCAATAGCCGCTAGTGACAGCTTGAAATATGGCCAGTCCAAACTGAGATGTCTTATAAATGTAAAACAAACTTTTTGAAGACAATACATGCACACAAAAGTAAAATATTGGTATTTTTATATTGATTATATGTTGAGATCAATATTTTGGATATATTGGCTTAAATAAAATACATTAATAAAATGAAAAAAAATGCACAGCTGTTTATACCCATAACCTGCTTGAGACACATCACATACTCGAAACTACTTTTTCATTTAGGGCATTTTAATTACGTTATTATGTAAAAGCAAAAGTATTTTAGAGCACCACGGCTGCCCTAGTAGTGAAACATCGCCAGATCCCCTTACTGTTGTGCATTTCAGTCACTTTCAGTTGTCCTCAAAAGCACATCTGTTAAAGTATCTTTTTTTTGCGTGCTCACTCAGTTTAGCATCCTCTCCTGATTTATCTAAACAAGAACAATAATTCAACTTTATTTTAAGAAGCACATACTTCATAAATTAGGTTTCCTAACATTCTTTCTGAAGACAAAGAAAATTTAGTGTTGTTTCTAAGAATTAAGATTGGAAATGCTATCACTTATATTTTGTAACTGTTTAACAAAGAATATACTGATTCCAACTTTTTTTAAAAAAATATTATTTATATCCAGAGCATACATTTTAAAAACTAATAGACTTTATTTTTAGAGCAATTTTAGATTCACAGAAAAATTGGGCAGAAATTCTTAAAAGCTCACAGAGTTCCAGTTCCTATCATAATAGTCTGGTTCCTGTTCCAATGAGCTTATGCTAATAAGCTCAATACCTATAACCAATAAGCCTATAAACCAAGTGCAAATTAGTACCTATCAAGTCCACGAGTGACGTATTTTGCCTTAAATCACAATAATGTAGGAAGGAGGCAAGAGAATTAAAATATTAATAAAGCCACAATCAGAGACTGCAATATGCTGATCAGCCATGCAGCCAGGCCAGGAACACACCTGCAGAACAAAGGAAAATTTCTGCTGGATTACTAAACCCATTCTCCACACCTATGAAGCGGAACCAGCAATCTAGAGTCATTCCCTATGGCTAAAACCATGAGAACCTATGGATTAAAGGCTGGGAACTGCCAGCAGGTCTTTCACTCTACATATTCTTACCTTTTCACCTACATACTTTTTCCTTTCCTCACTCTTTGTCTATATCAAAGGAAATGGGAACTAAAAAATAATATATAATCTGTATTCCTTGAATACTCAGGATCCTTCTCAGTGCCTTTACTCTGTCTCTCTCTCTCTCACTGTCTCTCACTGTCCCTCTCACTCTCTCTGCCTCTGAGAGGAGACCACTCTCTTGTCTGTGGAGTGTTACCCCTTTTCTAGTAAACTTTCCTTTTGACTCTAACTTTAGCGTGTGTGTTGAATTCTTTCTACACTCTTTGCCAAAGAACCTTCTTCTTCTTGGTGCAGGGTTTGGTCCTCCCACCAACTTGTGGAAATTTGCCCTGTCCTGCATCATCTTGGCTGTAAATTAAAGGTCGTATGCACCTTTATATTTTACTCAGCCATTTCCATACTGCATTTGCTGATTTCCTCAATACAGTGTCTCTGAAAATGTCTATATTACTTTTGGCATCTTTAAAGCATGATCTAGGAACTGCCCCAGACTGAGCTCATCTTTATTCTTGTTTAAGTACAACTAGTTGTGCAAAGGACACGATTGGTGCCCTTTACAATAGCAGGATTGATAGCCCCTTCGATTTCATTGGTGAGCTACTGAATGGTTTGGAAACCACTGCCAGGGTCTGATTAGAGGGTTTACCCTTTCTAAATTACCAAGCAGAATTTCTTTAACTGCTAAGTTTGCCTAAAATGGTTAGAGCATCTCTCAGTTCATCACGTTCAGGAAGGTTTCTGAGGTGGTCTCCATTCTGTGGGGGTGTCCCAGTCTTTTCTGTAGTATTTCTGGTTTTAGAAGTCTGGTTTTGGGTGACTGTGTCACGTATGGAGGTGTGCTGATCCAAATGGCCTACTTTGTGGCTCAAAAGGCCTGGAAAAATATATTCCAGGCCCGTGTTCTTGTGAAGCTTTCCCCTCTTGTTCACAGCTGAGTTACAATGGGTGTTTGAATGCCTTGAAATTGGATATAAATTTCCTGTAAATGTGATTTTTCCGAAGAAAGGGTTTTTAAGTTTTGTCAAATTCTTGAGAAACCGATGTATCCAAAAGGCTAAGAGCCGCTGGTCTGTCCTATCTATTACCTTAATCTAACTTGGTACACCTGCTCCTTGTTTGTATTTCTAACCAGTAGAGTGTGAATTGTTTTAACCAAGACCTGAAGCGTGACAATCCCTCGCTGTCTGTGTGTCTCTCTTGCTCTTGTTCTTTTTGATTAAACATTTTTTTCTAATTGGACAACCAGTTTCTGGGTACTCTTTTAAATCTTTCTTGTGAAATTTTAGTTACTTTGGTTATCTTTAAAAATGTCATGACTTTTTCTTCTCTTAACCTTTTAAAATGTAGATGGTATAAAACATACAAAAGTGCACATATATATATGGAATTTAAAGAAAAATTTAAAGCATTTAAGAAGTAGCTAGGTAAGCACCCCCAGTTCCAGAATTAGGATATTGTCAGAATCCCATTATCCACACTCCCCAAAACCTCTCCCAGAAATAACCACTCTTCTAAATTGTGATAACCTTTTCTGTGCCTGTCTTTATAGATTTTCCATATATATTTGCATTATTTAGTTTTGTCTTTTTTGAACTTTGTATAAATAGAACCAAACTAAATTATTTTATCTTTAAGCTTAATATTATATTTGTAATATTAATTGACATTGCTGCATGTAGCTGTAGTTTATTGCTTTGTAGTACTCCTTTCTGTGAATATACCACAATTAATTCATCCATTTTGATATTGACAGATAATGGACAGTTTCCTATAAATAGCTGTTAAGAATAATTTAACAATCCTTTTCATGTATACAGTGCATATGGACAAGAGTTTCTTAAGAGTATGCACCTAGAATTGGAATTGTTAGTTTGTAGGCTATGAGCAAGTTGAACTTTATTAGAAAATGCTAATGATTTTATGAGATGTATTTAGGAACTTACCTCTCATGAGCAGTGAATGAAAATTGTAATCCTTGGTATTGTGAGAGTTTTTATTTTAGCTATTCTGGAAGTATGCAGTTATATCTTGTTGTAGTTTTAATTTGTTTTTTTTTCTGATTACTAATGAGGTTGAGAAATTTAAAATATGCTTATTGACTATTTGGATATCTTCTTTTGTGAAGTGCCTGTCCAAATGGTTTACCTAGTTATTATTAGGTTGTCTCAATAGATTTATTGGAGTTCTTTTTGTATTCTAGGTACTAGCACTTTCTTTTTTTCAATGTATGTGCTGCAGATATCCTCTCTAACATCAATGGTTCTCTTATAATTTTCTGATGAGCCTTTTATAAAAAATCTTTTTAGTTATCATTTGAGTCATACATAAAAAAAGAGAAATATAATAAACTCTCACATTCCAGTCATCTGTCTTCAACAATTGTATAATGTTTTTTGATGAACAGAAGTGTATTAATTTCTTTCTTTATTTGTGTCTTTTTAAAGAAATTTTCCCTTGGGTCTTGAAGGTATTCTTCTATATTCTCTTTTGAAAGATTTATAGTTTTATCTTTTACATTTAGACCTTTAATTTACTTGAAATTGATTTGTGTATGATATGAATAAAGATCCATCATCATTTATCAAGTAGTCCCTCCTTCCGTTCCTATGTACAGCACCACCTCTGTCAACAATAACAAATATGCCTGGGTCTGTTTCTGAGCTTGCCATTCTAGTCCAATTGCTCAGTTTGTCAATTACTGTGCAAATACCAAGCTGTCTTCTTCATAAGCAAGTTTTTGCTCGTGGTGTCTGGCTTGATTGCTCATAGTAGTCATAATGTGGCTTGCCAGACTGCAATCTTCTAACTTTGTTGAGACTTACTTTATTGTCCTGAGGTCCATTTTTGTAAAGGTTCTGTATGTTCTCGAAAAGAATATGTGTTATGCAAGGTTGGGCACTGTGTTCTATAAATGTCCACTTGATTGAGTTTGTTTATTGTGTTGTTCAAATCTATAGTCTTTTTTTCTGTTTCTGTTTCTTTTTTTTTTTTTTCAGTTTAAAATCTATATTCTTACTGATTTTTCATCTGCTTGTTCTATCAATTACTGAGAGAGGTATATGAATATTTCGCAGTATGAGTGTGGACTTGACTGCTTCTCCATGTAGTTGATTTTTATTTCATGTGTTTTGAGATTATGTTATAAGGTTCATATAAACTCAAAATTATTATTTCTTTCTGATGAATTGAGCATTTCATCAATATGAAGTAAATTTCCTTATCTCTAGAAATGTGGCTTGCCTTCAATTTTTTGTTTCTGCAAATAACAGTGACAAATACTTGCTAGATAATTGTTTATGTATATATATGTGTATATATGTATACGTACTAGTTTTTTATTGTGGTAAATATATATAGCAAAAACTTTACCATCTTGACCATTTTAAGTGTACAATTCAGTAGCATTAAGTATAGTCACGTTGTTGTGCAATTGTCACCACTATCTATTTCCAGAACTTTTCAGTCATCTCAAAGGGAAACTGTATCATTAACCAATAATTATCCATTCCCTCTTCTAGGGGGAATTCCCTCTCTTACCTCTTCTGGGTACCTCTTATCAGTGGAATCATACAATATTTGCTCTTTTGTGCCTGGCTTCTTTTACTTAGCATAATGTTTTCAAGATTCATCCCTGCTGTAGCATGTAGCAGAATTTCATTCCTTTCTGTGGCTTAATAATAATTCATTGTATGGATATACCACATTTTGCCTAGTCATTCATCTGTCTATGGGCACTTGGGTTGTTTCCATCTTTCAGCTGTTGTGAACAGTGACAGTACGAAAACTGGTATAAAAATGATCTCTTTGACTCTCTGCTTTCAATTCCTTTGGGTATACACACACACACACACACACACACACACACACACACACATTTTTAATATAATATTTCTTAATTAAAAATTTTTCAACCACCCTAAAAAACTCATATATTACATACTTCTCTTAAAAACCAACAAGCCAATTCTTGCTTTCAAGTGGAACATATAGGTCATTTACATTTCATGGAATTATTGATATATTTTGTTTTTTATATATAATCTAATTTTATACTTTCAAATTGTCCTGCCTGTTCTGTGATGTTTTCCCCTATCCTTTATTACTTTCTTTTGGATTGGTTATTATTTGTTAAATCATTCCAACTCCTCCATCAGCTGCTTGGAAGTTCTGTACTGTTTCCCTTTCTTTTAGTGCTTAACTTGGAAATTACAGCATGCATTCTTAACGTACCAAAATCAAAATTTAATTAATATTTTTACATTCTTCCCAGAAAATATGAGAACCTTAAAATATTTTTTTATTTTTAATGATTTTTATTTTTCACACATGGTTGACATCCAATATTCTATTAGTTTCACTACGACATGATCACCCTAATAAATCTAGTACCCATCTGACACTATACATAGTTATTACAATATTATTGACTATATTCTTTATGCTATAGTATAATTATATCCACATGACTATTTTGTAACTACCAATATGTACTTCTTGATCCTTTCCCCCTTTTTCACCCAGCCCCACAACCCCTCTCCCATCAGGCAACCATCGAAATGTTTTCTGTACCTATGAGTTTGTTTCTTTCTTTGTTTCTTAGACTACACATATAAGTGAAGTCATATGGTATTTGTCTTTGTCTGACTTATTTCACTTAGCATAATACTGTCTAGATCCATCCATGTTGTTGCAGATGGCAAGATTTCATTATTTTTTTTATTTTTATGGCCAAGTACTATTCCATTGTATATGAGTACCACTTCTTCATTTAGCCATTCATCTATTGATGGACACTTAGGTAGCTTCCATATCTTGGATATTGTAGAATATTTTAAATTATGCTATTCTCTTTCTAGACTTTAATATTATTACTGGGTGTTTTCATTTTTAAAAAATCCTCACAATACCAATATTTTATAGAATCCATTTTCATTTACATTTACAGCTTTACAACTTTCTATATTCTTTATATCTTCTTGATATTATGAATGTCCATCTGGGACCATTTCCTTTTCCCTTGAAGTATAGAGTTTAGAATTTCCATTATTGAGGGATTGCTGGTAGCAAAATAAATGTCTCTATTTTGCCTTCATTCTTAAAATACATTTGCACTGGTTCTAGGAGTTGTCATTTCATTTTGTTCTGCTTTCCATAGATGTTTCTGCAACATCTGAGAAATCAACTGTAATTCCAACTATTGTTACTTTGTAAGCAATCTGGTTTTTTAAAAATCTAGTTATATGAAAAAGTGGACACATAGGAGAATAATTCCTGTTTGCTCATGACTCAACTTCAATAGTTATCAATTCATGGCCAATCTTGTTTTATCTATACCCTTACTCACTTTCCACCCTCCTGTTTGATTTTGAAACAAATCAAAGACAACATTATTTCCTAGATAATTATTTCAGTATGTAGGCAAACCTAAAATATAAAGGATTTCTCTTTAAAGAAACATAATCATAATTCTAGTATTGTCTCTAACATTAACAATTTATTAATATCATAAAATACCTAGTGTTTAAATTTCCAATGGTCTCAGACAAGATTTTTTTATTGTTTGAATAAGATGCTCATATTGCTAGTAGTTTTTACATTTGTTAAATTTTTTAATCTGCATGTTCTTTTCCCTATTTTTTACACTTCTAAGTTATTTGTGAAGGAACAAACTTTTTCCTGTAGTACCTCCCACAGATTGCGTTCTCATAGTGTCATTTAATACATTCTGTGACTTCATTTAAGATCCTCTCTTTGTCTTGGATGTTCTGTATTTCATCATGGTGTGCTGATGTGTAGGTTTCTCTTAAACTTTAAAATTTTCCTGCTAAGGAGTTCTGTAATCTTTGAATTTATGGATATGTGTCCTCCCTCTGTTCTGAAATATTCTTATCTATTATATCCTCAGTATTTTGTCCGTTCTATTTGTCAAGAACTCTGATTAGACGTATATTAGCCCCTCTTACTGCTTCTCTCATAACTTTTACCTCATATTTTCCATTTCTTTGTTCCCTTTGGTTGTATTCCGAGTAAGTACGAATATTTTGTCTTCTACTAATTCTCTCCTAAACTGTGTCTAACCTACTATCAAACCTATTCATTAAGTTTTAATTACTTGTTGTATTTTAAAATGTGTTCTATTTGTTCTCTTTGGTTCCTTTTCAAATCTACTAGGTTACATGACATATGTTGGAAAGGCCTATCTCTTTATATTTCTTAAACACACAGACCAAATTGCAACTCAAAACAGTATCCTACAAGGGGTTCGGAAACATTGAAGTGGACAGTCCAAATAAGGAATTATTTATATCTGCTGCTCGGTGTGGCCACCTGTAGAACCCTCAGGCCATCTTCGAAAGATCGCTAATAAATTCAGCTCTACTTTATTCCCTGTCAATACACACCTCAAAGAAGCCATGTTATCCTCACCACAATGGGAGTGTCCATCAGTACATCTATCTTGCCTGCAATCTGAGTCTTGATAATTACAGATTCTGAGACAAAGAAGAAAACTTTCCCTGAATCCAAGTTCTACTTTGCCAATAATCATTTTCTGCTAGATTTATCTTTACCTAGAGGCACTTTGCTAAACTCTTCACATAAAATTATCTCATTTAATCTTCTCATCCAATCTGTGAAGTTATTATGCTATCTCCTTTTGCCATTTGTTTTTTCTCCCATTTATGTATTTGTGGAATCATCTATTTTATCAGTGTATATATTACTTTGGGTTATAATACAATCTTACATTATTTATTTTGTAGCCCAAATTATTCCGACTTTGGCCAATGGTGGCTCTTTCAGGTTGGCTCCTATGTCCCTGTGCCATGCTCCCATCCTTTCATTTTTTAAAGCACTTCCTCACCGATATTCATAGCAGCATTATTTACAGTGGCTAGGACATGGAAGCAACCAAAGTGTCCTACAATAGATGACTGAATAAAGAAGCTGTGGTACATATATACAATGGAATAGTACTCAGCCATAAGAAGAGATGAAATAGTGCCATTTGCAACAAAGTGAATGGACCTTGAGATAATCAAGCTAAGCAAAATAATCCAGACAGAAGAAGTTGAAAACCACATGATATCATTTATATGTGGGATATAAACCTAAAAGCAACAAACAAATGGACAAACAAGCAGAAATTCATGGACATGGACAATAGACTAGTGGTTACCAGAGGGTAGGGGCGGCGGGAGGATGGGAGAGGTAGATGGGTTAAAAGGGGTCAAATATGTGGTGACAGAAGGAAATCTAACTATGGGTGGTGAAGACACAATGCAATTATATATATATGCCTACTGTTGAGTTGTACACCTGAAACTTACTGGATTTTGTTAACCAATGTCACCATAATAGAAGAAAGAAAGAAAGAAAGAAAGAAAGAAAGAAAGAAAGAAAGAAAGAAAGAAAGAAAGAAAGAAAGAAAGAAAGAAAGAAAGAAAGAAAGAAAGAAAG
>NW_006442497.1:2964104-2977826 GCF_000325575.1 Pteropus alecto | reverse complement strand
GTGTGCAAGTATATTTGATTAATGAATTCTCAGAAATGGCACTCCTGGATCAAAGGGTATATATATTTGTAATCTTGTTAGATATTACCATACTGCCCTCTATAGGAGTTGTATCCAATTTATATACCCACTAGCAACATAGGAGAGTGTGATTACCTTATTATGCTATTATACACAAAGGAGTGTGCTACTAAATATGTGAGTTAATGTGTCTAAAGCACTTAGAACAGTGAATGGGATATAGCAAGAGAGTGTTGATTACCTTTATTACCATTGTTCTTATTAGATTTTTGCCAGTCCAATTGGTGAAAAATGGTACCTTGGTGTTCTTTCATTTGCTTTGTCTTATTTTGTGTGAGGTTGAATCTCTTTTCATATGTTTAAAAGCCCTTTTTCATCCCTTCCTGTGATCTCTCTTTACATGTCTTTTGCCATTTGTCTATTGGCTTGATGACCTTCTTTTCTTTTCTCATATCATAGGCACTCTAAATATTGGGGGCTTTAGTCCTTTGTGATATGAATGGCAAATATCCATTGCCAATTTGTCATTTGTCTCGTCAGTCTTTGCTTTTATGGATTCTAGATTTTGAGTCATAGAAAAGCTTTCATGGTTTCATTTTTACATTTAACTATTTTATTCTTTTGGAATGCATCCTGGCAGATGGCATATGGTTTGGAATGTTTTAAATTTTTGTTAATTTAATTGCTGTAAATTAGTACCTTGGCGATATTTTTATCTGCATTTATTTGACTCAGTGAAGTGGAACATTATTCTGTATGTTCGTTTTCTGATTGTATTTCATCTCATTTCTTTACCTACTTTTTCATACATTAATCTTTGGAATCTCAATATTATTTTCTTGCCAACCTATAAGTGTTCTTTGTATAATATAGACAGTGTTCGTGTATTTATTGCAGATATTTTTCCAGCCTATTTTTGTTGTTTTATATTTATTCTGTTCCACAAAATTTTAGCTTTTTATACATTAAATATTTACCTCTATGTCTCATTTTTGGATAGTTCTTATTGCTATGTCTTTAAGTTCATTGATATACAGTGTCTTATAGAACAAAAAATGGTATCATTTATGTCAGGGACAAAATCGAGACAGTCAACGCAAGCACATAAAACAAACTTAACCTAACATTACAGCAATTTATGGTTGTTCTCAGAAATCAGCAGAGGGCATCAGCCAATCCCCCAAAACTAAGTTTGTTCATGCCATATCTGGACTTCTTCGTTCCCCTGATTCGGCTATCTAGACCCAAATAAGAAAGAGGACCACTAGGTAGCCAATTACTTGAAAAAGCCAAATAACTTTCCTATTTACACCGTTAAACCCCTTAGTCTGTGACTATCTCAGAACTCATTGCTCCTGTAGCCTTGAGTTTTCCAAGGGTTACAGGTCGAAACTCTTGCAGCAAAGTTATCTTTATGCTTTGTTTTATTCAGTGTGCCAGTTTGGTTTGTGACTCTTATTTGGTGTTGGTGTTTGTTATATCTTGTGAAATGTTTATTTCAAATGCTGTCTTTTTTGTCTCTAGGAATTCCATTTGGTTATTTTTATATCTTCATTTCTCTCCTTTTTACCTTATGATAATTTCTGTAATAGCTGTTTTAAAGTCCTTGTCTGCCAATTCCATAATCTCTGTCATATCTGATCTGTTTCTACTGACTATATTTTCTTTGGGTTATGGGTCACACTTTCCTGCTTCTCTGCATTGCTAGTAATTTTTTATTAGGTGCCAGCTCTTATGAATTTTATATTGCTGAGTGCTTGATTTTCTTGTATTCCTTTAAATCAAACTTTATTCTGTCAGATAGTTAATTTACTTATGGATCACCCTGATCTTTTTGAGACTTGTTTTTAAGCATTTTTGGGACAGATCTCGCTCCACTAGTGTAGGAGACTTTCCTGGGGTCTTTGCTGAATGCTGCATGTATTTAATGAGGTGTCTCCACTCTGACTGATGGACACTTGAAGAATTTCCAGCTCTGCATGAGTCCAGGGAATTTTTGCCTGACAGATCCACAAGTAATTTCTCTCTCTCTCTTTCTCTCTCCCTCTCTCTTTGATATTTACTGGGTGAATTTATATGTGTGGTCACTTACTAATTGTTCTCTTTCTGTTGTTTGCCCAGCCTCATGGAATTTCACCCTTGGTCAGATTGGTATTCAGTCCAACACTCCAGGAGACCTCCCTGCAGATTTCTGGAGCTCTTTCTCTGTGTAGATCCCTCCTGTCTGGTGTTCTGCCCCCTAATTCTGCCTTGGGCTCCCTGAACTCTGATCTCTGTCTGTTTCTCCAATTCAGTGAAGCTCTGTTTGAGATTCCTCTCCTTGTGTTGCAGTCCAGAAATTTACCTCTAGGTAAAATGCCTGGGCAATTATAGAGTTTAATATAGGAAAGAGGTGTGAGAACTACATAAGTTGACTAAATATTAAACCAGCTTGTATTCAGAGCCTGCCTAATGCTGCTAGACATGGGAACTTGGCTGATTGGCATATGGCCAGACCACGGGGAACCAAATCATATGCTGAGATGACTAACAACTACTTCCCCATGTCTTTAATGCTGCATACCCACACCTGGAAAGGAAAACAGATTTAAACTGAATTCCTCCAACATTCAAGGTCCCATTTTCTGTCTTTGAGAGGAGATCGTGTCTCTGTCTGTGGAACATTATTCCTTCTCTAATAAACTTTCCTTCTGTCTCTAACTCTAGTGCACTCTTAAGTTCTTTTCTGTGCACAATTGAGGGTACCCTCCCTTTTCCTTCTCTCTCTCTCTGTAGGACTTGAGTCCCCGCTGGAAGAGATTCATCCCATCCTGCATCAGGTTCATCTCATTTCTTTCCCTTCATAATCCTGCACTACCTCTTTTACAATGTTTGAAAACAGTCATTTTGTATAGTTTCTTTTTTCTTTTCAATGGCGGGAGGACAAGTCCTATAGTAGTTACCAAATCTTCAGCTTTTTATATTATTTTCTCTGATTCTTCCATTCATACTAATCTGAGAAAATAATTATCCTTTCTCGGAAATATAATAGCTCTTCAAAGAAAAAGAAGTGGGTTTAGTAGTGAGAATGAAGAAGCGAATTTAAGAGATACTGCAATAGGAACAACAAGTATTACAATCTGGTCATTGTGATGCAGGACAGTCCAAATTCCCCCAAGTAGTGAGGTGGGAACTCAAGCTGTGCATTGAGAAAGAAGAGGGTTGTTGGCAGAGCATAAGATAGAGTTCAAACACACACCAAGGTTAGAGTCAAAAGGAAAGTTTATTAGGTGAAAAAACAAAGACAAGAGAAAGCAAAAACAAAAATCCAAGACAAGGAAAAAAAGCCCCAAGTGTTAGAGAATCTAGTTTATACATCAATCTTTATTTCCTTTGAGTTACAGTTTAAAGATTTTATTTACCCATTTTCCTTTGATATGAATATATAGTGAGGAAGAATAAGAGTATGCAGCATGAAAAGGTAAAAATATGTAGCATGAAAGGCCAGCTGGCAGTTCCCAGCTTGTGATCCATAGGTTCCCCATAGTTTTAGCTATAGGGATGAATGATTTTATTTAGTATAGGGTACTACTTAAAGACTCTGTTCTTTCTTATTTTCTCTTCATGGTGTGGGGAAATGGGTTGTTAATAATCCTAGCAGAAAATTTCCTTTGTTCTGTAGGTTTCTTCTTGGTCTGGCTGCAGGGCTGATCAGCATATGGCAGTCTCTGAATATAGCTTGATTTAACATTTTAGTTCTCTTGCCTCCTCTACATTAATTTTACGTGGTGTATGTGTGTGTGACAA
Source organism: Pteropus alecto (assembly GCF_000325575.1). NCBI lineage: Eukaryota > Metazoa > Chordata > Mammalia > Chiroptera > Pteropodidae > Pteropus > Pteropus alecto. The sequence continues at coordinate 2,974,019 of NW_006442497.1, read as the reverse complement.
TAACAAATTAATGATGACCTAAAGTTATAACAAAATTGGTAGTGACACTGAAAATAAAACTTTTAGCCAAATTAGAAGAAATCGTCCTTATCTTGAGGTAATGTCATTTGTTGTTGTTATTATTATTATTATTATTATTTACAATTCAAGTAAGAAGATGAAGGAATATAACCAAAGAAGACATGATAATGCTAAAAAGTAACACTATATAAACAATGAGATGTTATATAAAAAGGATTGCACTGCAAATCAGAAATTTTACATTTAGTTTCTGTTCTACCATTTGTAAACTATGCAGCCCTATAGTCTATCTGGGCCTTAATTTCTTGCTTTGCTCCATGGGGAAAATATCTGTCATGCCTATCTCCCAAGAGAGGCTCTGATGAAATAGTGCACATGAGAGTGTTTGTAAACCACTTGCATTATCCAGAGGTAAGATATTACAGTATGGTTCCTATAATTTCACCTCAAAAATACTAAGACGTGGAAGGACAAGGTAAAGCTGTGAGCGAAGTAGTTATAATCTTGGAGATCTTTCTGTAGAAGGTGTCATTAAAGACAGAAACAACAACTAAGCAGGAAGGAACCGGTATGGGAAACACCAGTGCCTGGCACAGGGCCTGGGCATCATAAATATTCAATAGCCTTTATGCACAATGATTATGCTTAGGGATGGGATGGTTAGGTTGATGGTTTGGAGTTAAAGAAGATAAAGTTTAGGGGAGAAAAAAAGAGAAGTATTATTGGAAGAAATGAGGAATAAAATTGTGGCAGGGGATAAAAAAAGCAGGTTGAAAGAGAGGAGGAAATGAGTGTTTGGAAATGAACAATAAACACATGAGACTTGAGTGAAGATTGCTCTTCTGCCTGCTATTGGCAGGGCCTTGTGGTTGTTGTTAGGTGAGGGCCCAGATGGGCCTCAGCCTATGTAAAATTAGGTGGATTTGGCTTCCTCAGTTTTACTTTGGCAGGCAACCAATAAACTGTTTAATTTAATTCTTACAGAGGCTCCAAAAGCCCCTACTGCAAGGCCTGGTTGCTTATTTCACAGAGAAAGAAGGGCAGAGACTAGACTAATTCAAAAAGTGTTTATTAAGCACCTATTATACTCCAGATACTGAGAATACAGAGATTTTTCCCATAAGGATTCCTAGTCTAAGGGGGAGAATAAAAACAAAATAAATGCATGATGAAGAAAGAATTTTGTGTACTGTGTTGTGGGCCACAAAGCAGGAAGGGCTCGGTTTACCTTGGGGAAACAGAAAAGGCGCATCAGGGGAAGCAACTTGAATTGAGTCTTGACGTCTGAGTAGGCATCTCCCAGGTTGGTGGGAGTAGAGGAGAGTTGGGGGAAGGTAGGCATTCTGGGCAAATAGACAGCAAGAGTTTCTGGGAGCTGGTGAAATTTCAGGGAAATTCATGAGGTTGGGGCCAGGAAGAGATAAGTGATGTTGTTACAAAGAAACAGGAGACCCATGAAGACACTTCTTGGATGTACTGGTGAGAGATGATAAGGGCCTGCAATAGGTAGGGTTAGCAGGAAGAGAGATGCGGGAGAGTAAAATAGATGCTAAGGAAGTGGAATTGTCAAGACTGTTTTTCAACTGGTGGTGATAGGAAAAGAAGAATATGATAAGAGAGAATGATGGAGAGAAAGAGAGAGAGAGACTGATCCAGTATGACTTCCTGGTTTTTGACTGGGGCAACCAAGTATATGATGGTGTCATTTACTACAATTTGGGGAACACAAGGAATGGAAGATTTGGGAAATACGATAAACTTGGTTTTCAACAAACCAAATTTGAGGTGCCTCTGGGAATTATAGAAGAGTACTTTATGGCCTACTTAATTGTCCACTGCTTTGCATGTGTGAAAACTTTGATGTCTGAGGTCAAAGGAATTTTTAGTAGAGGAACTGTAAGCAAATGCAACCCAATTCAAAATAAGTTATTGAACATTTACTACGTGCCAGACACAGTGCGACACACACTAATCTCCAAGGGGGCAGAGACTCTATCTTGACTTGTTCACACTTTCATTCCAGTGCCTGGTACAGTGACTGATCCACAGTGGACATTTAATTAATATTTGTTGAATGACTAACCGAATGTGTGAATGAATGTGTTTGATAGTGGGAATTCAACAATAATTATCTCCTGAATCCCTCCCTTGGGAGCTTGCTGTCTGTTTGAGGAGACAAATGCATTGACAAGCAGTATCGAACAGCACATTAATGCTTGAATAGAAGTTGTCTGTAAGGCAGTGAGGACTTAGAAGGGAGGGAGTGACTTACTCATTCCTCGTGCTGGGTTTTAAAGGGCATATATAAGTTTTCTAGGCAGAGAAGAGGAAAAGATATTTCAGAAAGAAGGAATAAACCATATAAAGGCTTATGGGGTGAAAGTGTATGGTGTGGTTCTCAGACTAACAGTTTAGTGCAGCTGTGTGTCCACATGGCAATCATCATGCCTTTCATCCCCGTATAAGGAAATCTGGCCCATCCAAAGCCCTTGCTGAGGGGAAGCTCTGAGTATATTTGCTTTACACAACATGAAAATGCTGTTCAGTGGTGGCCACTTACTCACCGGCAGATAAATCATAATCTGTCTAGCAGCCAAAAAGGTATACTTGAGTGGAACCATTGCCTAAATCAGAAGAAGCAGGGTCAGGTTCTCGCTATGATATGAGTATGTGTGTGTGTAGTGGTTTGGAAAATATAGAGAGAATCAGGCAGTTAGCCATAGGAGCAAATATGGAGAGAAGCCAGAAGTGCCAAGATGACCATAGGAAACAGAAGTTATAAAGTGGAAGCCACATGCCAGAGAAAAGATATGCTGAGCAGAGGGAGAAGCAGTGTTTTTCAGAGTGGGAAGCAGATGGACCCAGAGATCGGCCCATTATATCACATCTAGATATATTAAAAACCCATTTGCTGTCAACTACCACACATATTAAATTTTTCATTAGGAGGAGAATAGCCTATTATATTTACCCAGATATTTAAAATTTCTGTTTTCTTCCTTGTGTTCCATGTTTCCTGTTCATATAATTTCCTTTCTGTTTGAATAACTTCCTTTAGCAATTTTTTTTTTATAACCAGTTTGCCGGCAATGGAATCTCTTAATTTTTCTTCATCTGAAAATGTCTTTATTTCACCATAATTCCTCCAGGACATTTTGCTGGATTTAGAATCCTGAGATGACCCTTCTTTTCCTTCAGCAGTTAAAAAATATTCTACTTCTTTCTAGCCTCTATTGTCTCTGATGAGAATTCCATTCTTTTTTTTTTTTTTTAATCATTGTTTCTCTGCAGGAAATGTGTCACTTTTCCTGGGCCACTTTCAAGATCTTTTTCTTTGTCTTTAGTGTTCAGTAGTTTGATTGTGATCTGCCTGGGTAAAGATTTTTTGTCTTTAAACAAAGATTTTTTGTCTTTAAACAAAGATTTCTTAGTTTTATCCTGTTAGTGATTTGCTGAGCGTTCTGAATCTGTGTCCTATGTTGTCTAAGAAATTTGAGAAGTTTTAAGCCATTATGTCTTCATTTTTTTTCTATATTACACTTTTTCTGTCCTTCTTGGACTCTGAAGACATGAATATTCAACCTTTTGGTATTGTCCTACATCTCCTTGAAGTTCTGTTCACTTTTTTCAATCTTTTGTCCTCTGTGTTGTTCAAATTCCTTAGTTTCTATTATCCATATATAAGTTCATTAAATCTTTCCTTTGTCATTTCCTTTCTGTGGCTGAGATCATTTGGTAAATTAAAAAAAATTTACGTACTCTATTTTTCAGTTCTAAATTTGTTTTTAGTTCTTCTTTATATTTTTTATCTATTTCCTGAGACATTCTGTCTTTTCATCCATTTCAAGTGTTTTCTTGTTGGGGTATTTTATAATCATTTCTTCGACGTCTTTGTCAAATAATCTCAACATATGTGTTATTTTCACATTGGCATCTATTGCCTCTTCTTTTTTTTTTTAAATCTTATCTTTTTATTGTTTTTGCTTTTCAGGCAGTTAGCCATAGTAAAATTAATACTTGTGACAGTCTTGCCTAAAATTATAAATTAATTGTGCAGAGTTAAAAAGCAATGCAGTCTTCTAGTAAATTCATACAACATTTAGCTCATAAGAAACAAATTTTTATTTTTCATTATTAAATAGCATTCAAAGAAAATAAAGCTATCTTGAGATTTAAAATCTGAGAAATCTACAATCAAGAATTTTAGAAAGTGTATTAATAAGGTACAATTTAAATATTAATATATACAGATTCCATTTCCCAGTTCTATTTAACATGAACATTAGCCTTGGTTAATTTTTCCCCATGACTTTGTAGAACAGGTATTCTCAACTGGGGCAACTTTGCCTTATAGCAGACACTTGGCATTTGGTGTCATTGTGACTGTGTTGGGGGGATGGGTGCTAATGGCATTTAGTGGTAGTAGGGCCCAAGGATGCTGCTAACCATCCTTTGTACACAAGTGAACCCCACAACAAAGAATCACTGTTGTCAACAGTGCCAACAGCAAGAAGCCATGTTGTGGCACATGGCTGAATTCCATTTTACAAACAGCCCATCTGTCCTTGAATTCTAAACACAGACAGGAATCAGGACATACACCATTGATTACCTTGAACGTGCCTCCTTGTTTAATCTCAATATGGAAGTTCATTTAAACTGCTTTGAAGTAGCTAAGGAAACAGCTTCTGGCATGCATTTACCTGGACTATGATAAAAGTTTAATGATGTATAAAGCACGCGGCAATTTGCAAAGTGTCCTACATGTGTCCAGAAAATGCTTATCTCAACATATCGAAAATGATGAGTGTCACTTATTTGTTTGAATTTATTAGGACCGTGTGTTTAGATGGGTTAAGTTTATTCTCTTTTTTACAATACTCTTTCATAAACTCCCTTTACAAATAGTGCATCTATATGACAGGTGTGAAACAAAATTAAGGAGTCAGTTGTCTTTTCTACACAAATTCATGTTGTAAAGTATCAATGTTTCCAATGAGAGCTCTAATGGGGAACTAAATTTTTAAAAAATGACTTTCAGTTTACTAAGTGGAGAAATTTTTTAGCTCTTTACTAGTCATTCATCTCCATATTCACATTCCATGGATTTTCTCATAGTCAACATACTGATTCAAGTAATTTAAGTTATCCCACCACTTAAAGAGAAAAGCCTCTACAATAATTTGAAACCATGGAGTTATCTTACTTTCATCACTGTCTGCCTTTTTCAGCATTTTTTCCGTTTCTTCTTTGGACATATAATAATAGCTTTTAATCTCATTGGGGCCAGGATTCAACGTCACGTTCTTTCTCACCAACAAAATGTAATCAATTTCATGTTTTCCCCAGATGCCATCAGACTGAGCCTTGTAGTGAATTCATGTTAGATAATTCATTTCTTCCGGAGAAAACTGCTCCATGGGAATCCTCAGCTCAGCCTTTAGATGCCTCTGCGCTGTCTGTCTTACTCCCATCGCACCGTTTTCTTCAAGCTCTACTGGATTACTTAAGGAGTGACTGCAGCAGATATTGGTGAAACAACCTGGAAAGGTAATTTTAGCATCTGATCTCTGCTGTAGCAGGAGCTTATTTTTGGTGTTAAATAAGACACTGAAAGCTCGATGCAATAATCCTTTCTCAATGTTTGCATTTAGGTGACAATTCTTTTTTGGTATCAGCCCCAATTTTATTATCATTTTTACCAATAAGAATACACATCTCTGCCAGGAGTTGAACTTGTTGCTTATTGAGATTGTTTGTGTCGATTACAGGCATCGTTACAGAAAATCTGATCCATTCTAGAACACTGCGCTGCTGGTTGTCGGTGGGCTGCAGCTCCTGCCACGCACACCTGCCACAGGCCCCGCCCCGCCACCCAGGCCAGCTCCCAAGCACCGCGCGCACAATAGCCTGCGTCCCAGGCAGAGTGCGCCATAAGTCCGTTGGCCCACACCTGACATCATGGTCACTCCTCGGTGCCATGTGCCCCTCTCTGCAGGCCTGCTTGCGGGACCCAGCCACAGGTGCTACCTCTATGTCACTTATGTCCCTCGACTGAGGAACCACCTCACCGGCTCCTTTAAGGACGGCATGCTGGGGGACATCCCTGGGTTCTCTGACCCAGGCCTTATTTCTTCTTCTTATGTGACTTGAGATTTTCCTGGTTCTTTATATTATGAGTAATTTTGGATTGCGTTCTGGATATTTTGAATATGTTGTAAAACTCAATCTTGTTAGAGAATATTGATATTTTTGTTATATTAGGCAGTCTAGCTGGTTGGGTTCAGGTTACAGATTTCTATCAGTATTTTTTGGTTGTGGTTTTAATGTCAGTAATATTTTCTAGGCCTTTGCGATGTTAATTGGATCTGTCCCATATGTGTGCCAGTGGCAAGTCTGAAACCTGGGTGATGGCTTGTCTCTTAATTTCTTTCTCAAAATCTTTGGTAGTTTGTTTGTGACATGATCTTTGTATGTGCAGTTCAGGAGTGAGCCCAACTTTATAAACAACATTTGAGGATTCCTTTCCTGAGCTCCTCCCTCTCTGAGATATCCCCAGTTTCCTGGCATTTCCCTTTTTGATCCTCCAGGTAGAATGTTGTGGCTTAGTTTACCCTGGTGTGTTGTACATTTATTGCAACCATGCCCTCATTTAGATTCAAGTGTTAAAGAGGACAGAGAGAAGAAAAAAAGCAATGGGGAAATCACTAGACTTCTGGTGAAGATGGCAGAGTGTTTAGTAAACACTATGCTTGACCCCACTTATGACTAAAATTATAACTAAACTACAAAAGTACCATTATTGAGAATTGCCTGAGGTCTAGCTAAACAGAATTCCTGCACTGAAGCATACAGAAGAAGCCACCATGAGACTGGTAGGAGGGGCAGAGACACAGAACGAGCTGGTCTCATAACCATGTGTGGCTGTTAAAAATCAGGCAGGATAGCTTGGCTGCAGTGGTCTCCCTTGGAGGAGCAAGAGGTCACAGCTTTGCACCAGGCTCCCCAGGCCAAGGTTCCAGTGCTGGGAAGAGAAGTACCCATAACATCTGGCTGTGAAAATTGGAGGAGAGTATGGCTGAGTGAGACGGAGGGTGGCTGAAGCTCCTCTACACAGGGACTTATCACTGATAGACTCACTCACTCTGAACTCTAGCACTGGGGAAGCTGCTCAAAAAGTGCCAGGGACATACAAAAAGGAACTGCATGGTTTAGCTTCAGGGAGATGGCTGGAGGGGCAGCTTTCTCCCAGACAGAAGTGCGGTAGAGTCGATTGTTCCTTTGTTGAGTCTTCCTTCCTCCCATCATACAGATGCAGGCTGCTGCTATCTCTGACTCTCCATTAACCTGGTTAACACTGATTGCCCTGCCCTGGTGATTCCCTGAAGCTCCACTCCACCCGGCTTGTGGGTCCACCCCAGCTGCTTCCTTGAGGCTTTTCCATATAAACAACTTATTTTGGCTCATGCTATGGACTCTCCCAAAATCTCTCAAAGGTTCACAATTCCTAAACAAGTAGCATCTGACCTCAGCATGCCTCACGCCTCTCCTCTTGCTTAGCAGCCCCAAGCTCAGTTGCTGAGGCAAGTAGATTGGTCTCTCTAGGCACACCTCTGAGCTCAAGGAGGTGACAACCACCTCTGGATTGATTAGTGGCTCTTGCTGGATGGCCCCAAGTAGGATTCAGGTTGCAGCTGAACTTGGCCTGAGGTAGGGACCTTCCCAGGAAGCCCTTGGGCTGACACATCCAGTAGCTGAGAACACCAAGCCAGAGTACCACCCAGGGCTGCATCAAGGACAACACACCTAGAGAGCAGACTGGATAGGTACTGGAGGCTTTCTAAAGTAGTCTGCTCAGTAGGGTCAGCTCCTCACCTGCCAGTCCTCAAAACCAATCAGCCCAAGGGTCAGTCCCTCCCACTGATGTACAAACAGCAACTAAGGCTCAACTACAATAAGAGGGCACATACGACCCACACAAGGGACATACCTGGAACACCCGGCTCAGGTGACCAGGGAGACTATACCTCTGGACCCCACAGGATACCTATGGCATAAGACCACTCAACTAATACTGGGAAACATAGCAGCCTTATCTAATACATGGAAACAAACATTGAGAGTCAGCTAAAATGGAGAAACAAAGAAACGTCTCAAATGAAAGAGTACAACAAACTTCAAAAAAATAACTAAATAAAGTGGAGGTAAGCAATCTTCAGATGCAGAGTTCAAAACACTGTTTATATGGATATTCAATGAGCTGAGGGGAAAAGTAGATGAATTCAGTGAGAATTTAAACAAAAAGATAGAAAACATAAAAATGGAGATAGAGAACATTAAAAAGAGCTAGTCAGAAATGAATATAATAACTGAAACAAAGATTACATCAGAGGGAATCAATAGTAGATTACATGAAGTAGAAGATCAGTGATTTAGAAGATAAGGTAGCACCCAATCAGAACAACAATAAGAAAAAAATCCAAAAAAATGAGGATAGTTTAAAGGGACTCTGGGAGCAAACATACCAACATTTGCATCATAAGGGTACAAGAAGGAGAAGAGAGAGAGCAAGGAATTGAAAACCTATTTGAAGATATAATGATGGAAAACTTCCCGAACCTGATGGAGGAAATAGACATCCAAGCCCAGGAAGCACAGAGTCCCAAACAAGATGAACTCAAAGAGGCCCACACCAAGACACATCATAATAAAGTGCCAAAGGTTAAAGACAAAGAGAGAATCTTCAAAGCAGCAAGAGAAAAACAATTAGTTACCTAAAAGGGAACTCCCATAAGACCGTCAGCTGATTTCTCAACAGGAACCTTGCAGGCCAGAAAGGACAGGCATGAAATAGTCGAAGTGATGAAAAGTAAAGACCTACAACCAAGATTACTCTACCTAGCAAAGCTGTCATTTAGAATCGAAGGACAGTAAAGAGCTTCTCAGAGAAGAAAAAGCTAAAGGAATTCATCATTACCAAATCAATATTACAAGAAATGTTAAAGGGACAAAGAAGAAAAAGAAGGAGAAGGAGGACAGGAAGAAGGAGAAGAAATAAAAAATATGAATAAGAAAATGATAATAACTATATATCTATCAATTCCTTTAAATGTAAATGGATTAAGTGCTCCCATTAAAAGGTAGGATTGGGGAGGGTGGGGAAGGATCACCAGTGAGATCCCATGGCGAAGTCACATTCCTGTCCTCTCCCTGGATCCCAGCACCCACCTGGTCAGCCCAGCCCAGCCATGATCAAGGTGATCCTCATCTTTAACAACCACGGTGAGCTATGGCTCTAAAAGTTCTATCAGCCTTACAGTGAAGACACACAACAGCAAATCATCGGGAAACTTTCCATATGGTATCTAAGAGGATTAAAATGTTTTTAATTTTCTAGAAAGAGGATTATTAATTGGAGGATCTCACAACAAACTGATTTATCAACATTATGCAACATTTTATGTTGTCTTCTGTGTGGATTCTTCAGAAAGTGAACTTGACATTTTAGGTCTAATTCAGGTATTTGTAGAAATATCAGAGAAGTGTTTCGAAAATGTTCATGAACTAGATTTGATTTTGTATGTAGACAAAGTTCACAATATTCTTGCAGAAATGGTGATAGGGGAATGGTACTGGAGACCAACCAATATGGATGAGATTGTTACACAAATTGATGCACAAAATAAAGTGGAGAAATCTGAGACTGGCTTAGTGATAGCTCCAGCCTATGCTGTATAAGCTGTAAAGAACATGAATCTTCCTGAGATCCCAAGAAATATTAACACTGGTGACATCAGTACAAAAGTGCCAAACCTGCCCTTTTTTAAATAAAAAATTTATTTTTTATTTCCACAGGGGGAAAAATCATCTAAGTTTACCATGCAGTTATTAACC
>NW_006442497.1:2955116-2964091 GCF_000325575.1 Pteropus alecto | reverse complement strand
TTTAGAAGAAATTCAGTAGTTCCAGTGTGGGTTTTTTTTTTCTTCTTAACTGCATTCCTATGCCCAGCTACAGCATGCCTCTATGTATTGGCTACAATGGTATTTCAAAAAGTGTTTGAGACACTTTTTCAAATTATGTATAACCCAAAATGTTGGCATTTTGTATGGATTACAGTGCAGCATTCATTAATTCTTTCTGTTATTTGTCACAATTATTATTTAAAGAAACAAGTATGTATTGCATGAAAACATTATAACTTTTTCTTTTAGTTTAAATACACTCCAAGATAACTGGGAAAAAAAGATGAGTAGATAAATGGGTAAGAAAACAAGACCCTTACATATACTGCCTAGAAGATAGTCATTTCAGATTGAAAGACACACATAAACTGAAAGTAAAGACACACTCAGACTGAAAGAAACACACATATATACAATGGAGTATTACTCAGGCATAAAAAAGAATGAAATCTTGCCATCCACAACAACATGGACCTAGATGGTTATGGTGCTGAGTGAAATAAGTCAGACAGAGAAAGACAAATCCATATGATTTCAATTAAATGTGGAATCTAAAAAACAAAATAAATGAACAAACAAAGCAGAAACAAACTCATAGATAGAGTACATTTTGATGGTTGCCAGATAGCAGGAGGTTGTGGGGGTGGGTGTAAAAGGAGAAGGTATTAAGAATTGCAAATTGATAATTACAAAACAGTCATGAGGATATAAAGTATAACAAGGAATATGGTCAGTAATATTGTAATAACTATGTATGGTGTCAAATGAGTACTAGATTTATTGAGATAATCATTTTGTAAGTTATATAAATGTCTAATCACCATATTGTACACCTGAAACTAATATAATATTGCATGCAACTGTATTTGGAAAATAAAAATTTATTTTAAAAAAACAATGTTTTTTTTTTTTTTCCCCATCCTCTTGAGAGCACACCTCTTCTGATCAAGAGGAAGTTTCCCCTTTGTCAGAATTATAGGTGACTCTAGGTTCCCTGCTGCTGTTGTCATTTCCAGGAGACCCCTTTCCCACTTTCTAAGTCCGAGATGAGAGCTTCCCCTGAAGCCTTCTCTGTCCATGCTGATATATACTTCTGGGTTTTAGGCTGCCTTAAAATCAGCCTAAGGGAAAAAAATGGTAAATTTACTCTATTTACATTTTGGTTTTTTTTCCCCCAACCAACCTGCTATTACTAATTTTCAGAGTACTTTAAAAGCTGCCACATACATTTTATTCAGTTTTTACAACTGCATTCAGTGGAAGAAAGGAACCAGAATTCTTGTCTTTAAAAAAAAACCCACAAATTATAAAGCATGACTATTTTAACCTGGCAATGTTTGTTTTGATTTCCTTTATGTTATTATGTTCTTGCATCTCAAATAATTATTATGGGTTAATTCTTTTTTCTTTTTCTTTTTTCTTTTTTCTTTTTCTTTTCTTTTTCTTTTTGGAACATTCTCAGAAGTTTCTTTAAAACAGATCTTTAGAAGTAAATTTCTTCATTTTTTAAAAATTTGAAACCAGTTTTATTTGAGTTTTGCTGGATTCACATTTCTTGGTTCACCAATACTTTCTTTCAATATATCAAATGCCTGATTCCATTGTTTTCTGGCTTCCATCATTGCTATTATGTCTCCTTAGGATCCTCTTGGCCAGAGTTAATTTCTCAGAACTTCCTTGCTTTTGACCTTGACACTTTTGAGACGTGCAGGTCAGGCACTTTGTAGAATGCCCCTCTATTAGAACTTGTCTGATGGTTTTTCTTATGATTAGGTGGAGGTTATAGGTTTTGAGGACAAAGATCACAGAGGTAAAATGCCATTCTCATCACATCATATCAAGGATAGATACTATCAACATAACATCACTATTGATCACCTGGCTGAAGTAGTGTTGCCAGTTTTCTCCATTGTAAAGTTATTTTCCCTCTTTTCAATATTGCACTCTTTGAAAGGAAGTCGCTATGAGCAACCCACACTTAAAGAATGGGGAGTGTGCTCCACTTTTTGGAAGGCAGAGTATTAACATAAATTATTTGAAAATTTACATGGAAAATTGGTATTTTCTCCCTTGTTTATTTATTTGATCATTTAACTGTATCATGAGTATAGACTCATGGATATTTATTTTATTTTTTACATATTATCTTAATACAGGTTTACTTAATTTATTGTTCAAATTGTTCTAGCTTTAGCCATTAGGATCACTTTCAGTAGATTCCTGTATCCCTTAAACATACCTCCGTCATTGTGATTTTGTGTGTGTACCTGTGTGTGTGTATGAGAGCATTTCCTTTTTTCTGCCATTACAAGATACTCCAAGCACATCTTGTATAATTTCTGCTCCAGTCCTAGAATCAACCACCTCCCTAAGGATCCCTAATTCTTTTTATTAGAGAATAGTATTTAAAACTATGATCTGAGCACTCGGTGTGCTCATTGCTACTGGAGTGGCATTGCTTCTAGGCCCTCTCAGCTAATAACTTATAGAAAATAGATTAGATATAGATATAGCTATAGATATGTATACATATACACATATCTACAAATATTTCTATGTGTAACCAATGTAACCATATGTATCTATACTAAGCTAAACATGAATTTATACTGCTGTCTCCAACTCTAACCCATGACTTCCAATCCTTTTATTTTTAGCCTTTCTGATTAATTTTGTTTTAGGCATATTTCTTGTATACAGCAGAGGAGTGTTGTTTTTAGAGCCAATATAAACATGTTTTCTAGTATTTGGTACCATAAGTTGATTTATATTTATTTATTTTTCAATTACAGTTGACATTCAATATTATTTTATGTTAGTTTCAGGTATACAGCATAGCAGTTAGACATTTATATAATTTATGAAGTGATCCCCTCAATTAGTTTAGTACTCACCTGGCACTATACATAGTTATTACAGTATTATTGACTATATTCTCTGTCTGTCCTTCACATCCCCATGACTATTTTGTAACTACCAATTTATACTTCTTAATCCCTTCACCTTTTTCACCCTGTCCTTCGACCCCCTTCCATCTAGCAATTATCAGTTTATTTTCTGTATCTATGAGTCTATTTCTGTTTTGTTTGGTTTTGTTTTTTTAATTCCATATGTAAGTGAGATCATATTGTATTCGTCTTTCTCTGTCTGACTTGTTTAACTTAGCATAACACTCTCTAGGTCCACCCACATTGTTGCAAGTGGTAAGATTTCATTTTTTTATGGCTGAATAATATTGCATTGTAGTACCACTTCCTCATCCAATCTTCTGTTGATGGGCACTTAGATTGCTTCCATGTCTTGGCTACTGTACATAGTGCTGCATTGAACATAGGGGTACACATATATCTTTTTGAATTAGTGTTTTGTATTTCTTCAGATAAATACCCAGAAGTGGAATTTTTAGGTCATAAGGTAGTTCTATTTGTAAGTTTATGAGAAGCCTTTAAACTATTTTTCATAGTGGCTGTACCAATTTGCAATCCCACTAACAGAGTACAAGTGTTCCCTTTTCTCCACATCATCCCTAGTATTTGTTGTTTTTTGATTTATTGGTGATTGCCATACTGACAGGTGTGAAGTGATATCTCATTGTGATTTTAGTTTGCATTTCTCTGATGATTAGTGGTGTTGAGTATCTTTTCATGTCTATTGGCCATCTGTATGTCCTCTTTGGAGAAATGACTATTCAGGTCCTCTGCCTATTTTTTAATTGGAATGTTTGTTTTGGGGGTGTTAAGTTGTATGATTTCTTTATTAATTTTGGATAGTAATCCCTTATCATATGTATCATTGGCAAATATCTTCTCTCATTCAGTAGGTTGTCTTTTCATTTTTTTTCTTAATTAAATTTGTTGGGGTTACATTGGTTAATACAATCATATAATTCTCAGGTGTACATTATCATTTGACATCTGTATATTCTATTGTGTGTTCACCACCCAAAGTCTAGTTTCCTTCAGCTACCATATATTTGATCCCCTTTACCCACTTCACCCTCCCCCTACCCCCCCACATTTGACCCCCTTTACCCTGTCTACCTCACCCCTCCTCCTCCACCCGACTAGTAACCACTACTCTATAGTCCTCTGGTAACCACTAGTCTATTGTCCATGTCCATGAGTCTCTGTTTGTCCTGCTCATTTGTTGCTTTTAGGTTTATATCCCACATATAAGTGATATCATGTGATTTTCAACTTTTTCTGTCCAGCTTTAGCCAATCATCTATCGTAGGACACTTCGGTTGCTTTCATGCCCTGACAACTGTGAATAATGCTGCTATGAACATTGGTGTGCAAGTATCTTTATAGATATGAATTTTCAAGTCTTTGGGGTAAATACCCAGTAGAAGGATTGCTGGATCATATGGTAGATCGATTCTTAGTTTTTTGAGGAACCTCCATACTGTTTTCCATAGTGGCTGTACCAATTTGCAGTACCACCAGCAGTGTATGAGGGTTCCTATTTCTCCACATCCTCTCCAACATTTGTTATTGCTTGTCCAGTTGATCTTTTCATTTTGTTGCTGGTTTCTTTTGTTGTGCAAAAACTCTTTAGTCTGATGTAGTTCCATTTGTTTTTTCTATTGTTTCCATTGCCCTGATTTATATTTATTCATATATATTTGTTCTGGTTCTGCAAATGATTTTGTTAATATATATGTTCGTTTGTATACTATATAACTTAATTTTATATACCTCTATATCTCTCTATTTACCCTATACACACATAAATACGCACACATGCAGGCACAGAGATATTTAATTATTTCACTATGCCCTGCTTGCTTTGCTTTTCATTGTAGTTTTTTATATATTCAGTAGAGTTTGTATTTTTCCCCTAGTAGTTACTTAAATAATTATATCTTGATTAGTTTAGACACTAGTTATTAGTTTCTTACTATGAGCAATCCTAAAATTAGCTTGTATACATACTATTCCTCCACCACCCAATTTTAGCTATTATTAATTTCTTAATATTTACCTTTTTACTGTTAAATATGCTTATTCTTTTACTACTTGAGACTTATTCTGCTTTCCAACTTCTCTTCCCATTCTTTCACTTTATTGATTATATAATCTTTACATTATCAAAACAAAATATTTACATTGTATTATGTGACCTTTATCCCAATGTTTTCATCTTAGTTCTACAGTACATATGTATTTAATGCTTACCACCAGTCTTTTTGCCAAAGTTTCTCTTTGCTGGCTGGAATTTGTCCTCTGGTATTTTCTCTGTATTAGAGAACATATTCTCTGATTTCTTATGTGTTCAAAACTATCTGTAGCTCTTATACTAGAAGTGCAATATGGCTGAATATAAAATCCTTGACTTGCTCTTTCTTTTTTTGCATATCTTTTATTGTTAAGCATTGTATTCTGGCATGGGATTCTGGTATAGAGAATTATAATGATTTGATTTTTTGGTCTGGCTGGCCAAAGGATTCGAACTTTATCTTAAAATCCAATAACTTTACTAGGCTGTTCCTACATTTTGGATCAGTTTTCTCTGGAACATGGTGTGCCCTTTCAAAATGTAGATTTGAGTGCTTTTTTAAGAGGTACATTTGCTTGAATTACATTTCAAAATATTTATTATGTTTCTACAGATTGTTCCATGGTTCTTTTCAGGAATATCAATTATGTTGGCAAGCTTTTATCTGTATTCTGTACCTCTTAATTCTCTTAATCTCTTAATCTCTTTCTTGATTTGTTTCATTATGTTAATTTATCTTATTTTTATCTTCTACATTACTGTGCTTTCTGTAATATCTGTTTCCCATTGTATGTCTTTTTAATTTTATCATGATTTCTGTGATGATTTTGCTTTTACTTCTATTTCTTTTCTGAGTTCTTCCAATTCTCATTTTCATTCCTACTATTGTCTGGTCATATAATTACTGAATTGTTGTATTTTCTACTTTGCAGTTTTTTTTATAGCAGCAATTTCTTCATAAAATATTTTTAAATTCATGGTAAAATCTTTGGAGATTATACATATATATAATCTCACACACACACACACACACACACACACACACACACACACACACACACATCTATCCAGTCCATAAAAATGTATTTCTGATAGATGATTTCTGTAGAAATGTTTTGTGCTATTTTTCGTATTTAAAAATATATACTATCTTTATTTGAATGTTGTATTAATTTATATTTGAAATCCATATTTGAACGACCTAGATTTTTCTCTATTTTCAGCTATTTGCAGAAATTTTCTGTTGGTAATAGCTTATGGAGGGACATTTATTTCTGCTCTAATTTTGATTATTTCTTTCCTTCTGCTGACTTTAGGCTTCATTTGTTCTTCCTTTTCTAGTTTTTTAAGATGAAGCGTTAGGTTGTTTATTTGGGCTCGTTCTTGTTTTTGGAGATAGGCCTGTAATGATATGAACTTTCCTTGAACATTCATTACTATCTTCCTATAGCAAATCTCTTCTTATCGTTTAAGCTTATAATACCCTGTTCTTAGTAAAGTTGTACTCCTCTGCTTCTATTTGTCTGCTAGTCGCCTTACTTCTAGTTATGTATTTTGTTGTTGTCATTTTGTTTTAGGTGAGCTGACCCTTTTCAGTATTTCCTGTAATGCAGGCCTTGTATTGGAAAAAATAATGAAAACCTACATTTAAATAGTAATAAATAAAAAAAATGGCTAGATTATAAACTTAATGATAAATGTACGGCACCAACATGAGAAAATCAATAAAACACTCTCCAAAGACAAAAGTCAGACTTGATCAAGTAGAAAGACATGTTATGTTTATGAATGGAAAGATTCAACACCACGTTAATTCTCTCTAAATTAATTTTAAAAGATAATGCAATCTCAATAAATTTGGTTATTTTTTTTCTAGACCTAAAAGATTGATTATAAAGTTTATTTGAAAGAATAAACAAGCAAAAGTACACAAGAAATCTCTGAGAAAAAAGAAATTTGGAGCCTTAGCCATAGTCTAATCAGGTATTAAATACAATTTAAAGCCTCTATTATGAAAATGTGGTACTAGGAGATGTCAGAAGCATGGCGGCATGTGGGTTCCCCTAGACCTCTCCTCTTCAAACCACAACATACTGAACAACTACAGTCCAACCGAAGATTCTCAACTTGACACACAAACACTTATGAGAGATCTGCACATTAAAGCATCTGAAGGTAGGTGAACAAGGGAGCAGAAAAGGGAGAGGAGCAGAGAGAGGCTGCAGACACAGCAGGACTCAGGGAGAGCAGAGGAATCAGGTTGTAGTGTGAACTCTCTATAGCCCTGAGCATTCCCACATGAGTGATAAGCATACAGAATGGCAAATTCCAGTGATCAAGGCAGAGACCAGGGCAGAGATGGAATACAGAGATACAAAAGCAGAAAGCTAAGTCAAGGAGTCTGGCTGCCTCCCCCCACCCTCCCAGAGATGGCCTTTCCACACCCTCCCAGAGCTAGCTGCAGGCTCTAGGGAAAACTGCAGCAGCAAGTATTGGGCTACAAGGGAGGGAGTCTGCAGCCCCAGGAACTGAGAAGCACATTGTGGCTGGTCCCAGTGACAAGGTGGAGTTTCAGAGGTGAGGAAGCTGAAGCCAGGTGGCCACCATTATAGAGAGGAAAACAGACATAGGCACACCAGAGGCCTCTCCCAACTCAATGCACTCCCACTCATTCAGGCTGGTCTGGCGAAGGCACTGGGGCACCTCAGGCAGCACAACACTGCATCTGGCTGCTAGGGCATTACTGGACTTCAGGGGCTCTTCAGGGGCTCAGAATCCCGTCATTTATGGAGGTGGAGCCCTGGGACTGAGGTGACCTGGTCACAGAGAAGACAAACACCTCCCAAGGGAATAAAGGGCTTTTTTTTTTTTTTTTTTTTTTGACACAGTAGAGACATGGGAGGCCTGGGCTGCACAGGAGCTTGTGCGCCACCTACTGGAAAACAAAAGAAAAACCTTATCAATCTGCTAAAGATGGATCACTCTTAATAATAATAATTTTTTTTTTTATCAGAGTTCAGATACCAAAACCTGGTAAAGATAACACAACAATATCTCTCATGAACACAGATGCAAAAATCTTAAATAAGATACTAGTGAACAGAATACAGCAACCTATTAAAAAGATTATACCCCACGATCAGATGAGCTTCATCCCAGAGGCACTGGGATGATTCAACAAACACAAATTGATTAATGTGATACACTACATAAACAAATTTTAAAAATAAGAATCATATGATCATATCAATAAATGCAGGGGAAAAAAAGCCTTCAACAAAATACAGCATCCATTTATGATCAAAACATTTAACAAAATCAGTATAGAAGAAAAGTACCTTAACATAATAAAGGCCATATGTAACAAACCCTCAGCCAATATTATACTTAATGGTGAAAAACTAAAAACCTTCGTTCTAAGATCAGGAACAAGGCAAGGCGGTCCACTATCACCATTGTTATTTGATAAAACATTGGAAGTCCTAGCAAGTGCAATCAGGCAAGAGAAAGATATAAAAGGCATCCAAACAGGGAATGAAGTAGTCAAATTGTCACTATTTGTGGATGACATGATTCTCTCTATAGAAAACCCTAAAGACTCCACAAGAACACTGCTAGAAACAATAAGCAAATACAGTAAATTTTCTGGATACAAAATCAATGTTCAAAAAGTCATAGTGTTCCTATACTCTAACAATGAAGTGTCAGAAAAAGAAGTGGAAACAATAATTTCTTTTGCAATGGCAACAAAAAAGAATAAAATATCTAGAAATAAATTTATCAAAACAAGTGAAGGACCTATAAAATGAAAACTATAAGACTATAAAACTATAAGATACAAAGAAATGGAAAGATATTCTGTGTTCTTGGATCAGAAGAATTGACATAGTTAAAATGAACTTATTACCTAAAGCATCATACAGATGTAATGCAATCCCCATCAAAATCCAATAGGC
>NW_006442497.1:2910500-2955069 GCF_000325575.1 Pteropus alecto | reverse complement strand
GCATGGCCCCATAGGGTTCTCAGTACAGGAGCTCCACTGGTCTTTGTAGGAGCAGGACGGCCTGATGAGCTGACCGCCCTTTCCATGCTCTTTTATTTTTTAAAATTTTTATTATGGTGACATTGGTTAACAAACTCCTGTTAAGTTTCAGGTGTACAATTCAACAGTAAGGTATATATATATATACATCTGCAAAAGAATGAAACTAGACTGTTGTCTATCACCACAAACCAAAACTAACTAAAAATGGATTAAGGACCTGAGTATAAGACCTGAAACAATAAAAAGCATAAAAGAAAACATAGGAACTAAACTTAGGAACTTAGGACTTAAAGATGATTTTGTGAACTTGACCTCAAAGCCAAAAGAAGTAAAAGCTAAAATAAATAATTGGGACTACATCAAACTAAAAAGCTGCTTTTGCACAGCAAAAGGAACCATCAACAAGAGAAAGAGACAACCATCCGGATGGGAATATACATTTGCAAGCAGTGCCTCTGATAAGGGCCTAATATCCAAAATATACAAAGAACTCATACAACTCAATAACAACAAAAAAACGTACGATCCAATCAGAAAATGGGCAGAGTACCTGAACAGACACTTCTCCCAAAAAGACATGCAAATGGCCAACAAATATATGAAAAGATGCTCAATATCGCTAGCCGTTAGGAAAATGCAAATCACAATGAGATACCATCTCTCACCGAGTAGAGTAGCTATAATCAACAGGACAAGTAATAACAAATGTCGGAGAGGATTCAGAGAAAAAGGAAACCTCATACACTGCTGGTGGGACTGCAAAACAGCCACTGGTATTTATCCCAAAGACTTGAAAACCCATCTCTGAAAAGATATTTGCACACTGATGTTTATAGCAGCATTATTCACAGTGGTCAGGACATGGAAGCAACCAAAGTGTCCTACAATAGATGATTGGATAAAGAAGCCGTGATACATATATACGATAGACTATTACTTAGCCATAAGAAGAGATGAAAGACTACCATTTGCGACAACATGGATGGACCTCGAGATAATCATACTAAGTGAAATAAGATAGACAGAAAAAGTGGAAAAACACATGGTATCACTTATATGTGGGATATAAACCTAAATGCAACAAACAGACAGGACAAACAAACAGAGACTCATGGACATGGACAATAGACTAGTGGTTACCAGCGGGGAGAGGGGAGGTAGGTGGGATAAAAGGGGTCAAATATGTGGTGACAGAAAGAAATCTAACTATGGGTGGTGAACACACAATGTAATATATATATGTATATATATTACATTGTGTGTTCACCACGTAATATATATACAACAACATGCCTTACTGTTAAATCGTATACCTGAAACTTAACTAGATTTCATTAAGCAATGTCAGCATAAAAAATAAAATAAATAAATAAATACCAATCAGAGTTCATTCCCATAAATGTCTATGTGGAGAAATAATCCACCAAATATCATGAACAACCAAGATGACAAGGCAGCTCAGGAAGAAATAAAAAAAGCTTCAGAAAATAAACTTAAAGATATAGAAATATGTGATTTAAATGACAGATAATTCAAGATTGCAGTTCTGAAAAATCTCAAAAAGATGCTAGAAAACTTAGATAGATGGTTTAATAAACTCAGAAATAAAATTAATGAACAAAAAGGATACTTTACCAAAGAGATTAAAACTTTAAAAAGAACCAAACAGGAATTCTAGAGCTGAAAAACTCAATAAAAGAGATGAATAATGAAATAGCGAGCTAAGGAAACAGAGCTGACTAGATGAAGGAATGAATTAGTAATATCAAAGACAGAAATCTGGAAATTATGCAGATGGAAGAAGAGAGAGACTTCAGAGAAAGAAAGAAGGAGAGAGAGAGAGTAATGAAGGAAGGAAAGAAGGAAGGAAGAAGGAAGGAAGGAAGGAAGGAAGAAAGAAAGAAAGAAAGAAAGAAAAGACAGACAGACAGACAGACAGACAGACAGACAGACAGACAGACAGACAGACAGACAGACAGACAGACAGACAGACAGACAGACAGACAGACAGACAGACAGACAGACAGACAGACAGACAGACAGACAGACAGACAGACAGACAGACAGACAGACAGACAGACAGACAGACAGACAGACAGACAGACAGACAGACAGACAGACAGACAGACAGACAGACAGACAGACAGAAAGAAAGAAAGAAAGAAAGAAAGAAAGAGAGCTCTACAAGAATTATCTGATACCATCTGAAAGAGCAATATAAGAATAATGGGTATACTAGAAGGAGAAGAGAAGGAGAAAGGAACAGACAGTTTAGTCAGACAAATAATAGATGAGAACTTCCCAAACCTGTGGAATGAACTAGATCCTCAAATCCAAGAAGCAAACAAAACACCTAATTATCTCAATCCAAAAAGTCCTTCTTCAAGGCACTTTTTGACAGTATTAAAACTGTCAAAAATTAATAACAAAGAAAGAATTCTCAAGGTAGCCAGGGAAAAGAAGACAGCAGTCTGTAAGGGAAAACTCATTAAGATTATCATTAGAGTTTTTAGCAGAAATTCTATAAGCTAAGAGGGAGTGGAATCAAATATTCAACCTATTGAGAGAAATTACGAGCCAAAAATTATATCCAGCAGTTCTTCTTTAGATATGAAGGAAAAATAAAGACCTTTTCAGACATACAGAAGCTGAGGAAATCTTCCACCACAAGCCCTGTATTACAGGAAACACTGAATGGTGTTATTCTATTTGAAGCAAAAAGACAAAAGAATACAAAACTATGAGTAAGATGAGTAACAGACAGACAGAAACAGGAAATTGCAACCCTTATTCAGAATAGGATATTATAAACTTAAATATTACATAATGGTTAAAGAAAGTAAAAACATTTTTAAAAGAGAAGACAATAGCAACTGCAATTTGGAAATGAACCCACAGCACAAATAGGGATAATTTGAGACAACAAATCCAGAGAATAGGAGAGGGTAAAGGTCTGAGTTTGCAAAGGGGAATGGAGATAACACACACAGAAAAGAAAAAAGACTACTGTATATATAAAACTTTTTTAGTATAAACTTAATGGTAACCACACACACAAAAAGTCCAGAACTGAGACACATGACATAAAAAAAAAAAGAGAAAACAGAAGGAAAAATTATAGAATACCACCAAACTAACAGATAGAAACACAAGGGCAAAGAAACAATGGCAACCCCCCATTACCAGAAAACAAAAGATAAAATGCCCATAAGAAAACCTCATATATCGATAATCACCCTAAATGTAAATGGACTGAATTAAAAAAAAAAAAAGGCGCAGAGTAGCAGATTGGATCAAAAAGCAAAACCCAACCATATGCTGCCTTTGAGAGACACATCTCAGCTGCAAGGACAAATATAGACTCAAAGTGAAAGGGTGGAAAATGATACTCCAAGCGAATGGCATCCAGAGAAAAGCAGGTGTAACTATACTTATATCTGATGAAATAGACTTCAAGATAAAAAAGGTAACAAGAGACAAAAATGGACACTTGATAATGACAAAGGGGACAATACATCAAGAAGACATAAAACTTACCAATATATATACTCCCAGTCAGGGAGCACCAAACTAGATAAAGCAATTACTAATAGAACTAAAGGGAGAAACTAAAAGAAACACAATTATAGTAGAAGACCTAAATACCTCACTGGCAGCTATGGGTAGGTCATCCAAACAGAAAATCAATAAGGAAATATCAACCTTAAGTGACATATTAGACCAATTAGATATAATCGACATTTACAAAGTATTTCATCCCCAAGCACCAGATTATACATTCTTCTCTAGTGCACATGGTACATTCTTAAGGATAGACCATAAAACTAGTTTTGGGACACAAAACTAGCCTCAAATTTAAAAAGATTGAAATCATACCAAACATATTCTCCAACCAAAATGCTTTGAAACTGGACATCAGTTGCAAAAAGAAAGCAGGAAAAAACCACAAATATGTGGAGATTAAACAACATGATACTAAAGAATGACTGGGTCAAAGAAGAAATAAAAGATGAAAGGAAAACTTTTCTAACCATGACTAAAATTCTAGCAGCCATAGAGAAAGAAGATGAACTTGACTCTATAAATACAAAACAAGCAAACAAGCAAACAAATCTTTTGCATGGCAAAACCCCACAAATGAAATAAAAATACATGCGGTAAACTGGGAAAAATTAGCAACTTTTACCACAAAGAGCTATTATCTGTAACATACAATGAACTTCCAAAGTTTGAGAAGAAAAAGACCAATATTTACCCAATAGAAAAAAAATGAGCAAAAGATACAAACAGATAGTTCAAAGAAAAAGAGACTAAAATGGTCACCTAGGTTGCTTCCATATCTTGGCTATTGTAAATAATGCTGCAATGGACAAGGGGTGTATATGTCTTTTCAAATTGTGGTTTTGTTTTTCTTTTTGGATAAATACAAAGAAATGGAATTTCTAGGTTATATAGTACATCCATTTTTAGTTCTTTGAGGAATCTTTATACTGTTTTCCATAGGGGATGCATCAGTATGCAGTCCCAGCAACAGTGCACAAGTGTTCCCTTTTTTCCACATCTTCACCAACACCAGTTGTTTTTTGACTTTTTAATAATAGCCATTCTGACCGATGTGAGGTGGTATCTCACTATGGTTGATTTACAATTCCCTGATGATTAGTGATGTTGAGCATCTTTTCATACCTCTGTTGGCCATCTGAATGTCTTCTTTGGAGAAATGTCTTTTCATGTCCTCTGCTCATTTTTCAATTGGATTGTTTATTCTTTTGTTATTGAGTTGTAGGAGTTTCTTATATATTTTGAATATCAGCCCTTTATTGGATAAATCATTTGCAAATATATTCTACCAGTCAATGTCTTTCTGTTTTGTGGAAGATTTCCTTCAATGTGCAGAATGTTTTTAGAATGATGTAGTCCCAAGTATTTATTTATTTGTTTCTTTTTTTGCTTTTGTTTGCCTTGCTTGAGGGGACGTGTCCAAAAAGATATTACTTAGACTGATGTCAGATAGTTTACTTCCCATATTTTATTCTAGGAATTTTATGGTTTCAGGCCTTACATTTAAGTCTTTAACCCATTATGAGCTTATTTTTGTACATGGTGTAAGAGAGTGGTCCAGTTTCATTTGTTGCATAATGGCCCTTAGACATACAAGAAGATTCTCTACCTTGCTCATAATAAGAGAAATGCAAATTAGAATTAGGCTGAGATGTCTAATCTCAGATTTGCAAAGATCCAAAAGCTTGCCAACACCTTCTGTTGGCAAGGCTGTGGGGAAACACTCTATTACGTGTCAGTGTGAACACAAAATGGAAATTTGGCAATATGTAGCAAAATTACACATAAATTTTACTTTGAAACAGAAATCCCACTTGTAGGAATCTATTCCAAAAATACCCGGACAAAAAATGAAAAATAATATAAACATCAAATAATTAATTGTCGCACCCCTTGCAATAGCAAGGGACTGGAAACAATACAAATGTCCTTCACTAGGAGACTGGTTCATGGCCACAAAAATGTCGAAAGTAAAAACATAGAAAACAGATAACATTAGACAATAACAACAACAGCAAAAATGCTGATGTAGCCTGACAATCCATGAGGAGTGTATAATAATCCAAAATTAGCTTTGTACCCAATAACATAGTATAAAAATATATAAGGCAAAACTTGACATAAGTATAATGAAAAATATGCACATCCTCAGTTTTAGAGGGAAATTATTTCATACTTTTCTCAGTAACTGATGTAACAAGTAGGCCGAAAATCAGTGAGTTTGTAGAATATTTGAACCAGGTACTTAACCGATTTGACTTAAAACATTATATTAAAGTGTACTTGGAACATTTATCATAATTGATTATATAAGACCATAGAATAAACTGCAATAAATTTCAAAGATTTTCAAATCATGCAAGGTAAATTTTCTTCCACAATGGTATTATTAGAAATCAAGTGATATAAAAATAATTAGAAAGTCTCAAATGTATGGAATGAAGCAATATGCTTAAAAGAAGCTATAAAAAGCCCATGAGTCTATAAAGAAATAACAGTGAAAATTAGAACGTCTTTTAACTAAATGTAAATGAAAGCATATGTCAAAATTTGTGCACTGACGTTAGAATGATGCTTAGAGGAAGATTTATAGAATTATATGAAAATATCAGAAAAAAGTCCCAGGCTCATTAGCAATCATTTGAGTATCATCTCATGAAGTCAGAAAAATAATAGCAAATAAACTCAAAAATAGAAAAGAACTAATAATAATGAGGATTTTTAGGGCAACGAACTATTCGGTGTGGTACTATTGTGGTGGATGCATGTCATTATATATTTGTCAAAAACCATGGAATGTACAACACCAAGAGTGTACCCTGATGTAAACTATGGGCTTTGGGTGATAATGATGCATCAGTGTAGGTTCATTGATTCTAACAAATATACCACTTTGGTACGGGATGTTGAAAGTGGGAGAAGTGGTGTGGCGATAGGGACAATTTGGGAACTCCCTGTATTTTCTGCTTAATTATGCTTTGAACCTAAAATTTCTCTAAAAATAAATATTAAACATATATCTGTAACTAAATTTAGTATCTTAATTATTTTATTTTAAGTATACTGTTCAGTGGCATTAGGTATACTCATGATGTTCTGAAATCATTACCACTATCTATTTTCAGAACTTTTTTGTCATTTAAACAGAAATTTTATACCTATTAAAAAGTAATTTCACATTCCCCCTTCTCCCAGCCCACTGTAACCTCTGTTCTCCTTTCTGTCTTTATGAATTTGCCTATTCTAGGTACATCATTTAAGTATAATCAAACAGTATTTGTTCTTTTTTATCTAGCTTATTTCACTTAGCATAATGTTCTCACAGTTCACTCATGTTGTATCATGTATCAGAACTTCCTCTTTATGGCTAAATAATATTGCATTGTATGTATATACCACATTTATTTATCTATTCATCTGTTTATGGACATGAGTTGTTTGCATCTTTTGGAATAATTCTGTTGTGAACATTGGTGTACAAGTATATGAGTACATGATTTCAATTCTTTTGGGTATATTCCTACAAGTGGGATTGCCACATCATATGGTTAATCTATGTGTAATTTTGTTGAGGAATTGCCAAACTTTTGTCCAGAGGAGCTGTAACGTTTCACTTTCCCATAAGCAATGTACAAAGGTTTCAATTTCTCCATATTCTCATCAACACTTAATTATTTTTCATTTTTTATTTTGAAATCGTGACTATCCTAGTGAATGTAAATTGGTAATCTCTTTGTAGTTTTAATTTTTATTTTCATAATTATTAATGATGTTGAATATATTTTGATGTGCTTGGTGGCCATTTATATATCTTCTTTGGAGAAATATCTGTTGAAGTCCTTTGCCCATTGTTTAATTGAGTTATTTTGTTGTTGCTGAGTTCTGTGGGTACTTTATATGTTCTGAATATTAATCTCTTACCAGATATAATATTTGCAAATATTTGCACCCATTACATGGGTTGTCTTTTTACTCTCCTGTATGTCCTTTGATACACAAAATTTTAATTTCGGTGTAGTCCAATTTATCTAATTTTTTTTTTGTTCCTTGATATTTGGTGTCATACTTATAAAACCATTGCCTATTCACTTTAAATGTAAATGAATTAAATACTTGAATCAAGAATCATAGGGCAGTTAAATGGATAAGAAAAAAGACCCATACATATGCTGTCTACAAAAGACCCAATTCAGATCAAAAGAAACACATAGATTGAAAATGAATGGGTAAAAAAAGATATTTCTTGCAAATGGAAATGAAAAAAAAACTGGAGGAGCAATACTTATGTCAGACAAAATAGACTTTAAAACAAAGGCTATAAAAAGAAACAAAGAAGGACATTACATAATGATAAAGCAATCGATCTAACAGGAGGATATAACCCTAATAAACATTTATGCACCCAATATAGGAGCACCTAAATATTTAAAGCAAATACTGACTGACGCAAAAGGAGTTATCAACAGCACCTAAATATTTAAAGCAAATACTGACTGAAGCAAAAGGAGTTATCAAGTTCCCATGGTAGGGGACTTTAACTCCCACTGACACCAATAGGCAGATTTTCCAGGCAGAAAATCAACAAAGAAACAGTGGCCTTAAATGGCACACTAGACCAGATGGATTTAATTGATATTTTTAGAGCATTTCACCCCAAAGCAGCAGTACTCATGGAACATTTTCTAAGATAGACCACATGTTAGGCCACAGAACAAGTCTCAATAAATTAAGAGGATTGAAATCATATCAAACATCTGCTCCAAACTGCAATGGTATGAAACTAGAAATTGATTACAAGAAAAAAACTGAAAAACACACAAACACATGGAGGCTAAATAACATGTTACTAAACAATTAATAGTTTAACAATGAGACTGAAGAAGAAATCAAGATATACCTTGAGACAAATGAAAATGAAACGCAATGACCAAAAATCTATGGGACACAGTGAAAACAATATTCAGAGAGAAACAGCAAAAATAACAACAACATTTTTGCTGTTGTTGTTATTGTCTAATGTTATCTGTTTTCTATGTTTTTACTTTCGACATTTTTGTGGCCATGAACCAGTCTCCTAGTGAAGGACATTTGTATTGTTTCCAGTCCCTTGCTATTGTATTGCTTGTACATAGCAATACAAGCCTACTACCTCAAGAAACAAGAAAAATCTCATATAAACAGTTTAAATTTACACTTAAAGGAACTAGAAAAAGAATAGCAAATAAAGCCCAAAGGGAGTAGAAGGAAGGAAATAATAAAGATCAAAGCAGAAATAAACAAAATAGAATCTAATAAAACTATCCAAAAGATCAATGAAACCAAGGGCTAGTTCTTTAAAAAGATAAAATTGATAAACTTTAACCAAACTCATCCAGAAAAAAAGAGAGCGAATCCAAATAAATAAAATTAGAAATGAAAGAGGAGAAGCAACAACCGACTCCACAGAAATGCAAAGAATTATATGAGCAATTGTATGCCAACAAATTGGATCTGGAAGAAATGAATAAATTCCTAGAAACATGCACTCTTCCAAGAAGAAACAGAAAATCTGAATGAACTGATTACTATAATGAAATCAAATCAGTAATCAAAATACTCCCAACAAAAGTCCTGAACCAGATGGCTTCACAGGTGAATTTTACCAAAATATCAAGGAAAAACTAACACCTATTTTTCTCAAACTACTCCAAAAAATTCAAGAGGAGGGAAGGCTCCCAAGCTCACTTTATGAGGCCACTATTGTCCTGATTCCAAAACCAGACAAAGACATTACAAAAACAGAAAATTATAAGCCGATATCTCTGATGAACAGATGCAAAAATCTTCAACCTAGAGGTTATTATGCTGAGTGAAATAAGTCAGAAAGAGAAAGATCAATACTATATGATTTCATTTATATGCAGAATCTAAGGAACAAAAAGAACAAATTAATCAAAAATAGACTCACAAATATAGAGGACAATTTGGTGATGGACAGAGGGGAGGGGAGTTGGAGAGCTAGGAGAATGTGGTGAAGGGTTAAAAAAAGTACAAATTAGTAGTTGATAGATAGATGGTCATGGAGATGGGGAGCATGGCATAGGGAATACAGTTAGCATTAATGTAATGGCTAGGTGGAGAGCCAGGGGAGAGAAAGAGCAATTAGAGGTATTGTTTTATAAACTATATAAATGTCTAACCAATGTACTGTATACTTGAAACTAATAAAATAAAATTTAAAAAGAATCCTCAACAAAATATTAGCAAACTGAATTCAACAAGACATTAAAAAGATCATACGCCATGACCGAATTGGATTTATTTCTGGGGCACAAGTTTGGTTCAAAATCTGCAAATCAATTAATGCAATACACCGCATTAATAAATTGAAAGATAAATATCATATGATTATATCAATAGATGCAGAAAAAAACCTTTGAGCAAATCCTGCATCTATTTATGATAAAAACTGTCAGCAATGTGGGAATAGAGGGAACACACCTCAAATTAATAAAGGCTATATATGACAAACACATCTAACATCATACTTAATGGGGAAAAGATAAAAACATTTTCCTTAAGATTAGGAACAAGAAAAGGATGTCCTCTATCACCACTTTTATTCAACATAATATTGGAAGTCCCCACTATAGCAACAGCAATCAGACAAGGAAAAAAAAAAAAAGCATCCAAATTGGAAAGGAAGAAGTAAAACCATCATTATTTGCAGATGACATACTATATATAGAGAGAGAACTCTAAATTAGATTCCACCAAAAAACTACTTGAAATAATAAACAAATTCAGTAAAAAAGCAGGATACAAATTTCATATTCAAAGATTGGTTGCATTTTTATACACCAATAATGAACTGATAAAAGAGAAATTAAGAAAACAATCTGATCTTCAATTGCATAAAAAAGTACCTAAGAATAAATTTAACCAAGGAGGTAAAGACCTGTTCTTGGAAAATTATGTCATTAAAGAAAGAAATTGAAGAAGATACAAATAAATGGAAGGATATATTGTGCTCATGGATAGGAATAATTACATCATTAAAATGTCCACACTACCCAAAGCAATCTATAGATTCAATGCAATTCCTATCAAAATACCAATGGCATTTTTCACAGAACTAGAACAAATAATTCTAAAATTTCTATGAAACCATAAAAGACCTGAATAGTAACAGCAATCTTGAGAAAGAAGAACAAAGTTGGAGATATCGTGCTACCTGATATCTATACTATACTACAAGGCTATAGTAATCAAAATAGCATGATACTGGCATAAAATCAGACATATAGATCAGTGCAATATAAATCCATGCCTATACGGTCATTTAATCTATGACAGAAGGAGCAAGAATATAAAATAGGGTAAAGATAGTCTCTTCAATAAATGGTGTTGGGAAAACTGGACAGATACATGAAAAATAATGAAACCGGAACACCTTTTTACACCATATACAAGAATAAACTCAAAATGCATTGGATTTCTGGTCGAGATGGTGGAGTAGGTAAGTGCTGTGCTTGCCTCCTCTCATGACCACATCAAAATTACAACTAAATTATAGAACAACCATCATTGAGAATCTTCTGAAGTCTAGCTAAACAGAAGTCCAAAACTAAGAACATACAGAGGAGTCACCTTGAGACTGGTAAGGGGAAAACAGATGGAGAACAGGCTGGTCCCACAGCCTCGTGTGGTGGTTAAAAACCAGGAGGGATAGCTCAGCTGTGGAGGTACCCCCCGCCCCAAGGAGAAGCAAAGGATCCCAGCCCCACTGCAGGCTCCCCAGTTCAGGGTTCCAGTGTCGAGAAGAGAAATCCCCACAACACCTGGCTGTGAAAAACAGCAGAAATTGTTGCTGAGTGAGACAAAGGGTGGCTGGAATTCCTCTTAGAGGGCCCATGTATGGACTTACTCGCTGATGGATACACTTGCTCTGAGTTCCAGCACTGGGGTAACTGCTCAAAAAGTGCCAGGGATATACAAAAAGGAACTGCATTGTTTGGCTTCAGGGCGAGGGCTGGAGGGACAGCTTTCTCCCAGATAGAAGTGAGAATAAAATCCACTGTTCCTTTGTTGAGCCCTCCCCCCTCCCAGAGTGCAGATGCAGATGGCTGCTGTAGCTGAATCTCCATCAACCTGGCTAACACTGGTTGCCCCATCCTGGTGATTCCCCGAAGCCCTGCCCCACTCAACTTTCAAGCCAACCCAAGCCACTTCTGGAGGCTTTTCCATACAAATGGCCTGTCTTGGCTCATGCTGCAGACTATCATAAAATCACTCAAAGATTCACGAAACCCAAACAAACAGCATCTGGCCTCAGCGAGCCCCGTACCTCTCGCTGAGCAGCCCCAAGCTCGGCACAAGCAGCAGCCGGCCTCAGTTCATGGGTTGGCTCTCTAGGCACCTCTAATCCCCGTACAGGTGGAAGCCATTTGTGGATTGCTTAGTGTCTCCTGCAGGTGCCCTGGGAAGGGTTCAGGCTGCAGCTGAACTTGGCCTGTGGTGGAGTCCTTCCCAGTAAGCCGTGGGATCGGCAAGCCCAGTTGCCAGCCTCAAACTGAGCTGGAGCATCACCTGGGGCAGAATCAAGGACATTATACCAAAAGGCCAGACTGGGCAGGCACCAGAGCCCTGCTAAAGCGACTCCTCTATAGGGTCAGCCCCTCACTGGCCAGTCCTCTCGACTAATCAATCTAAGGTTCAATCCCTCCCATTGATATGCAGACAGCAACCAAGGCTTAACTACAATAGGAGGGCACACACAACCCACACAAGGGACACGCGTGGAGCACCCAGCTTAGGTGACCAGAGAAGACTGTGCCACTGGGCCCCACAGGACACCTACTACATAAGGTCACACTGACAAGAGCAGGAGACATAGCAGCCCTACCCAAACAGAAACAAACACAAGGAGGCAGCAAAAATGGGGATACAAAGAAACATATTCCAAATGAAAGCATAGAACAAAACTTCAGAAAAAGAACTAAACAAAATGGAGAGAAGCAATCTACCAGATACAGTTTAAAATAGTGGTTATAAGGATATTCAGTGAGCTGAAGGGAAGAGCAGATAAACTCAGTGAGAATTTTAACAAAGAGATAGAAAACATATAAAGAACAGGTCAGAAATGAAGAGTACAATAACTGAAATAAAGAATACATTAGAGGAAATCAATAGTAGACTACATGAAGCAGAGGACAAAATCTGTGATTTAGAAAATAAGGTAGCAGACATCACCCAATCAGAACAGCAACAAGAAAAAAGAATTCCCCCCAAAATAAGGATAGTTTAAGGGGTCTCTGGAACAATACTAGGCATACCAACATTTGCATCATAGGGGTACCCGAAAGAGAAGAGAGAGAACAAGGAATGGAAAACTATTTTAAGAAATAATGATGTAAAACTTCCTAACCTGGTGAAGAAAATAGATAAACAAGCCCAGGAAATGCAGAGTCCCGAACAAGAGGAACTCAAAGAGGCCCACACCAAGACACATCATAATTTAAATGCCAAAGGTAAAAGACAAAGAGAATCTTAAAAGCAACAAGAGAAAAGCAATTAGTTACCTACAAGAAAGCTCTCATAAGACTGTCAGCTGATTTCTCAACAGAAACTTTGCAGGCCAAAAGGGACAGGCATGAAACAAAGTGATGTACAGCAAGAACCTATAACTGCAATTGCTCTACCCAGTAAAGCTATCATTTAGAATTGAAGGACAGATAAAAAGCTTTCCAGACAAGAAAAAGCTAAAAGAATCCATCACCACCAAACCAGTATTACAAAAAATGTTAGAGAGACTTTTTTAAGAAGGAAAAAAATGATAAAAAATATGAATGATTTAATGGCGACAACTACATTTCAATCAATAATTACTTTAAATGTAAATGGATTAAATGCTTCAGTAAAGGATAGGGTGGACAAATGGGTAAGTAAACAAGACACATGCGGCCTACAAGATACTTCAGATCAAAACACACGCATAGACTGAAAGAAAAGGAATGGAAAAAGATATTTGATAAAAATAGAAGGGAAAAGCTGGGGTAACAATACTAATACCATACAAAATAGGCTTTAAAACAAAGGCTACAACAAGAAACAAAGAAGGGCCCAGTAATACCAATTCTGGGTATTTATCCAAAGAAACCCAAAACACTACTTTAAAGAGACATGCGAATCTATATGTTCATTGCAGCATTGCTTACAATAGCCAAGATACAAAGGCAATCTGTATCTCCATCAATGGATAAATAGATAATGAAGAGGGTACATATGTACAATGGAATATTACTCAGCCATAAAAAAGAATGAAATCTTGCCATCTGCAACAACATGGATGGCCCTACAAGATATTGTTCTGGGTGGAGTAAATCAGGCAGAGAAAGGCAAATCTCTTGTGATTTTACTTACATGTGGAATCTAAAGAACAAAACAAACAAACAAAACATAAAACAAAATTATAGATACAGAGAACATTTTGATGGTTTCCAGATAGGAGGTGGGTTGGTGGGATGGGTAAAAAAAAGATAAGGATTAAGAAGGACAAATTGGTAGTTACAAAATAGTTACAGGCATATAAAGTACAGCATAGAGAATATAGTCAATAATATTTTAGTAACTATGTATGTTGTCAGATGGGTACTAGATTTATTGGGATGATCACTTTATACATTATATAAATGTAGAATGACCATGTTGTAGACCTGACACTAATATAATATTGTATGCGAATTGTATTTGAAAAATAAAAAATTATTCAAACATAAAAAGAAAAAATGGATTTAAGTCTTAAATGCAAGACCTGAAACCATAAAACTCCTAGAAGAAAACATAGGCAGGCAGTAAACAAAACAGAAAAAGACTCATAGATACAGAGAATAAACTGATGATTGCCAGTAATATCTTTTCCTGCTGTATCTCCTTGAGCAAGGGAAAAAAACAAACAAACAAAGAATGGGACTACATCAAACTAAAAAGTTTTTGCACAGCAAAGGAAACCATCAACAAAATGAAAAGAGTATCTACTAAATGGGAGAAGATATTTATTTGCCAATGATACATCTGATAAAAGGTTAATATCCAAAATTAATAAAGAACCCCTATAATTCAACACCAAAAAATACAGTAATCAAATTTAAAAATGGGCAAAGGACCTAAATAGGCATTTCTCCAAAGAGGACATACAGATGGCCAATAGACATATGAACAGATGCTCAACACTGCTAACATGCAAATTAAAATCACAATAAGATATTATTTCATACCTGTTAGAGTGGCTATCATCAATAAGTAAAAAAACAGATGTTGGTAAGAAAGTGGAGAAAAGGGAACCCTTGTGCCTGTTAGTGCCATTGCAAATTGGTACAGCCACTATGGAAAACAGTTTGAAGTGTCCTCAAAAATTTACAAATAGAAACTAACTACTTTATGACCTAGCAATTCCACTTCTGAGTATTTATCTGAAGAAATTCAAAACACTAATTCAAAAAGATATATGTGCCCCTATGTTCACTGCAGCACTATTTACAATAGCCAAAATATAGAAGCAACCTAAGTGCCCATCAATAGATGATTGGATAAAGAAGAAGTGGTACATATATGCAACGCAATATTACTTGGCCATAAAAATAAATAAATAAATAAAATCTTAACCATTTGCAACAATGTGGGCAGACCTAGGGAGTGTTATGCTAAGTGAAATAAGTCAGACAGAAGACAAGTACAATATGATCTCACTTATATATGGAATCTAAAAAACAAAACCAAAAAAAAAGAAAAAGACTCATAGATACAGAGAACAAACTGATGATTGCCAGATGGAAGAAGGTTGAGGGGCTGGGCGAAAAAGGTAAAAGGATTAAGAAGTACTAACTGGTAGTTACAAAATAGTCATGGGGATGTGAAGTACAGCACAGGGAATATAGTCAATAATATTGTAATAACAATGTATAGTGCCAGGTGAGTACTAGACTAGTTGGGAGGATCACTTCATAAATTATATAAATGTCTAACCACTATTCTGTACACCTGGAACTAATATAAAATAATATTGAATGTCAACTCTAATTGAAAAATAAAAATTAAAAAAAATATTGTAAAAATAAAAACAAATAAAATACCATCGCCAAATCTAAGGTCATGATTTTCCCTTAATGTTTTCTCCTAAGAATTTTACAGTTTTAGCTATTAAATTTAGGTCTTTGATCCATTTAGAGTTAATTTTTTATATGGTATAATGTAAGGTTTCACCTTTATTCTTTTGCATGTGGATATCCAGCTTTCCCAATTGAAAAGACTGTTTTTTTCCTATTGAATGGTCTTGGCACCCTTGTCAAAAATCAGTAGACTATATATGTGAAGATTTATTTCTGGGCTATCTAACCTATTCCATTGGTCCATGTCTATCCTCATACCAGTAACACATTTTTTGATTACTGTAGGTTTACAGGAAGTTTTGAAATGGGGAAGTGTGATTCCTTCAACTTTGTTGTTTTTTAAGACTGTTTTGCCTATTCAGGGTCCCTTGAAATTGCATATGAATTTCAGGATGGGTTTTTCTATTTCTGTAAAAAATGTTATTGGGATTTTGATAGGATTGCATTGAATCTGTAGATTGTTTTGGGTAGTATTGTCATCATAAAAATATTTAGCCTCCCAATTCATGAATGCAGGATACTTTCTATTTATTTAGATCTTCTTTAATTTTGTTCAGTAATGTTTTATAGTTTTCATTGTAAAATTCGTTTGTTCCCTTGACTAAATTTATTCCTAACAATTTAAATTTTTTTGTTGTTATTCTAAAAGGAACTATTAATTTCATTTTTATATTATTTATTGCTAAGGTACAAATAAATACAATTGATTTTTGTGTGTTGATTTTATATCCTACCTTTTTGCTGAGACACACATTGCAGCCTGAGATGAGAAAGAACAAATACACCCAGCCCCTTTTTATTGGCTGGAAATACACTATAATTGGATTTGAGCCCAAGTGATATGACTCTAGAGCCCATGCTTTTAATATCTATAATATAGAGTCTCCCAAAATTAATTTGTCTCATCCAGGAAATAAAGGTTTCTCCACTTATTGAGGTCTTTAATATTCTTCAAAAGAATTTGATGTTTTTTTATAGATGACTTGTTTCTTTCTTATTAAATTTACTCTTATTTTATAATGTGTCATTAAGAGCATGGAATCATTTTTTAGTTTAATTTTAATGGATTTTTGCTAACTAAAAAAACTTTTTTAAAAATACATTTATTTAGTGTCTTGTTTTGGATATTTATTTATTAGTTTTATTATTATTAGTTTTGGTATCTTTCTGAGTCTCTTGAACTTTCTAGTAATATGAGTGTATTTTCAAGTGATGATTATTTTGTTGTTTCTCCAAACCTAACTACAGTTGACCCTCGAACAACATGGATTTGAACTGTGCAGGTCCACTTATACGCAGATTTTTAAAATAAATGCATGCAGTACTTTTAATGTATTTTATCTTCCTTATAATTTTATTAATAACACTTTTTCTCTATCTTTATTGTAAGACTACAATATATAATACATGTAACATACAAAAATGTGTTAATTGACTGTTTATGTTATTGGCAAGACTTCCAGTCAACAATAGGCTATTAGTAGTTCAGTTATTTGAGAGTCAAAAGTTATATGCAGATTTTCAACTGCAGTGGGGTTGGTGTCCCTAACTTCCATGTTGTTCGGTGTCAACTATGCTTCTTTTCCTTTCCTATTGCACTAACTGGACTCTCCCAAAGAATGTGGAGTAATAGAAGTGATAATGATGATTTCTGTCCTGGTGCTGACTTTGAGTGGTAATGATTTGTCCTGGTAATGATTTTGGTTAATATAAAATTTTCAATTCATTTTTTATTTATATACTTTGTCATGTGAAAGAAGTTTTCCTTTATTTCTATTTTACTTAGGTGCTTTATATGAAATGAATACATGATTTCTTTTTAAAATTTTTATTTTTTAATTTTTTTCAATTATAGTTGACATATAATATTATATTAGTTCTAGGTGTATAACACAGTGATTTGACATTTTATATATAACTTATGAAGTGATCACCCTGATAAATCCAGTACCAATCTAAGACCATACATAATTATTATACTACTACTGACCATATTCCCCATGCTACACTCTACACCCCATGACTATTTTGTAGCCGCCAATTTGTACCTCTTAATCACCTCCCCCCTCACACGTCCTTCTACCCTACAATTTAGCAGCCATCAAAATGCTCTCTGTATCTATGAACTTCTTTCTGTTCTGTGTTTGTTTATCCTGTACTCTAGATTCCACATGTAAGTGAAATTATATCACATTTGTCTTTCTCTATCTGACTTACTCCACTCAGCACAATATTCTCTAGGTCCATCCATGTTGTCACAGATGACAAGTTTCATTCTTTTTCATGGCCGAGTAATATGAATGCCTAATTTCAACAAATAAATTTTCAGCATCTAATTACAGACTTATATATTTTCTGATTAATGCAATAAATCATTTTGGCAGAGTGCTTGACAGTGCCTGCCTCTGCAAGCCTCTGAGCCTCCATAGAGCTTGCAGTAAGTTTGCCCTTCTGCCCATTTTCTTTGGGCAGCAGTAAGATTGTCCCTTTGTCTGTGTCAGCAGACTTCAAGTGAAAGCCCCAGAAATCAAACTCCATCTTTCCTCCCCGAACCTTCAAAACCTTATCATTCTTATCTGCCTTGGGATCATTGAGACTAATATGTCCATACTCTGTATCCCTGTTTATATCACTTATTACAAGGAGTCCACTTTTCTAGACCCTAATCTTCATGAGTTTCTGTCAATCCCTTTCCATGATCCCATCAATTCTCTCTCTCTCCAGTCCTGAAATTTTACCATTGTGTCCTCTGGCAGATTAGAGGTTTCTATAGGCTGGATGTTTAGGTCCACCTCCACCTTCTCAGATTCATATGTTGATATCCTAATGCCCAATGTCATAGAATTAGAAGTCGGGGCCTTTGGGAGTTGCATAGGTCATGAAGGTAGAGGCTTCATGGATGAGATTAGTGCCTTTATAAAACAGCCCTAGAGAGCTAACTCACCTCTTTGCTATGTGAGGATACCAGAAGTCTGTAGTCTGGACGAGTGCCCTTACCTGACCACGCCAGCATCCTGATCTTGGACTTCTAGCCTCCAGAATTGTGAGAAATAAGTTTTATGGTTTATAAGTCACAGTCTGTGGTATTTTGCTATAGTAGCCTGAATGGACTAAGGCAGGTGTCCTTGTTCCTCACTGACACTTCTAGGGCATTTCCTCTCTCCCCTTCTTAAACATAACCAGCTCTGAATCTCTTCATCAATTTCTACCAACTACTGTTTTTTCCTGTGGTAATTACCTACTTATTCACAAATCAATTCTTCTCATTCCTTGAAGATTTTAGTTCTAGATCATGATCTCTATTCCTAATACTATTATCATTATTGCTGTTAAGTAAAAAAAAAAAAAAGTGTTGATATATTCTGCCATATCTTCCTTTGTTATAGGTGAAATATCCCTATTCATAAAAAATGTCAACCCTTCCACTTGTGAATTAGGTCCCATGATCTCTCATCTACCCAAAGACATCATGCTAACACTTCCTGGGCATTACCAGGTTTTCTTTCTCTCTTGGATCTTTCTCATCAGCACTAAAGCATGCTGTTAATTTCCCTCATCTTAAAAGCCCCTCTATTCACTTCATTTATCCTTCCAGTTACCATACTATTTCTCTTACAGTGAGATCACATTTTGGAGGGGTTAAACATCCAACTTATAAAGTTAGAAAAAGAAAAAATAGAAATATCAAAAAGAGTAGGAGGAAGAAATTGTGAATATAAAACAAAATAATACAGTAGAAAACAACAATACAACTGAAAGGAACGAAGAAACCAAAAACTGATTCTTTCACAATATCAATATAACTGACAAACTGCTGGCAAGATTGATAAAAAAAAAAAAAAAAAGGAAGTTAAAAACAAGCCATGTTAGCAATAAAAAGGAATAACAGTTGCTGAAGATAATAAAAGAAATATTGAGAAAACTAAATGACAATAAATTGGACGAAATGTGAAAAAATCCTAGAAAAGGTGAAGCTAAATCTGACTTAAGAAGAAATAGAAAACTTGAATAGCCCTATAACTATTAAAGAATGTTAATATGTGGTTTAAAATTATCCCATGAAAAAACCACCAGACCTAGATAGTTTTAACAGGTGAAATTCTATATTACACTCTAGGAAAAGGCAATTCCAATTTTATTTAAAAAGTTTCCCCCAAATACAGAATGAAGAACACTACCCAACTTACTCCTTTGGACAATTATAGCCTTAACAAAAAATGACAAGCGTAACTCAAGAGATAATTATGGGTCAATCTTATTTATGAACACAGATATCAAATATGTAAACAAATAAGCCAACTGGATTCACAATGTATAACATAACTCAGTGTATATTTTTCAAAAATGCAAATTTGGCCTAAGATTTTAAAATTTATGTAGATGCAAAGCAATTTCAATAAATATCATAAGAGGTTTTACTTGTGGAACTTGATAAGCTAATCCTAATACTTATATGGAAGGCTGGAAGTCCTAGAAAAGCCAAAGCACCTCTGAATATGTCTTATCAAATGTCAGGTTGTATTACGTTAAAGCTGTAGTAATTATGTCAGTGCAATACAAGGAGAGACAAATTGAAGACTGGAATAGGACAACCAAAAACTAGTCCCATTCATAGATGGCAATTTGGTTTATGCCAGCATTATAGATTAGTGGGGAGGATGGGCTTTTCATTAAATAGTGCTTTGATAATTGATTATCCAGATCAGAAAAAAAAGGACATCTACTACTGTATTTAAAAAATTAGTTCCACCATTAGAAAAATTTAAAGTCAATTATATCAATGATAACACAATGCCATTATATTATATAATAATTTTATGATAAATGGAGAAGGCAAAAATTCCAGGGGAATGAAAATGTTACATGAGTAGATAGTTGATTTCTCTAAAGGAGACGGTTTCAAGTTAAAGGTGATTCTGTTAGGGGAACTAGAAGTAAGGATAATGTCTCATGCTAGTGAAATATTCAGGTAAGGAACACAAGAGAAGAAAATAGAACCATAGCAACTCAGATGCAGGAAAACATAAATATCAGGAGGGGAAATGTTAACCATAGTGGTGACCTAAAGTATTTGAAGGGTGAATAGATTTGGGCTTATCTAGCAATACTGTTCTCTATGCAGCTTGGCTTCAGGTATTCATAGGGAAGTTCGAACTGCTCATTCCAGGATACGATTTCCCTTTCCACGTTGTCTAGATCTA
Organism: Pteropus alecto; assembly: GCF_000325575.1. NCBI lineage: Eukaryota > Metazoa > Chordata > Mammalia > Chiroptera > Pteropodidae > Pteropus > Pteropus alecto. The sequence continues at coordinate 2,934,119 of NW_006442497.1, read as the reverse complement.
TCTGAAATTGTTTTAAAACAACCTTGGGCTTGGGACCTGAGAAATCTTCTTTGTAATGCCCCAGGGGTACCTGAAACAGAAAGAAAGAACCAATTAGCTTCTAGTTCTAAGAAACAGGGACTCAAACTCCAGACCCTCACCTTAATATCTCCTCTCTAGTCCTCAGTTTTCTCAGAGTTTCAGAGGTCCCCTCTTGCCAGTCTGGCTGCTGCCAGCTCAGGAACCTTGTGATGGTCATTTGAAGACAGGTCCGCCAGACATTAGGTAGTGAATCCATCACTGCGGCCATTGTCACATCTTCCTTAGTGGTGTGTGGAGGCATCTGCATTGAGTATGGGGCATTAGGGACCCAGGTATTGGGGGAAGAAAAATCTGGAGTCATTCAGAAACTCTGATTCAGGACCCTAGCTCCCAATTCTCTCCCTCAAGAATCCCCTAACCCAGATGCTTTCTATCAGAGACCCAGGCTTTTAATTGTCCATACCTGGCCCCAATTGATGGTCATATGCTGGGCAGTGCATGTGAAAATGCACATGGTAAGGAAATGACAGAGCTGAGCCCAAGACTGGAAGAACACAAGGAAACCTAGGGAAAAGAACAAAGTTTATAAACTAAAGTTCCAAAGGAGATAAGGAAATAAATGTTGATGTTTTGGCATGTCCATATCTTAGAATTGGCGAGTATTCATTTATTTAAAAAGTATTGAACTACTATGTACCAGACACTGCCTAGGCATTGGGGATACATTGGTGGGCAAAACAAACAAGACCCAGCCTGTTTTGTTTCTAATAGAGAAGAATGATAATAAACAGAATAACTAAGTAAAATGACACACAGTATGTTAGATACTAATATGAATAAAAGTAAATCAGGGAAAGGGGACATGAGAAATCAAGGAGAGGTGGTTGATAGTTTAGTCAAGGGATCAGTCCTGGCTCTGCTGGTGACCAGCTGTGTAACTTTAGACCAGTTGCTTAGCCTCTCTGAGCCTATTTATTTTCCCTGAAAATCAAGATAATAATAATTATCTTATAAAGGAGATGGCCCATGTAAAGTCCCTCAGTGCATTGCAGCTATGATTATAAAGGTAAGGTGGAGAGTGGGGAGGTCTGAGAGGCTGATTGGTCAAATATCCAGTCTTCAAAAAAAGGTTAAAAATCATAGGATAAAGGCAGACAACCCAAAAGTAAAATGGGCAAAAGACTTTAACAGTCTCCTCACAAAGGAGGATATCCATATGGCTACTAAACCTAGGAAAAGTTACTCAGTTCCACTAGTCGCTGAGAGAATACAACAAACTTACAATGGGATAACATTTTTTACCAATATGACTAAGTGAAAAAGTATCTTTCTCAAATATTTGAGAAGATATGGAGTAACTATAACTCATACTCTGTTGGAGAGAGTGTAAATTTATTCAACCACTTTGGAAAACTTTCAGAAACTACTAAAAACTGAAATTCACATAACATATGATTCATCAATTTCACTTCTAGGTACATACCCAACAGAAATGTAAACACGACAATGTTCACAGCAGCACTGACTTTAATAGTCTCAAACTGGAAGCAACCTAAATACCCATCAAGAGCAGAAAGGAAGAAATATCTGTGTCAGAGTCACAAAATAGAATAGTATACAACAAGAATAATAAACTACAAGCTACATGTAACAACAGCATGACGTGGAGTGCAGACATTAGTGAGTGCATGTTTGTATTTCCATTTATGTAAAGTTCAAGCAGGTAAAACCAACCTATGCAGTAAGAAATCAGGATAGTGTTTATCTTTGCATGGACAAGGACTGGAATAAAATACAAAAGGCTTTCTAGGGAGCTGGTAATGTTATGTTTTTGATCTTTGTGATAATTATACAGATATGTGACCTTACTAAAAATCCAAGTTGTATGCCTATGATTTATAACATTAACTTTTCTCTAGCCTCGTTTTATTTTATAAGATTCTCACCCTTCCCAAAAGTGGTGAAGAATACTGAGGTTGCCCTCCTGTTCCCAGACTGCTGTTTCAGGTATCTGGGTTATAACACATGAAAAAGAGAGGTAAGTCATAGACTCATGTTGGAGCTGGAAGGACTTCAAATCGACTGTCCCATTTTATTCAATTTACAATTGAGGTGGGGTTCAGGAAATTTCATGGCCTGCTCAAGGTCATTTACTACATGGAAGGGCCTAGATTCACCTATCATACTTGCTGAACATGTAGGGGAGATAATTTTTGGAGTGGAGCATATGATCACAATCATCTAATATTGATTACACATGTTTCAACTTCGTCATATTCATTATTTCATTTGGAACACATATTATATTCACTTTAGAGAAGGATATTAAAAGTTAAAGAGATTAAATGACTTTCTCAAGGTCATAGGTCTGAGATGAGAAAATTTTAGCACACTGCCTTTAATGAGGGTGATGAAAGAATGATAATACAAAATAAAACTGTAAAAGCTGAGGGAGAACAATGGGGGTTTGAGAGGTTAAAGCTCATATTCAAATAAGCATTCTAAATGCTCATTTGTTATAAATAAATGGATATTTCACAGGAAGAAGCAGAAAGAGAGAATAAGATGGGTCTTTAGGAGCATGTGGAGCCTAATGAACAGAACTGAGAAGTATTACAGAAATTTTGGTCCTGGAAGGGCTGATGAGGTGGTGTTGAATAGATGAGAAAGGTACAGCCTAAGATACTTCAAGATAAGACTCCACTCCATGGTAGGTAGGGGTGTGGTTTACTGATGTGAGCCTGGCCATAATAGCTTTTAGCTAAAGCCTGTAGTTTGTCCCACAGAGGGAAAGGATGAGATTCAAAGTGCTGGTGTGAAGTGTGAAGGAGAAAGAAGCTGAAGGATGATTCGAAACAGTCCCAGCTGGCCTATGTGTGCTAGAGAGAGGACTATGAATCTAGGAAGCACCCAAGAAAGGTTATTTCTTCATTATGAATGAAAACATGGGATAGAGGAACTGAGATAGTGGCTAGATCCTAGCAAGGAGAACCAGGGCACTGATTTCAGGTTTGAGTCAAAATATGTACAGTATTGAGATTGCATCTAGAAATGACCTCGCTCTGAGGCAAGTATATAGTATGTCTGGACCCTCTATGTGTGTTGGACAATAGAAGGAAGGAGGAGAAGGGAGTGAAAGCCAGGGTGGGATGCCAGGAGCTTTGATGGGAATAATGTCCCCATTTACATCCTTAGGTTAAAAAAAAAAATTGACAACCATGAGGAGAGAGCCCAATAGGGCCTGGGAAAAGCCCTCACTGCCTGTTATTCTGGCTTTATTGGAGCCCATGCTATGACAGGTTGGAGGATTCTGTGACTACGCTTGGGGGATGAATCTGGAGTAGATGACCAAGGTCTCTAAAGAAGATAATCTTTGGGTTTCTAGAATTGTCTTGAACCTTAAGAGGTGGGAATGGAATTCAGATGTTTCATGTGTGGAAGAAGAAGGAGTGACAAAGGGTTAGGATCATGTCCCCAGAAGGGCAAGGCTGAGAAGGGGCTCTGAGCAGAGTGTCTGAGGTACTCCCTTCTCTGGGGAGGGAATCTCACCTCAGTCCTAGGCCTGGAAGAACCTCACCTCTGTGATCTCCTGACACCAGGCCTATAGCTCAAGGTCCCCTCTCACAACATCATCCCTGTGGTAGAACAGGTGGACGATCCCCTCCACATACCTGCCCAGAGGAGAAGAGAGCTGAGCCCCTTGAGAGTAGAAGGCTCTAGCCTCTGATCTCTACTCCTTTTCTGTGGCCTCCTCCCAGCTGATTCTCACTGTCCTGGAGGCAGATCTTATAAGACTTGTGTTTTGAGACATCCCCTCATTCTTTCGAAACACTGGTTTAGAAAGGAAAGAAACGTATATCAGTTTTAAGAATTCTGTACACATGGTTGATAGTCATTCTTCTTACCAAAATCCCTAATTCCACCAGATTCCATCGTTTTACCCGCTCACAACTTTGCCTACTTAACACTATTGCAGTCTCTCCATCTTTGGACCCTACCACCGACCTCTCACTCTTCCTCCTCTCTCCCAGAATTGAGTCCTCTGCTTTCCCTGTCTAGACTTTCTTGTTTCATATTCCTTTTGCCCCATGCTGACCTCAGGCCAGAGCCCCACTCTCCCTCTCCCCAATGACACTGCATTTCTCAGCTCCCACTCTCACCCACCCAGCAGTAACCTCCCAGAGCCATAAAGCATGTGAGCATAGAGAGCACTTGAGATTCACAGCAGGCCCCAGTTAGCAAGATCATTAGGAGGACAGAGGGAGTGGTAGGTCAACTGAGCTGTGACCAGAGTAACTGCACGTGGCCCCCTCCACCTCTGCTCACTGCCTGGGACAAGAAAGATGAAAGTCTTTGAGGGGAGAAACAACTGGAGAACATGGCATACTATATAAGGGGTCAGATGTGAGCTTTTCAGATTTAATGACATTGGTATAAAGGGACAATGCTCCTGGGTTTCAGGATCAGGACATTCACACAGGTTGGTCTGGGATCTTGAAAGTGACAGGAGGTCACGGGGACTTTGATGATTTGGTGTCCCCATACCTCATTACCTCGTTACCTTATTAAATATATCTTCATCTGAGATGAGCTGGGTCTGTGCCAGGGTGTTGATCTTCATGGTTAAGCAGATGTGTGGAATCAGGAGCTTAATGAAGATTAGGGGGTGGTTAATGAAGACCATGCTTGGGTCCTTCTTTATTAGGGAGTGGCATCCAGCTTGTGTTTTTTACCTGGACTGCTAGAAGAGGTTGAAGTTTATTGACTTCAGGCCATTCTCTCTGTTTCACTTGGAGCCTCCAGGGTTCAAGGAGCAATGGAAGTGCTTGTTCAAATGCACAGCTGCTATTTCAAGCTTCTCAAAATTCAGACCTGTTTTGTTTCCTATTCTGTGATAAACCAATTCCTAGAAGAGTAATATGAAAATATACAGTAATATATTCCTGTACCACCCAACTTACAATCATGAAATAATTGCTCTGATGCTGATATATTTCACAAAGTCTGAGTCGTTATGTTGTAACATGTTTTTAAAATAAATATAATACACCAGGAGGATCTTTTAAAATTGGCAAACATGAACCTGATTCACAATTCTGAAATCTGAGTGTCTTGTCATACAGATGGCCAATAGACATAAGAAAAGATGCTCAACATCACTAATCATCAGAGAAATGCAAATTAAAAGTACAATGAGATATCAACTCACACTTGTCAGAATGGCTATCACCGACAAATCAATAAGCAACTAGTGTTGGTGAGGATGTAGAGAAAAGAAAACCCTGTGCACTGTTAGTGGGATTGCAAATTGGTACAGCCACTATGGAAAACAGTATGGCGGTTTTCAAAAAGATTAAAGATTGAACTACCTTATGACCCAGCAATTCCACTTCTGGGTATTTATCCAAAGAGATACACGACATAATTTGAAAAGCTATATGCATCTCTATGTTCATTGTAGCATTATTTACAATAGCCAAGATATGGAAACAACCTAAGTGCCCATCAATAGACAATTGGATAAAGTGGTTCATATATACAGTAGAATATTACTCAGCCATAAAAAAGTGAAATCTTACCATTTCAACAACATGGATGGACCGAGAAGGTATTATGTTAAGTGAAATAAGTCAGATAGAGAAAGACAAATACCATATGATTTCATTCTGTGTGGAATCTAAAGAACAATATAAATGAACAAACAAAACAGAAACAGAGTCATAGAAAGAGAACAAACTGATGGTTGCCAAATAGGAGAGGGGTGGGAGCTAGATGAAAAGAGAAAGGAATTAAGAAGTACAAATTAGTAGTTACAAAATAGTCATGGAGATGTAAAGTATAGCATAGGGAATAGAGTCAATAATATTGTAATATTGTCTGGTGTCTGCTGGGTACTAGACTAATGGGGGGATCACTTCGTAAATTACATAAATGTCTAACCACTATCCTATAAATCTGAAACTAATATAAAATAATACTGAATGTTAACTGTAATTGAAAAAAAAAATTTAAATAGAAAAAGGGACTAAGTGCTACATGGTGGCAGTACTACTTTAATTTAAAAAAAAAAACTGAGTGTCTTGTATATGATTCAGTATGATACTGATTCATTGTAATTACACCAAATCATGCTTTGTGGAATTTTATTTCAAAACTATTATGCACGTACCTTCTCTGTTTTCCTTTTTCATTAATTTTTTGTGTCATTTCATCATTTAATGTGTTGCATTTTTGTGAGTGTCTAATTTATTGTTTGACTTAAAGTTTTGTTTTACAAAGTACTGAATATTTTGCTTTTTCTTTTGTGGTAAAATATACACAACATAAAGTTTACCATTTTAACTGTTTCTCAGTTTACAGTTTAGTGGCACTAAGTATATTGACACTAGGGGGCTCATCCATCTCCAGAACTTTTTTCACCTTCCATAATTAAAACTCTGTGTTCATTAAACAAAAATTCTCCATTTCCTCCTTCCACTAGACCTCAGCAACCACTATTGTACTGCCTCCATAAATTTAACAATTCTATGTACCTCATATAAGCAGAAACATACAATATCTGTCATTTTGTGGCTGATTTCACTTAAAAAAATGTCCTCAAGATTCATCCATGTTGTACTGTGTGTCAGAATTTCCTCTTTTTTTAAGGCTGAATAATATTCTGTTTATCCATTCAGCTACTGGTAGATATTGGATTGAGTTTACCTTTTGACTATGGTAAATAACACTGCCGTGACTATAAGTGTACAAATAACTATTTGAGTCCCTGCTTTCAATTCCTTTGGTTATATACCAGAAATGGGATTGCTGGTAATTTTATTTAAAATTTTTTGAAGGCCCACCATACTGTTTTCTATAGTGGCTGCACAACTTTACATTCCTACCAGCCATGCACAAGATTTCAATTTCTCCACACCCTTGCTAACACTTGTTATTTTCTGTTTTTATTGATAGTAGCCATCATCATGGGTGTGAGGTGATTATCTCTTTGAGGTTTTGATTTGCATTTCCCTAATGACTCTTTTTAAAATTTTATTTTAGTATTAGTTTCAAGTATACAGTACATTGATTAGACAATTATATAGTATATGAAATGATCCCCCTGATTGTTCTTTCTCTCCTCTGGCTCTACATCTAGCCAATACATTAATGCTGACTACATTCCCTATGCCATGCTCTTCATCCCCACGACCGTCTATCAACTACTGATTTGTACTCCTTTCACCCTTCATCCCTTTCTCTTAGCCCCCCAACCCCTCTGGCCATCACCAGATTGCCCTCTATATTTGTAAGTCTGTTTTTGATTTATTTGGTTTTTTTGTTCCTTAGATTCTGCATATAAATGAAATCATATGGTATTTATCTTTCTCTGTTTAACTTATTTCAACCTAAATGCCCATCAACAGATGATTGGATAAAGAAGTTATGGTTCATATATAAATTGGAATATTACTCAGCCATTAAAAAAAGTGAAATCCTTCCACTGAGCTGCCTTACAGCCAGAAGAGATACAAGGAAATCATTAAGGAAGTTATCACCTATATTAAGAAAATTGGCTACAACCCTGACACAGTAGCATTTGTGCCAGTTTGTGTCTGCCACTCCAGGATGTCTACAAAATTGGTTGTATTGGTACTCTCCCTTTGGGCCAAGTGGAGACTGGTGTTCTCAAACCCAGCATGGTGGGCACCTTTGCTCCAGTCAATATAACAACTGAAGTAAAGTCTGTTGAAATGCACCATGAAGATTTGAGTGAAGCTCTTTCTGGGGACAATGAGGGTTTTAATGTCAAGAATGTATCTGCCAAAGATGTTTATGGCAATGTGGCAATGTGTCATGGCAATGTGGCTGGTGACAACAAAAATGACCCACCAATGGAAGCAGCTGGCTTCATGGCTCAGGTGATAATCCTGAACCATCCAGGCCAAATCAGTGCCAGGTATGCACCTGTGCTGGATCGTCACACTGCTCACATAGCTTGCAAATTTGCTGAGCTGAATGAAATGATTGATCATCGTTCTGGGAAAAAGCTGGAAGATAGCCCAAAATTTTTGAAATCTGGTGATATTGCTATTGTTGATATGGTTCCTGGCAAGTCCATGCGTGTTGAGAGCTTCTCTGACTATCTTCCTCTGGGCCATTTTGCTGTTCGTGACATGAGACAGACAGTTGCTGTGGTTATCATCAAAGCAGTGGGCAAGAAGGCAGATGGAGCTAGCAAGGTCACCAAGTCTGCCCAGAAAGCTCAGAAGGCTAAATGAATATTATCCCCAATATCTGCCATCCCAGTCTTAATCAGTGGTGGAAGAATGATCTCAGAACTGCTTGTCTCAATTGGCCATTTAAGTTTAATAGTAAAAGACTGGTTAATGATTACAATGCATCGTAAAACCTTCAGAAGGAAAGGAGAATGTTTTGTGGACCATTTGTGTGTGTGTGTGTGTGTGCGTGTGTGTGTGTGTGTGTGACAGTTTTTAAGTTATTAGTTTTTAAAATCAGTACTTTTTAATGAAAAAACTTGACCAAAAATCTGTCACAGCATTTTGAGACCCCATTATAAGAAATTTTAATGAGGAAAAAAAAATGAAATCCTGCCATTAGCAATGTAGATGTACCCAAAGGTTATTACGCTGAATGAAATAAGTCCCTAATGATTCTTAATGTTGAGTATTTTTTTATATGCCTATTGGCCATTTGTAGATCTTCTTGGAAGAAATGTTTACTCAAGTCCTTTGTCCATTTTTAAATCAAGTTGTCTTTTTTATTATTGAGTTTTAGGTGTTATTTTTATAATCTGGATATTACTCCTGATTAGATATATGATTTATAAGTATTTTCTCCTATGGATTGCTCTTCATCATCTTGATAGTGTCAACTGATGCACAAAAATTTTAAATTTTGATTTAGTCCAACTTACACATTTTTTATTTTTTACCTGTGCTTTTGCTATCATATCCAAGAAATCACTGCCAAATCCAATGTCGTAAAGTTTTTCCCTATGTTTTCTTCTAAGACTTTTATAGTTTTAGCTCTTACATTTTGGTATTGATCCATTTAGAGTTAATTTTTGTATATGGTGTAAGGTATGGGTCCAACTTCATTCCTTTACATACCCTCACCTCTCTATTGAAACTTCTTTTAAAGCTTCTTTATGACCTGTTGTTCTCTTAACTCCCAAGGTTTTTTTCTTAGTGACCGTAGCTATAAAAGTCTCTGATCTTTTTTGAATTCTTGTAGGCTTCTGGGAGAGGTTCACTAACCTCAGGCCATTCTCTCTGTTTTCATTTGAGGCCGTTGGCATTCATGTACACAAACCCATATCTGCCTCTCCACACTTCTCCAACCTCTGGCCTGCCTTATATCCTAATTTAGGATTAAGCTAATTTCTAAGACAGCAAATGAGAATATCCAATGCCTGTCCCTCTACTACCCAATGCTTTACCACAAAATAAAGAAATCTGACATTATTATATTCTCAGGATCTAGGCTTGTACCCTGTTACATACTTTTTAAGTCAAAATGAAAACACTAGGATCATCTTAATTTAATAACTGTAAACTTGATTTGCAATTCTAAGATTTGAATGTTTTCTATATAGAAATCAGCATGACACTGATCTGCTTGTAATGGCATTAAATCACACTACATAGAATTTTATTTCTGGGTTATCATGGATAACATTTCTCTCTGTTTTCCATTTTTTCTTGATTTTTTTACAACAAGGAAGTTTCTTAAGGGATTTGATTATCTTTATTTTGTATACCTCTTATAGTCTTATTTGTTTAGTTAATTATTTAAGTCTATTCTCAAGAGTGAGTTTAAATGTACATCTTTATATGGAAATCTCTCATTGTCTGAGAACGTCTTATAACACCCTCATATTTGAATAAAGTCTGACTAGATATGCTTTTTTAAATTGCCGTATTAACTGACCGAAGTAACTTTGGGAATGAATGGAGTCTGTAATACAAAAAGCCAAAGGAAGTATATGTAAGCACTGTCCTCTGGTTGAAGAAATTGTTTCTCATAGGGGTACAAGTTGACAATTCTGAAAATAATATATGCAAACAGGAATCGAACAATTAAATAAATGAACAGATGATGGTGGGAGTCAGGTTTTTCACTTTTGAAGTGGGAGGTTACATGTAAGCAAGAAGATGAGGCTAGAATGATCTTGTGGTAATGGATTTTAGTTGGCAATATCAGTATGAACTCATATTTAGCCTAATATGTATATGTCTGTGTGCATATCATTTAGTATACACATAGATATATCATTGTTCTGTCAGCTGAGAAGGCTGTGGCATTCTAGTAGCATGAGCATACCTAGAGTCCAGATCCTGGCTTCTAATACTATTCTCCAATTAAAAAAAGAAAGAAAGAAAGAAAAAAATAGGGCTCTTTGGAGAAATGACTGCTTCTTGGACTAGGGCAGAAAATATACAAGATGAGCCCGGATTATTTTCTAGCACCAGAAAGTAAGAAAATGCTCCAAACACATACATGCACACAATAATGGGGCACAGTAGTCAAATGCAAGGATTCACAATGGCAGAAATTTAGCATGCACATACAAAAAATAAGGCAGTATTGGATTATGACCCAAAGTATTAGGACCCACAAAACCAAACTGACATAAATAAATGATTGAATAAATAAATAAGTGGCAAGACTAGATAAATCTCCATGCAGGAGAGTTTAAAATAATTTATATATATATCCTTTTCCCTAAAAATGGTGGTTATTAACTCCCACTCATGAAAGGTAGACTGCAAATAATCACTTCCTTCCAAAGAATGTAATTGGGAAAGGATAGAAGAGGAAGAGAGTAATTTTAGGGGAAAAAAACAGACAAATATTAGTAGTATTAATAGTTGGTTAACATCAACAGTGATAAGTGATATTTAGAGCATATACACTTGATATAATGTGATGAAAAGAGCTTTTTACCTTTGTAGACTTCCTAAAACTATAACTCCATCTAAGGGTTTAAAAAACAACACATGTTTAACAAATTCCAACTGATAAACACACTATAAAATACTTGACAAATACTTCTCAGAACTGTCAAGGTCAACAAAAACCAGAAAGTCTGAGAAACTGTTACAAAAGGAGATTAAAAACACATGAAGACTGAATGTAGTGTTGTATCCTGGAAAAGGATATTAGATAATAACTAAGTAAATCAGTTAATAATAATGTATCAACATGGGTTCAATGATTATAACAAATGTACCCTACTAATGAGAAAACCTGGGTGTGGGTATATGGGACTCTCTATACTGTATTTGCAACTATTCTGTAAATCAAACTATTCTAAAATACATTTGTTTAAAAAATTTATTCTATTATATTCTTGTGTATAGTATAGCTAGTGTAAAGCGTAAAAGCCTAATTCTTCTTCTTTTGCAAGTTGATCTGCTCTTCCCTACAGAAAGAGCTTTTAAAATGTTCTATTTGCGATAAATAGTCTTAAATTTGGTATAATATATCAAGATGTGGGTGATTCCATATCTCTCCCATTTGTCATTGTATGAGCTTTTTGAATATATTTTTATCCTTTCCTGATGCCTTCTGGAAGAGTTCTACATTTCAAAATTCCAACTAGTTAATGGGTTCTTCAGTTGAAACCATTCTTCTATTTATTACATCTATTGTACTTTATATATTTTATATTTTTGTACATAATATCGTACTTGATTCTTTTTCACAATTTTTTATATTTGTTCATGATTTAACATCTTTTCTTATCTTTTTAAACATATTTACTATGCTCACTTAAAATTTTTGTTCCATGTATTCTAATAAGTCTGCTTCAGAAGGAATATGTTGTTAAGTTTGTATCGTTGATATGACAGCAGTCATATTCCTCAGGTATTTATTTTGGCTTTTGAGCTCATGTTATTCTGGATATATTACACTGTCTAGAAATACATACTAGAGATGAGCCAAGAACCAGGGGCTAATTAGTTTCAGTTCCCACAAGTTTAAGAAATAGAGAAAGGATAAGTCCAAGACAGAAAATCTCAGGTACCACTCTGACACAGCACCACATAGCTTCCCTCATCAAGGTTTTACCATTAAACAGCTAGGAAGAAACAATATTGGGAGGCAACTTCCCTAGATTTCATTCAACAGCCTTGGTGATTCAGGGATGTGGGGACGGATAAATGAATGTCTTCAAGAACTTGGTCAACCTACACTTTTATCACTTCATCTTCCAGGAAAGGCTTTATAGAGAAACCGGAGGGCAATCTGGTCTGGTGCTCGTGTTGCCCTGCACCACTCAGCCAATAGACCAACACAGGAGTTGGGATATTTAGAATATGCATTGATTGTCAGAGCACCAGTGATCTGAGAAAGCAGCAGGTTAACACCTTCAAAAACTACCTGACTTCTCAGTCTGGCTTAGGGTATTTAAGGGAAAATCTAAGTATTATTCCAGGGGCTACGTGATGGTGGGGCAGGGGCGGTGTCTGTTATGCTTCACAGAGCCATTCCTCTGGCAACATGGTCCTCTGGTGGCCTTAGCAACCCAGGAACAGAGATGGGAGTAGTCTGGAAAGAATGCTAAACTGGAAGGATTGTGATCAGTAAGCATAAGGACATTAATCATAAGTTTCAAGGCAAATTTTTATGTCAGGGGATGTCCCAAGCTCTGGGTTAAGCCACTGGGGACAATCTATAGTTAAACTATAGGGCAAGGAAAAGTGAAGCCAGGGATGCTGCGAAGCCGGAGACACCTCTACTACAGAGGTCCCAACCAGGCCCTTCTTCAATAGTAGCATTGATATTACTCCATGGATTCTTCAACAGTGGTCTGCACTTTTGCCCCAGATTTCTGGGGTGATGAGGAAAATTAAGCTTGCCACAGAAAATATAGAGGAGGGGCAAGATTACAACTTAAAATGTTTTCACTCCTTCTCTTCTCTTATTGCAACCTCTGACTACTTCTTCATTCCTACTTCCCATACACATGAGTTCAAGACAGCCTAAGTCTCCTAGTGGTTTTTCTCAAGTTTTATTGTTTGTTGTTATTGTTAGTTCCTGAAACCCATGTTTCCACCTGCCTTCTATAATCAATTTTAGGAATCATGTATTTTATAATCAATGCTTGTGGGTTTTATTTAAGAAAAAAATCTCCCAAAGTGGTTCCAGATAGTGATGTACTCACCTGAACTCACCTTCTCCCACAACCCATCAACTCTGCAGCTACATATCATGGACAAAAAAAAGGGGGGTTCTACGGAAAGTCACCTCACAAGGTGATCTGATCACAAATTCCTAACTAAGCATGTTGTGGTGAGTAGTCATGCCCCAGGCATATAACTTTTTTAGCAAAAGGTTTACCTTTGCCTGAAGTAAGCCCTATCTATTGTTTCTGTATATTTAAGTCAATACACCTTTGAAATAAGTCATAACCACCCTCAAGAGAGTACATACTCTTGTTAATTATCCTGTAATCCAGTCCCTGCCTTGCTTTCTCTCACCACCATATAATCTTCCTTACTTTCCTCCTTAATTTCCAATGCATAAAAGAAACTGCAAAAACTTCTCTGGAGCATTTGAGATCTTGCACCCTGGCATATATCATCAGTTTGGCTCAATAAACTCTTATAAAAAAATTCTCTACAGGTTTGGACATTTCTTACATCAACAATATGGAACAATTTCCTTAGAAAAGGACATGAAAATTAGCTGAGTAACTCCTTCACATCAGACAAATAAGAAAAAGCCTGCATTGAAGCAGGTAGGAGAGGCTAAGAACATTCTTGCCATAAAACTTACCCCAGCACAGTGACCCATAGTCTAGAGGAAACTCAAGTTACTGCAGACTCAAAGAATCTGGCTGCCTACATGATTCCAAGCCAAAAAAGACACAAAGAGGAGATTGCAGCAAAGTGAAGGTTTACTTAAGGAATTGAAGCCAAGCCCAGACACAGGTGAACTAGTGCTCTCAAAACACCTGGCTGCCCAATGGCCTCTAGTGCCTGGATCATATAGGGAAAAATTATTAATCATGTTTACTATGGGAGCTGGGGTCATGGGCTCTACTGATTGGTCAGAGCTAAGGCAAGGAGCAGTTGATCATGGCATCAGGTCCTGATGTCAGTCGTGGCATTGTTCTGTCCAGTTTCCAGGGATGCTGTCTCTGGAGCCATTCAGCTTTCATGAATCTGGAGCTGAAACATAACTGAGACCAAGGTGCTGTCTTTGTTTGGCTAAAACCTTACTCTGCTTTGAGGTTTGGTTATTGTATCTTGTTTATGGTTGATAGACCCAAAGCATTATTCTTATGTGAGTTTGATGCCAACCAGAATGTTCTAAGAGCTTAAAAGGAGTAGACATATAGTATATTTACAGGAAGGAAGATCTGATGGAAAAAAATGCAAGTAAGTCATAGTTCTATCAAGCTAAACAAAGCTAGCTTGGATTAAAGCAAAATACATGCTAAGCAAATGAAGTTCATGTGCAATTACACTCAACTCGCAACCTGAGCTTCTCCCTGAGGAGTAAATGGTTTAAACTCCACATAAAACACCCTAACTTTTGTGACCTGCACTTAACAGATAAGCCCCCAAAATATCTAGCTTTGACACAATGGGTCTTCCATACATAAAACCCACAAAGCTATAGCAAACTAAGAAATAGTTCTTAAAGGGCTCTCACAGACTCACCCACCCCAGGGCAGAGCACAAAGGCAGCAGAGTTGAAAGTGCCCAGACTTTCTGTGAAAGAGGCTTATTTCTTTATCTTAAAGCATTGGCCTGAGGGGCAGGCATCTGATTTAACACATATCTAGGAGCCTACTGACATACTCTCCAAAGAGGCTGGTGGGTGCTGTCTCTGCACTCTCTCTCTCTGCCTCTCTTCAGCTCACTAGTATCTCCCAGAAAGGAGCTTCTACATTCATCTGGCACCCCAGGTTTTGTGGCTGCCATCCAAGGGATGCCTCTTGATGTCCTGGCTCTGGTGACCAGTTGGGCTTACATAAGTGAGTCCCACAGGACTGGAATAGAGAAAGAGTTCTTGACTGGCTACCATCCCCAGGGCCCAGCAGAGAGGCAACAGACTGAGAAATCCAGTCTTTCTGTGAAAGAGGACTATTACTTTATCTTCATAGTTTATCTTCATAGTTTATCTTCATAGCAGTGCCCTGAGGGTCAGGCTCACATTAAACACACATCTATGGAGGACTTCAGCTTATTGACTGAGTGTATCTGCTATAACTTGTTTGGAGCACCTTTACTTGTGTGTGAACACTTTCTTCCAGCTCTAAAATTTCGGTGACATCAGAAACATGGCAGAGTGAGAGATGTCCCCAGATCTCTCCCCTTGATACAACAAAAAGCTAAACAAAACTCAACAAAAAACACCTAACCTGCATAGCAGCACGTCTGATCGAGGGATCTGCGAATAAGAGCTACTACAGGTCAGAAACACAGGAGTCAGGCCACTGAGAACAAAGAAGCTTCCTCTCACAACTGGAGCTCCCTGCAGGAGGAGGTGGGGGGAGAAGGTGTGGTGGGTGCTCTTCATGCAGCAGCAGTGCCCAGGCATCAGGGCAGAAAGCAAAGAAGTGGCAATGGTAGAGAAGCAACAGTCGATTATTACCAGCCACAGTTGCAAAACGTGAGGCTAAGCTGCAGACCCCATCCCCCAACCCAGAGGATGCTTCCCCCAAAATCCTTCAAGACCAAGCACCATGGAGCCCCTGGGGAATCTGAGCAAACACTGCCAAAACTGTCACTAACACTGACAGGGACTGAGACTGAGGGTAGTGAGTGTGATTGAATATTTAGAAGAAAAAAAGACATTATTACTTTTTATTAATTAATTAATTTATTTTTTATGGTGACATTGGATAAGAAAATCCAGTAAGTTTCAGCTGCACATTTTAGCGGTATCTTTCCTTTAGATATGAAGAAGAAATAAAGAACTTTCCAGACATACAAAAATTGAGGGAATTCTCCACTTATAAAGCCTGCATTACAGGAAATACTGAAAAGGGTCAGCACACGTAAAACAAAATGACAAACAAACAAAAAAAACATAATTAAGAGTAAGGTGACTAGCAGGCAAACAGAAGCAGAGGAGGGCATTATTTAGACTTTATATAAAGCAGGGATCCAAGAAGCTTATATGCCACCTACTGGAAACCAAAAGAAAAACACCATGGTAGCAACAGGCCATTATATAATAAATCTTTTGGGGGGAAAAAAAAAGCAGAATACACTTCCATTAGTCCATTAAACACCATGAACAAGCAAGGTGACAAGGCAGATCAGAAAGAAAGAGAAACATCTCCAGAAAGTAAGCTTAAAGATATAGAAATATGCAATTAAATGAGAGAGAATTCAGGATGGTATTTCTGAAAAATCTCAATGAGATACAAAAGAATTTATATCAAAAATTCAAGAAATTGAAAAAACAACTAGATCAGCAGAATGAGTTTTTTAGCAAGGAGATTGAAACCCTCAAAAAGAATCAAATACAACTTCTGGAGGTGAAGGACACACTGAAAGAGGAAAAATGAAATAGCAAGCTTGGAAAATAGAGTTGACCAAATGGAAGAAAGAATTGGTAATATTGAAGACATAAATCTAGAAATAAATCAGAAGGAAGAAGAGAGAAACTGTAGAATAAAAAATAATGAAAGACAGAGAAATACAAAAACTAGCTGATACCATCAGGAGAAAAAACAAGAATAATGGGCGTTCTCGAAGGGGAGGAAAAGGAGCAGGGATTAGAAAGCATTTTCAGACAAATAGAGAATTTCCCAAATCTAAGGAATGAGCTGGAGCTTGAAATTCAAGAAGTCAAGAGAAAATCCAATTATGTCAACCCAAAAAGGCCTTCTGCAAGACACATTATATTAAAATTATCAAAAATCAAAGACAGGATTCCGGAGAAGATGGCGGACTAGGTAAAAGCAAGGTTAATCTACTCCCAAGTCCGCACTGAAATTACAACCAAATTATAAAATAATCAACGTGGAAAATCACCTGAAGTCCAGCTGATCATAACACCTACATCTGATAATATAAAAGAGCTACATCAAAGCCAGTAGGAGGGCTGGACCCACATTCATCGGGTGGTGGAGGATCACCAGGAGAGAACGAGGCTGCAGAGGCTCTCCTTATGCTGGCTGGAAAATTACTGCTTGGCTATCGCCCATGGGAACATAACATTCTAACAATAAGCTTTCTGCTTCTGTACCCCCGCTTGCACAACCAACCTGTGAGTTGACAGTAAATAGAAGAAAAATAGACTTTTGTGTTCAGACGGAATGAGAAATGAGGTTTAGGGCTTAAAAACCCTGTACCTCTACATTTCAGGGCTGCTTAATTTGGGGTCTGCATACCCCTGGCAGACCCGGCTGGCTGAATAAAGAGTGTGTTTCCTATAACTCACTGATTTCTGGTGGTCCATGTGTCTATCAGGGGCTGGCAGCTACAACATCCTGAAGGAGGGGGGATTCTGGTCTCATCTGGGGGCTTTCCAGTCCAGAGTCCCAGCCCAGGAAAGAAGAGATTCCAATAACCCTAACTGTAGAAACCAGAGGAGATTCCGGCTGTCTGAGTGATACGGAAGGAGACTGAACCCTTAGACATCCCTTTGAAGGACCCGTGCAAAGGCTTTCTGACCTGTGGACACTCACCTGGGACACCAGCAGTAGGTCAGAGGTTCACTGGGGATTCATTATCTGGCATCAGAATGAGGGCTGGAAAGGCAGCCACTATTGTGCCTTAGTCTGGCCCCCCTACAGAGTAATCCAGCTGGATTGTGTAAATCCCTCCCACAGAGCCATTAGGAAGCTCTGGTCAGAGGGGATCAGCTCACCCCCCACCCCTGCCGCCCCAACCTGTAGGTTGCCTGGGGCATTCATTGCTGGATGCCTGCCAAGGCCTTCTCCAATTCAGGGCCAAGTATTCACAGTGGTAGGCCACTGATGTGAGCGGTGTTTCCAATCCCAGCAACAATGGCCACCACTGTGAACCACATTTCCATTCCCAGAGGGCAACCAGCACTATGAGCCGCATTTCAGAGATAGGGTCAGGCAGATCACTGCTGCAAACACGAACTTGGGTGGATATAGGAGACCTGTGGACTAGTCCCAGACAGCAGCTGGACTTGCTGTGATCTGAGACTTCTGAGGGAACTCACAAGTTACCAAATTTGCAGCAAGACTGAGGCTGTATTGATCTGACTGCCATTGTCTCTCTGAGATCCCACCCCACCCAACCTTCAGATTGACTGGGGCAGTTGTTGCTGGATGCCTGCCAAGCCCTGCTCTCATTCAGGGCCAAGCATTCACAGTGGGGGTGGAGGGGTGGGGAAGGGGAGGGCTGTCACTGTGAGCCGCGTTTCCAATCCCAGCAACAGCAGCTAGCTCTGTGAGCCACATTTCAGAGGTAGAGTCAGGCAGATCACTGCTACCAACAAGAACTTGGGCGGATATCGGAATCCTGTGGGCCAGTCCCAGACAGCAGCTGTACTTGCTGTGATCTGGGAATTCTGTGGGGAACTCGCAAACAGTTACCAAAGTTGCAGCAAGACTGAAGCTGTATTGATCTGACGGCCATTGTCTTCCTGAGACCGCACCCCATCCAACTCACAAATTGCCCCAGGTGGCCCATTGACAGTCAATGCCACCACCCTGCTACTTCCCCACTCCCCCACCCCCATCCCAATCCACACAGGCAACAAATTTTGGTTAGTACAGGGTGGGCGCTGCTGGGAAATCAGTTGTTGGCAGACTTCTGCTGCTTGCAAGAGCTACAGTATTGCCATCAGGGGTGGTCCCACAGACCCCTGTGATCCCACCCCCCACAATACTGCACCACCCAACACGCATATCACCCAGAGGCTCATCCAGTTTCAGAGACTTACAGGGAACTGATAGGCAGTGTCAGGCCTTGAGGAGCACTAGTCCCTCTGCTAAACTGCCATAGGTCAGGGACAGGGGATAACCGAGAGCTGCCTACAGCGTTGTCTCTTCCACTTACCTATAGATCCAGCATAAGCAACAACCATCATCAGATCGCTTTGTAGTTCTCACTGGTAGCCCTGAGCAATCAAAAGCAGTGGCTGACCTTGGCCCACGGGGGAGCCCCTCCCAAGGGGCCACAAAACCAATGCATCTGGAGGCTGGCACCAGACCACAATGGAGCAACTCCTGACTAATTCCATTAGTGATACACACAAAGGGTGGTCGCAAGTACACAAGTACACAAGCCTGCTAGGGCAAAACTCACTCAGTGGGGTCAGCCTCTACAAACAACTTTTATCCTGAGGGTACAGCCAATTCCCATAATTAGCTTGAATGTTAATCCCACCCACTGATTTACTAACAACAATAAAGGCTCCACGACAATAGAAGATCACACACAGCCCACACAAAGTTTACGTCCAGAGCTCCCGGCACAAGGGATCAGGGAGAGGGCGCCACTGGGCCACACAAGACACCTTCCACATTAGGCCATCTGACCAAGGCTGAGAGACAAAACAAATATTCCTGACACATATAAATGAAAATAGAGAGGCTAATAAAATGAGAAAACAAAGAAACATGCCACAAATGAAACAACAGGAGAAAACTCTAGAAAATAAGCTGAGTGAAATGGAAGCAAGCAACCTACCAGAGACAGAATTCTGAATAACGGTTATAAGGATGTTCAACGAAATTATGGGGAGAATGGATGAGCACAATGAGAACCTCAACAGAGAGATAGTAAGCATTAAAAAGGACATAGACAGAAAAAATAACCAGACAGAAATGAGGAATAACTGAAATGAAGAATACACTAGAAAGATTCAATAGTAGATTGGATGAAGCAGAAGTTCAAATCAGAGAACTGGAAGACAAGGTAGCTGAATACACCCAATCAGAACAACAAAAAGAAAAAAGAATTTTAAAAAATGAGGATAGTTTAAGGTACCTCTGGGACAACATAAAGTATAAAAATATCTGAATCATAGGTGTACCTGAAGAGAAAAAGAGAGAGCAAGGGATTGAGACTCTATTTGAAGAAATAATAACAGAACACTTTCCTAACCTGGCAAAGGAATTAGACATACAAGTTCAGGAAGCACAAAGAGTCCCAAACAAGAGGAATTCAAACAGGCTTATACCAAGACACATCATAATTAAAATTCCAAAGATCAAAGACAAAGAGAGAACCTTAAAAACAGTAATAGAAAGGAAGCTAGTTACTTACAAGGGTACCTCCATAAGAATGTCTGCTGACTTTTCAATGGAAAATTTGCAGGCTAGACAGAATGGCAAGAAATATTCAAAGTTATGAAAAACAAGAATCTACAACTATGGATACTCTACTTAGCAAAGATTTCAATTAAAATAGAAGATGAGATAAAGAGCTTCCCAGACAGGAAAAAGCTTAATGAATTCATTACCAACAAGCCAGCATTACAAGAAATGTTAAATGGTCTTCTGTAAAAGAGAGGAGTAAAAGAGAAAATAGAAATAACAAATATGAATAATAAAATGGCAGTAACAATGTACCTATCAGTAATCACTTTAAATGTAAATGGATTAAATGCTCCAATCAAAAGACACAGGGTAACTGAATGGATAAGAAAACAAGACCTATGCATATGCTGTCTACAAGAGACCCACTTCAGATCAAACGACATTCTCAGACTGAAAGTAAATGGATGGAAAAAGATACTGTATGCAAACAAAAATGCAAAAGAAAGCCAGGGTATCAATACTTATATCAGATAAAATAGACTTTAAAACAAAGGCTATAATAAGAGACAAGGGTATTACATAATAATAAAGGGATTGATAAATCAAGAGGATATAACCCTAGTAAATATATACACACACAACATAGAAGCATCTACATACATAAAGCAATTCTTGACTGACATAAAAGGAGAGATCAATAGTAATACACTCATAGTAGGAGACTTTAACGCCACATTGACACCAATGGACAAATCTTCCAGGCAAAGAATCAACAAAGAAACAAAAACCTTAAAAGACACACTAGACCAGATGGACTGAATAGATATTTTCAGAGCATCTTACCCCAAAGCAGCAAAATATACATTCTTTTGACACAGCAATTGCACTTCTGTGTATTTATCCAAAGAAAGCCAAAACAATAATTCATAAAGATCTCAAGTGCACATGGAACATTTTCAAGGATAAACCACATGTTAGGACACGAAACAAGTCTCAATAAATGTAAGAAGATTGAAATCATATCAACCATCTTCTCTAATCACAATGTTATGAAACTACATATCAACTACAAGAAAAAAACTGAAAAATATGCAAACGCATGGAGGCTAAATAACATGCTACTAAACAATGACTGGGTTATTAATGAAATTGAGGAAGAAATAAAAAGATACCTAGAGACAAATGAAAATGAAAACACAATGACTCAAAATTTATGGGACACAGCGAAAGCAGTCCTAAGAGAGAAGTTCAGAGCAATATAGGTCTACCTCAAGAAACAAGAAGAAGCTCAAATAAACAATCTAACCTTACAATTAAAAGAACTAGAAAAAGAACAGCAAACAAAGCCCAAAGTGAATAGAAGAAAGGAAATAATAAAGATCAGAGTAGAAATAAATGAAATAGAGTCTAGAAAAACAATACAAAAGATTAATGAAACCAAGAGCTGGTTCTTTGAAAAGATAAATGAAATTGACAGACCCTTAGCAGATTCATCAAGGAAAAAAGACAGGGGACTCAAATAAATAAAATCAGAAATGAAAGAGGAGAAATAACCACGGACTCCACAGAAATACAATGGATCATAAGAAAATACTATGAGCAATTATACACCAACAAATTGGACAATCTGGAAGTAATGGACACATTTCTAGAAACATACAGCTTCCCAAGACTGAGTCAAGAAGAAACAGAAAATCTGAACCAACTGATTACCACCAATGAAATAGATCAGTAATCAAAAACTTCCCAAAAAACAAAAGTCCTGGTCCAGGTGACTTCATAGGTGAATTTTACCAAACATTCAAAGAATAATTATCACCTATTCTTCGCAAACTATTCCAAAAAAATTTCAAGAAAAGGGAAGGCTCCCTAACTCCTTTTATGAGGCCACTATTACCTTGATTCCAAAACCAGGCAAAGACATTACAAAAAAAGAAAACTATAGGCCAATATCTCTTATGAACATTGATGCAAAAATCCTCAACAAAATATTAGCAAACCAAATTCAGCAATTTATTAAAAACATTATACAACGTGATCAAGTTAAATATATTCCTGGGATGCAAGGTTAGTACAGTATCCTCAAATCAATTAATGTGACACATCACATTAACAAATCAAAAGATAAAAACCATATGATCATATCAATAGATGCAGAAGAAGCCTTTGACCAAATCCAACATCTATGTTATAAAAACTCTCAGCAAAGTGGGAATAGAGGGAACATACCTCAACATAATAAAGTCCATATATATTACAAACCTACATTTAACATCATACTCAACGGGGAAAGGCTAAAAGCATTTTCCTTAAGATCAGGAACAAGACAAGGATGCCCACTTTTACCACTCTTCTTCGACATTGTATTGGAAGTTTTAGCCACAGCAATAAGATAAGAAGGAGAAATAAAAGGCATCCGAAATGGAAAGGAAGAAGTAAAACTCTTGTTATTTATTGATGACATGATACTCTATATAGAGAACCCTAAAGATTCCACCAAAAAACTGTTAGATCTGATCAACGGATTTAGTAAAGTAGAAGGTTACAAAATAAATATTCAGAAGTCAGTGGTAATTTTTCACACTAGTGATACTTTCAGAAAGAGAAATTAAGAAAACAATCCCATTTACAATTGCGTCAGAAACTATAAAATACCTGGGAATCAAATTAACCAAGAAAGTAGAAGACCTGTTTTCAGAAAATTGTAAGTCATTGAAAAAAGAAATTGAAGAAGATACAAATAAATGGAAGCATATACTGTGTTCATGGATAGGAAGAATTAACAGTGTTAAAATGGCCAGACTACTAAAAACAATCTATAGATTCAATGCATCCTTATCAGAATGCCAATGGCATTTTTCAAAGAACTAAAACAAATAATCCCAAAATTTATATGGAACCAAAAAAGATCCCAAATTTCCACAGAAATATTGAGAAAGGAAAATAAAGTTGGAGATTTCGTAATACCTGATATCAAACTATACTAATACAAAACTATAGTAAACAAAATAGCATGGTACTTGCATAAAAACAGACACAGAGAATAATGGAACAGAATAGAGAACCCAGAAATAATCTATGGCCAATTAAACTATGACAAAAGAGGCAGAATATGCAATGGAGTAAAGATAGTCTCTTTAATAAATAGTGTTGGGGAAACTGATCAGACTCATGTGAAAGAATGAACCTGGACCATTTTCTTATATCATATACAAGAATAAACTCAAAATGGATTAAAGCCTTAAATGTAAGATCCCAAACCATAAAACTAGAAGAAAACAGGCAGCAAACTCTTTGATATTGCTCTTAGTAATTTTTTTTTTAATATGTCTCCCTGAGAAAGGGAAACAAAAGAAAAAATAAACAAATGAGATTACATAAAA
>NW_006442497.1:2883300-2906219 GCF_000325575.1 Pteropus alecto | reverse complement strand
ATTGGGAAAATATATTTACAAGCAACACCTCCCATAAGGGCCTAATATTCAAAATATACAAAGAACTCATACACCTTACTGTTGAGTTTTACACCTGAAACTTACTGGATTTCGTTAACCAATGTCACCATAGTAAAAATTAAAAAAATAAAAAAATAAATAGAAGTAAAAATAAAAATAAAATAAAAATAAAAAAATAAACATATATTTGTGGCTGACTATAATCCTTTCCAGAGATAGGAAGGGGTCATGGACACCATTTTTGAATTCAGTAAAGTTTTAGAATATGAAATCTATATACAAAAATCAGTTAGATTTTCATACACTAATAACAAGCTATTAGAAAGAGAAATTAAGAAAGCAATCCGAATCACAATTACCTCAAAAAGAATAAAATATTTAGGCATAAATTTACCAAGGAGGTGAAAGGCCTGTACACTCCAAACTATAAGATGCTGATGAAAGAAGCTAAAGAAGAGACAAATAAATGGAACGATATTCCATGCTCACGGATTGGAAGAATTAACATTGTTAAAATTCTGGTACTACCCAGAGCAATGTACAGATTCAATGCAATTCCTGTCAAAATTCCAATGGCATTTTTCACAGAAATAGAAGAAACAATCCTAAAATTTGTATGGGACCATGAGAGGCCCTGAATAGGCAAAGCAATCTTGAGAAAGAATAACGAAACTGGAGACACAGCAATTTCTAGTTTCAAACTATATTACAAAGCTATAGTAATCAAAACAGTATGGTATTGGCATTTAAAAAAGACATATAGATCAATGGAACAGAATAGAGAGCTCAGAAATGAATCTATGTATATACAGTCAATTAATTTACAACAAAAGAGCCAAAAATATACAATGGGAAAAGGACGGCCTTTCAAAATAATGTTGGAAAAACTGAATCATCACATGCAAAAGAATGAAACTGGGCCACTATCTTATACCATGCACAAAAATCATTCAAACTGGATTAAAGACTTGAGCATAGGACCTGAAACCACAAAACTTTTGGAAGAAACATAGCCAGTAAGCTCCTTGACATTAATCTTAGAGAAAATGTTTTGGATTTGACACTGAAAGCAAAGACAACAAAAGGAAAAATAAACAAGTAGGACTATATCAAACTAACAAGCTTTTTCACAGCAAAGGAAACCATCAACAAAATGAAAAGGAAGCCTAGCGAATGGGCGAAAATATTTGTAGGTCATACATCTGATACAGGGAAACACTAACTTGAAAAGATATCTGTACGCCCATTTTCATGACAGCATTATTTACAATAGTCAAGGCATGGAAGCAACCTAACTGTCCATCGATTGATGAAAAGATAAAGAAAATGCGATATACATATACAGTGAAATATTATTCAGCCATAAGAAGGAGATCTTGCCATACGCGACTAATGGGTAGACCTTGAGGGCACTGAAGTAAAATAAGTCAGACAGATAAAGGCAAATATTGTATGATCTCATATGTGGAATCTAAAAAATCATAAACAAAAACAAAACAACAAAACCCTGGACTCATAGATACATAGAATAGATTGGTGGTTGCCAAAAGCTGGGGTGGGGTTGGGGTCCGGGAGGAGGTGATTAAAATGGATGAAGATGGTCAAAAGACACAAACTTCCAGTTATAAAATAAATAAGTCCTAGGGATGCAATGTACAGCACGGTGACTATAGTTAATAATACTGCATTATGTACTTGAAAGTTGCTAAGAGAGTAGATCTTAAAAGTTCTCATCACAAGAAAAAATTTGGAACTGTGCGTGGTGATGGATATTAACTAAACTTATTGTGGTTACCTCTATTGTTTAGCAGTATAATTTCACAATATATACGAATATAAAATCATTACGTTGTATACCTGAAACTAATAGAATGTTATATATAATTGACATATCTCAATTTTTAAAAATCTCAATTAAAAAACACTCGCAATGGAAATAGAAGGACACTGCCTCTACATAATTAAAGTCATATGTGAAAAACCTGCACAAAACATCCTTTTCAACAGTGAAAGACTGAAAGCTTTTCCTCTAAGATAAGGAATAAAGCAAGGATGCCTGCTTTCACCACTTCTATTCAAGATAGTTTTGGAAGTTATAACAAGAGCAATAAAAGGCCAAATTGGAAATGAGGAATAAAATTATCTCTGTTTGCAGATAATATAATTTTATATGTATATAATTTTATATGTAGAAAATCCTAGACTCCACAAAAAAGCTGTTAGATCTAATACACAAAAATCAGTTGCATTTCTATACATAGTGAACAAGTTGAAAAGAAAATTAAAAAAACAATTTCATTTACAATAGCATCAAAAAGAATAAAATACTTAGGAATGAACTTAGCCACAGAAGTTAGACTTGTACGATGAAAACTACAAAATATTGCTGAAAGAAATTAAAGAAGACATAAATAAATGGAAACACATCCCATGTTCATGGATTGGAAAACTTAATATCGTTAAAATTTCAATGCTACCAAAAGCAACCTACAGACTCAATACAATCTCTATTAAATTCCAAATGACATGTTTTGCAGAAATAGAAAAACCCATACTGAGAATTTGTATGGAATCCAAAGGGTCATTGAATAGCTAAAACAATCTCAAAAAAGAACAAAACTGAAGGACTCACATTACCTGATTTCAAAACTTATTAAAAGCTACAGTAATCAAAGCAGCATGGTTTTGGCATATCAATCAGTGGAATAGAGAGCCCAGAAATAAACCCTTGCATATATGGTCAGATGACTTTTGAAAAGGCTGCCATGACCATTCAATGGGGAAAGGACAGTCTTTTCAACAAATTTAGCTGGGGAAACTGGATATCCGCATCCAAAAGAATAAAGTTGGACTCATCGAATACTATACACAAAAATTAACTCAAAATGGATCAAGGACCTAAATGCAAGACTTAAACAATAAAAATCTTAGAAGAAAAGAAGACAAAAGTTCATGTCATTAGATTTAGCAATAATTTCTTAGATACAACACCAAAAGCACAGGTATCAAAAAAAAATAGATAAATTGAATTTCATGAAAATTTTTTAATTTTGTACATCAAAAGACACTATCCATGGACACAGTGTAGACACTATCCACAGAATGAGAGAAAATATTTTCAAATCACGTATCTGATAAATGGTTAATATCCAGAATATATAGAGAACTCAACAACTGAAAACCAACCAACAACCAACCAAACAAACAAAAATGACCTGATTCAAATACGAGCAAAGGAATTCAAAAAATATTTCTCCAAAGAAGGTACATAAGTGGCCAATAAGCACATGAAAAGATGCTCAACATCACTAATCATTAGGGAAATTCAAATCAAAACTACAATGAGATACCACCTCACACCCATTAAGATGGTTGCTATCAAAAACACAAAAAACAGGTGTTGTCAAGGTTGTGGGGAAATTGGAACTCTGCACTTTGGCGGGAATGTGAAATGGTACAGTCACTGTGGAAAACAGTATGGAGTATTCACAAAAAATTGAAAATAGAACTACCATATGACTCAGCAATCCCAATTCTGGGTATATACCCAGAAGAATTGAAAGCAGAGTCTTGAAGAGATATTTGTACACCAATATTCATAGCAGCATTATTCATAATAGCAAAAATGTGGAAGCAACCCAAGGCCCATCTGCAGATGAATAGATAAGCAAAGTGCAGTATATACATATAATAGGCTATTACACATCCTACAATATGCTACAATATGCAAATTCTACAATATGCTACAACATAGATGAACCTTGAGGATATTATGCTAATGAAATAAGCCAGTCATGAAAAGACAAATACTGTCTGATGCCACTTATATGAAATATTTAGTCAAATCATAAAGATAGAAATGGTGGTTGCCAGAGGCTGGGGGAGGGGAGAATATGGAATTCTTGTTTAACAGATAGACAGTTTTAGTTTACAAGATGAAAAGAGTTATAGGATACATGGTAGTAATGGCTGCACAACAATGTGAATATATTTAATACCATTAAACTGTACACTTCAAAATGGTTAAAATAGTAAATGTTACACTACATGTATTTTAACAGTAAAAAAGGAAGAAAAAAAAGTCATGGACTGGCTCACTTTTTCCTTGAATATTTTGAAGGGGTAGACCCACTACTATCTGGCATTAGTTGTTGCTGTGAATAAGTTTGAGCCCAGACTCACTTTTTCCTTATAAGTGACCTGATTTGTTTTGCTCTCTGTCCAAAGGATTATTTATTCACCTTTAAAATGCAATAACTTTAGGGCAATATCTCTGAGTTGACAATTCTAGGTCAACTTTCACTGGCATATGATTTATCCTTGCAATATGTGGATTTTTACTTCAAAAGAGTGTCTTTCCATTACACATATTTTAAAATGTCTTCTGTTCCGTTGTTCTAGCCCTTTGTTTCTTCTTTACGAACTCCAGTTAGGTGTCTGTTAGCTCTTCACTGCCAGTCATCGATACCCATTATTGTCGCTCTTTAAACCTTTCATCTTTATCTCGATTTGTGTTATATTTTGTCTGCTTTTAGATTTCTAGCCTTTATATTCTTACTGTGCTTTCTATATCTATTTCCCCTGGTGTTCTTTTTAATTTTGTCTTTGTCTCTTCAGTGGTTTTTTCTT
Source organism: Pteropus alecto (assembly GCF_000325575.1). Classification (NCBI taxonomy): domain Eukaryota; kingdom Metazoa; phylum Chordata; class Mammalia; order Chiroptera; family Pteropodidae; genus Pteropus; species Pteropus alecto. Next base: position 2,901,569 of record NW_006442497.1, on the reverse strand, counting down.
TATCCTTTTATTCTTTTCCCAGATAATGCTAGTTCCTTCTTACCACTTTTTGTTGAGTAGTAATTACCTCCTGTTGTCTGCCCATCTCATCCCTGAGTTATTGTGTTTCTACTTTGTGTCATTCCTTCATATTTGTGGTTGCATCATTAAGTATTTTAATACTCATATGGAAATATTAGGATACAATTTTTTTCTGCTCCCTATCAATATATTTCTGGTGAGATTTCTTTTTATATAGAGCATTTGTGTTCTTTTCTGCACGTGTCTCTGAATGGATGCAGATGGAGAGAAACAAGAAGTCTTCCAGGTGTGCGACTGCAGTATTGTCTCCTCTGTTTCTAAGGACTGGTTCCTGAAAATATGGTGTTTTTTATACTTATAAGGAGCATTCAAATAGGCTTCTACTCTGAGCTCTATGCTTCTCTGCTTCTTTTATGGGCCCCTGCCAAAGGTACAGACCTAGCCATACAATGTGATCCCTTCACATTTCAAATGCATATTTTTTTTCTGGTGATTACTGAGTTCTGTTACCAATAGGCCCCCTCTGCCTTCTTTCTTCCATACTGCCCCCAATCCCACTCTGTGCAGTCTCCTACACAGCTCTGCTGGTATCAAATGCTTTGAGCAAACAATTATGCATACTTTTATAAGTCTGCTAGTTTCACTGAAAACATAATTTGTAAGTGTGGGGGGAAGGGTAAGTCTCTCTGTGGAATATAGAGTTTCCACCAGGAGAAATAAGAACATTCAGAATCATGCTTATTGATTGACAAAATGTCACTGTGTTCCTACCAGAAGTTTCATGGAAAATATTTAGTTATGCAATGACTAAAACAATTACCAGCCACAGAGCCTCACTGAAAGAGCTATTAGAAGATGTACTTCAACAAGAAGAAACAGGAACTCAGGAGGAAGAAATGGGAAGTGAAAGAAATAATTACAATAATCAAAAGATATGTTGCTAATTAATTATTAAATTAATTGTATTAAATTAATTATACTTAAATCCTATTAAATTTCAATATTATTAAATTACCTTTACCGAATACATTACATTGTATTAACTACTAATGATAAATGTCTACGTTTAAAATAAAGATGAAATCTAAAACTCTCGACAAAATTGCAAGTTGTTCTAAGAACCTTTTCCTGTTTGGGAGGAGACTAGGGACACTGACTAACTTTAGATTGTGTTAGTTTATAATTTGAGTTTGCGTTTTCTGATTACCAATGAAAACGAGCACTCTGTGACTCAAAGTTCAGTGAAGAGAACAGAATTCATTCCAGATAGAAAAGAGTCAGGAGTTATATACCTGTTGAAAGAGTTAGGAAAATGGAAATCATGGAAGCCACCACCAAATGCCTCAGGTTGTAGCGCCAAAGTGGGTAGTTTTCAAGAGGTGACCTGGAAGCTGTTATAGTTCTCAACAGCCTCTATAAAGCCCCCACTAACTCTTTCAGTTGGTAGAAGCAAAGTGGCTGGTTCTCAAGAGCACTCAAGAGCCACTGTGAATCTCAATCTACTCACTCACCTGGCTGCAGCTGCCTCCAGGTACCTTAGACGTGTTGAAGTAATACAGAAGTGACAAAACATGGTCAGCAAATACATTCCTTTCCATATCCTTATTGACATTTGGATATCTCCTGGTGAAGTGTCCATTTAAGTCTTTTGTTAATTTCTATGTTGGGTCACCTGTTTTTTCTTATTGATTTGTAGAAATTCTTCCTTTATTCTAGCTCAGAAGTTATTTTCTTTCAACAGCTCTCATTTATTATCTCCTGGCACCAAGGTCTCATCTGGAGAAACATTGTCTGTATTATTGATGTCTCTTTGGAAGTATTGAGTTTTTTTACTTTTTCTAACTACTTTGGTTTCCACCTGTTTCACTGCTATAGGAAGAGGTGTGTTGTGACTTTTTTTTCATTCTATTTGGGGTTTGTAGTGGTGCTTTTCATCTGTGGCTGATGATGTCTTTAATTCTCAGCTGTAACTGCTCAGCTTCTCTCTCTCTCTCTCTCTCTCTCGCTCTCACTTTCACACACACACACACTTAATATTTGATACCCTAAAAGAGTATAAAATATTGACCACACCCCTTTCCAGCAGCTTCCTCATATCGTCTCTACTTTCTTGCCTCACATTTTTCTGCTCAGCCTAATCAGGCTTTCACCACCTCCACTTCTCTGAAATAGCACTTATCAGTGGATTAAACAATGACCTCTATATTGACAAATCCAAATGTCATTTCTCTATAACTTAGTTGGCTTTGCAACAGCATTTGACACAAATAATCGTGTCTCCCTCTTGAAACACTTTCTCCTCTTGGCTGCGATGACATCACACTTTTGTTTCCCTCCTTCCTCAGTGGATGTTTCTGCTCTTGGTTCTTTTCTTACCTCGCTCCTTCCTCTCAATTTATAAAGGTTGGGACACCCTAGAGATATCTGGACCAAATTCTCTACTGTAGCTCCAAACCCTAGACAACTTCATCTAGTATTCTGATAACTCTCAAGTCCATGTCTTCAACCTTGACCTGTTCCAAGAATTCCAGGCTCATATATCTAACTGCCCTCCCAAAAGAGAACTCTTGATTCTTCTCCCCACCAAGTAACATGCTTTCTCTCTCATCCTCTCCCACCTCCCTTTGCTCTTACCCAATACTTTAATCACTCACACCCTAACTTCAATCACACCTAACAATAGCCATTATCCATATTCCTACAGATCTCTGCTTCTTTATTTCAAATACAGAAAAGAAGCTGAAAAACTGTTATTCTTGGGAGGGTTTGAGATCTTGCTCCCCAGAATATGTCATCAGTTCCATTCAAATAAACCATTTTAAAAATTCCTTACAGATTTGGATGTCTCTTATGTTGATAAATATTAACATTCCAATTAGAAATAAATCTCTGTCTAATAGATTAACAGGGTTGTGGAACTTAACAAAAAGCTATATTGGGTATCATGGGTTCCAAGAGATACCGAAGGGCTTAGAGAGAAGAAAATTATGTGGTAAGTTATCTAACTCCACTACCGAAGGTGGGAAATTGTGAGGTACATCAGGAATGTGGTAGAGTGCCAGGGAACTGGGAAGCACTGGGGAAATTTCCAAGATGGAGGAGCACAGAAAAGGAGTCCCCTGTTGTTTAGAAAGTCCTGGGCTCACTCTTGAACTGCACATACAAAGATCATGTCACAAACAGACTACCAAAGTTTTGAGAAAGAAATTAAGAGACAAGCCACCACCCAGGTTCCAGACTTGCTACTGGGTGGCACACACATGAAACAGATCCAATTAATATTGCAAAGGCCTGGAAAACAAAATTGACATTAAAACCACAACCACAAAAGATTGATAGAAATTTGTGACTTGAACTCAAACAGCTCAACTACCTGATGAAACAAAAATATTAGCATTCTCTAACAAGATTGAATCTCATGCCGTATTATTCAAAATATTCAGAATGTAATCCAAAATTACTCATAATATTAAGATCCATGAAAATTTCAACTCACAAGAAGAGGCAATAGATGCCAATGGAAAAAGAACACAGATATTGAGATTATTTGACAAAGGTTTCAAAGGAATGACTATAAAATACTCCAACAAGTAAGAGCAAACACTCGAAATGAATGAAAAGATAGAAAGTCTCAGGAAATAGATAAAAATATTTAAAAAAAAAAAACCTAAAGGAAAATATTTAGAACTGAAAAATAGAATAAGTAAAATAAAATTTTAATTCACTGACTGATCTCAACCACATAATGGAGATGGCAAAGGAAAGACTCAATGAACTTGAATACGGATAACAGAAAATAAGCAATATGGACAACACAGAGTAAAAAAGATCGAAAAAAGTGAACGGAGCTTCAAGGACATGAAGGACAATACCAAAAGGTCAAACATTCATGTCATCAGAATCCAAGGAGGACAGGAAAAGAGTGTAGTGAAAAAAAATTTAAGAAATAATGGCTTAAAACTTCTCAAATTTTGAAAAACAGGTAGTACAGGAATGTGAAGAGAAACAAATGAGATGAACCTGGTGCAAGATGGGGTCTTGCACTACCGTACATTCCTGTACTACCTCCACTTGAGTCTTCAAGTGGAGACTCAAGTTCTGAAGAGAGAGAGACAGAGAGGCGGGCAGGGGTGGGGGTGGGATGGGGAGTGTCCTTCATTGCACACTGAAATTCAAGCATGCACCAGAGTTAGAGAGAAAAGAAAAGTTTATTAGTTAACAAATAATGCTCCACAGACAGACACGCGATCTCCTCTCAATGACAGAAAACAAGAGAAACCCTGAGTGTCGGAGGAATTCAGTTTAAATCTGTTTTCCTTTCCAGGTGTGGGTATGCAACATTTAAGGCATGGGGAGGTAGTTCTTAGTCATCTCAGCAGAAATCTTCCTGTAGATTCCCTGCGGTCTGGCCATATGCTGATCAGTCAGGTTCCCATGTCTAGGAGCATGAAGTAGGCTCTGAATACAAGCTGGTTTAATATTTAGTCAATTTATGTAGTTCTCACACCTCTTTCCTATATTAAACTCTATAACTGCCCAGGCATTTTACCTAGAGTTAAATTTCTGGACTGCAACACAAGGAGAGGAATCTCAAACAGAGCTTCACTGAATTGGAGAAACAGACAGAGATCAGAGTTCAGGGAGCCCAAGGCAGAATTAGGGGGCAGAACACCAGACAGGAGGGATCTACACAGAGAAAGAGCTCCAGAAATCTGCAGGGAGGTCTCCTGGAGTGTTGGACTGAATACCAATCTGACCAAGGGTGAAATTCCATGAGTCTGGGCAAACAACAGAAAGAGAACAATTATTAAGTGACCACACATATAAATTCACCCAGTAAATATCAAAGAGAGAGGGAGAGAGAAAGAGAGAGAGAGAAATTCCTTGTGGATCTGTCAGTCAAAAATTCCCTGGACTCATGCAGAGCTGGAAATTCTTCAAGTGCCCATCAGTCAGAGTGGAGACACCTCATTAAATACATGCGGCATTCAGCAAAGACCCCAGGAAAGTCTCCTACACTAGTGGGACTAAATTAGCCTTGAGTACAAGCTACTCTAGATCTGTCCCAAAAATGCTTAAAAACAAGTCTCAAAAAGATCAGGGTGATCCATAAGTAAATTAACTATCTGACAGAATAAAGTTTGATTTAAAGGAATACAAGAAAATCAAGCACTCAGCAATATAAAATTCACAAGAGCTGGCACCTGATAAAAAATTACTAGCAATGCAGAGAAGCAGGAAAGTGTGACCCATAACCCAAAGAAAATATAGTCAGTAGAAACAGATCAGATATGACAGAGATGATGGAATCGGTAGACAAAGACTTTAAAACAGCTATTACAGAAATTATCATAAGGTAAAAAGGAGAGAAACGAAGATATAAAAATAACCAAATGGAATTCCTAGAGACAAAAAAGACAGCATTTGAAATAAACATTTCACAATATGCAACTAACACCAAATAAGACAGTCACAAACCAAACTGGCACACTGGATAAAACAAAGCATAAAGATGACTTTGCTGCAAGGGTTTCGACCTGTAACTCTCGGGAAACTCAAGGCTACAGGAGCAATGAGTTCTGAGTTGGTCACAGACTAAGGGGTTTAATGGTGTAAGTAAGAAAGTTATTTGGCTTTTTCAAGTAATTAGCTACCTATTGGTATTCTTTCTTATTTGGATCAGGATAGCCGAATCAGGGGAACAAAGAAGTCCAGAGATGGCATGAACAGACTTGGTGTTTTAGGGATTGGCTCGTGTCCTCTGCTGATTTCTGAGAATAGCCATAAATTGCTGTGATGTTAAGTTTGTTTTATGTGCCTGCGTTGACTGTCTCGATTTTGTCCCCGACATAAATGATGCCATTTTTGGTTCTGTAAGATACTGTAGATCAATGAACTCAAAGACATAGCAATAAGAACTATCCAAAACGAGACATAGAGGTGAATATTTAATGTATAAAAAGCTAAAACTTTGTGGAACAGAATAAATATAAAACAACAAAAATAGGCTAGAGGAAAAAAATGGCATAGATGATAGAAGCTCTATTCATCCCTCCGGCGACCAAATCAAAGTTGTGATGGAAACAAGGAGCAGCAGCAAGGAAAAATCACCTGGGATGAACAAGCCATACAACTAGGGAGAAATCCAAGAAAGCACCCTGCAACGGCAGAAGGTAGAACCGGGAGAGGATGCAGGGATGCCTGCTCTCAAGCAGCTGAGTGAGACGGAGGCTGCAGCAGTGGCAGCTGCAGACACCTCTTAAAGGGGCCGCGTCCGTAAGCAGATTTTCGCAATGTTGGACCTGCTCACTCTGAGCACCAGTGCCAATTCAGCTGATCACAGGGACTTAAAGAGAGACATTGTCGGAGTGAGGGCCAAGGTGAGACTTGCTCGGTACAGAAGTGCCAGCAATATCCATCATTCCCTGTTGAGCCATCCCCTTCCCAGTGCACCGGACACAAATTGTTTTCTGTTGAGCCCTTCCCCGTACCAGTGTGCTGGACACAGCGCCACCATAGCTGTGACGTCATCAAACTGGATAACAGAGGTCACTCAGCCCAGAGGATTCCCTGAAACCCCGCGGCCCCCAACTCAAGCCCCACCCAAGCCACATCCATGTATATACATACTCAGCGAGTCAAGTGCTTCTTGCTGAGTCTGACACTGGAGGCAGCTGGCCTCGGTTTCTGGTGTGGCCTTTTGAGGCAACTATAGGCACAGCATCTGTGGATTGCTTGCTGAATCTTAACACATGGTCCCGGAGGGGTAGAGGCTTGGGCTAAATTTAGTCTGCAGCTGAACCCCTCTCAGGACTATGCCACAGGACACCTACTTCACAAATCCACACTAATAAGACTGGGAGACTTAGGAGCTTTGCTTAGTACATAGGAAAGACATGGAAAGGCAGCCAAAATGGGAAGACAAAGAAGCAGAAACCATATGAGAGAACAGAACAGAGATCCAGATATAATGGAGTCAAGTAATCGAACAGATGCAGAGTTCAAAACACTGATTATAAAGATGCTCAATGAACTTTTGGGAAGTGTAGAGAACTCCAACAAAGAGATAAAAAACATAAAAATGGAAAAGGAATTATAAAAGGGAACCAGTCTGAAATGGAGAACACATTATCTGAGATGAGAAGTATATTAAATGGAATAAACAAAGTGAATAAAGAAAAGAATCAAATGCCCTATCCAAAGGATGGGAAAGCCAAGGACATGCATTCAGAATGGCAAGAGATAAGATACCAAGATTATAAAAATAATTTAAGGAGAATATGAGACACTATTAAGGGTCCAAATATCCATCTGATTGGTGTAACTGAAAAAAAATCAAGATTTTGATCAGCTGTTTGAAGAAATAATGATGGAAAACTTCCCTAACCCGGTGAAGTAAATGGACATACAACCCCAGGAAGCTCAGAGAATTCCAAAAATCAGGGATTCAAAGAGGCCCACACCAAGACACATCATAATTAAAATGCCAAAGTTTAAATACAAAGAAAGGCTATTAAAAGCAGCAAGTGAAAAACAGATAGTTTCTTACAAGGGAACACCCATAAGACTGGAAGCTAATTTCTCAAAAGAACTATGCAGAAGGTCTTGGCAAAAAATATTCAACAAGATGAAACCTAGGTTCTACAACCAAGAATAATTTATCCAGCAAAGCTATCATTTAGAGTTGAAGGACAGATAAAGAGCTTCCCAGACAAAAATAAGCTAACGGAATTTATCACCACCAAGCCAATGTTACAGAAAATATTGGAGGGACTTCTTTAAGAAGAAAAATCTGTATCAAAAACAGGAATAAAGAATAGTAATAACTGCATTCCTATCAACAAGTATCTCAAATGGAAAAGAATTAAGTGCTCCAACCAAAAGATAGAGTGACTGAAAGGATAAGAAAACAAAACTCCTACATATGAAAAGGAAAGGGATGGAAAAAGATATTGCTTTGATGGACCTAGGAGATATTTAAGTCAGACAGAGAAAGATAAACACTATATAATTTCACTTATATGCAGAATTTAAGGAATGAAAAGAAAAAAAACAATCAAAAGCAGACTTACAAATCTAGTGTACAATTTGGCAATGACAGAGGGGAGGGGGTTTGGGGGAGCTCTGAGAATGGGGTGAAGGGTTAAGGAAGTACTAATTAGTAGCTGATGGATGGTCACGGGGATGGGGAGCACAGCATAGGGAATGCAGTTAGCATTAATATGTTGGCTAGGTGGAGGGTCAAGGGAGGAAGGGAGCAATTGCGGGGATCATTTTACAAACTATATAGATGTTCAACCAATGTACTGTATACTTGAAACTAATTAAAATTTTAAAAATAGGCTAGAAAAATATCTGCAATAAATATACAAACACTGTCTATATTACATAAAGAACACTTGCAGGTTGGCAAAAAAATAATATTGAGATTCCAAAGATTAATGTATGAAAAAGTAGGTAAAGAACTGAGATGAAATTCAATCAGAAAACAAACATACAGAACAATGTTCCACTTCACTGAGTCAAATAAATGCAGATAAAAATATCACCAAGGTACTAATTTACAGCAATTAAATTAACAAAAATTTAAAACATTCCAAACCATATGCCATCTGCCAGGATGCATTCCAAAAGAATAAAATAGTTAAATGTAAAAATGAAACCATGAAAGCTTTTCTATGACTCAAAATCTAGAATCCATAAAAGCAAATACTGACGAGACAAATGACAAATTGGCAATGGATATTTGCCATTCATATCACAAAGGGCTAACCCCCCCCCGCCCCAATATTTAGAGTGCCTATGAAATGAGAAAAGAAAAGAAGGTCATCAAGCCAATAGACAAATGGCAAAAGACATGTAAAGAGAGATCACAAGAAGGGACGAAAAAGTGTTTTTAAACATAAAAAAAGAGATTCAACCTCACTCATAATAAGACAAATCAAATGAAAAAACACCAAGGTACCATTTTTCACCAATTGGACTGGCAAAAATCTAATAAGAACAATGGTAATAAAGGTAATCAACACTCTCTTGCTATATCCCATTCACTGATCTAAGTGCTTTAGACACATTAACTCACATATTTAGTAGCACACTCCTTTGTGTATAATAGCATAATAAGGTAATCACACTCCTATGTTGCTAGTGGGTATATAAATTGGATACAACTCCTATAGAGGGCAGTATGGTAATATTTAACAAGATTACAAATATATATATCCTTTGATCCAGGAGTGCCATTTCTGAGAATTCATTAATCAAATATACTTGCACACAGGCAAAATAATGTGAGTAGAAGGTTAATCATTGCCTCACTGTTTGCTTTAGTAAAAGACAGGTGGAAAAATCTAAATGTTCATCAGTAGGTAACTCGCTAAATACAATACAATACATTTATACAATGGAATATTTTACAGCTGGAAAAAAATGAGAAAATTCTCTGTACTGATATAGAAAGATTTCTAAAATACAAAAAAAAGAGAGGCAAGATTAAGAACAGTGTGTTTCATATTCTCTCTTTTGCATGCATTTATTTTGCTGGTTTGTTCATGAAGAAGCTCTAAAAGAGTGTACAAGAAACTAAAACTAACAATGTGGGCCCTGGGAAGGAGGTGTGTGGGAATTGGAAAGAAGGAGACAGAAAGAAGATATTTTTAATTTATACTTTTCTATTTATTCTAAAAATTGAAGTGAAATGAGTGCATTTACAAGTTCTTGGAGACTATAGTATGTACTGGTACTATATTATGGGTATTGCTTAGCCTCCAAATATTTAGAAACATAAAAAAATTCATAATCTTATCACCATTAATTTTTTTCCTGGATATTTAATCTCCAGAAAGAATTCAATAGAAGGAGAAATTTGTAAAATTACTTTTTAACACTAAAATCATTACTACTAAGTGTAAAATTCAGAGTGTTCAAAACTATCATTGAACACTAAAATCATTACTACTAAGTGTAAAATTCAGTGTTCAAAACGATCATAATCTACCAAATGAGATAAACAAACCAAAACCATACTTATAAAAACCGTGTAGCTCTCCCAACACCCAGATCTTGAGTTATAAATACCATCCTCCAATCAAAGAAGCCAGGGCTCTTTGAGGAATTGACTAACTAGGACTCTGAGAGAAAATACAAGATAAATCTGGAGCATGTCATAGAGCCAGAAGTAAGGAAGTGCTTACTTTATTTTCTTTTTTTCTTTTTTTCTTTCTTTCTTCCTTTTTTTTTTTTTCCAACTGTGTATAAGATAAGAGTCTTACATTGGGCTTCTTAATGTTGTTCTTTATCAAACAAAAATATACATACTGTATTTCACCTCCCATAGTTAAATTTCTTTCTGTCATCACATATTTGACCCTTTTCATACCGTCTACCTCCCTCCTCCCCCCACCCCACCCTGAGGTAACCACTAGTCTATTGTCCATATCCGTGAGTCTCTGTTTGTCCTGTTCATTTGTTGCTTTTAGGTTTATATCCCACACGTAAGGGATATCATGTGGTTTTCAACCTTTTCTGTCTGGCTTATTTTGCTTAGCATGATTATCTCGCAGTACATCCATGTTGTCACAAATGGCAGTATTTCATCTCTTCTTATGGCTGAGTACTATTCCATTGTATATATGTACCACAGCTTCTTTATTCAGTCATCTATCGTAGGACACTTCAGTTGCTTCCATGTCCTAGCCACTGTGAATAATGCTGCTATGAATATCGGTGAGGAAGTGCTTTAAAAAATGAAAGGATGGGAGCATGGCACAGGGACATAGTAGCCAACCTGAAAGAGTCACCATTGGCCAAAGCCGGAATAATTTGGGCTACAAAATAAATAATGTAGGATTGTATTATAACCCAAAGTAGTATATACACTGATAAAATAGATGATTCCATAAATACATAAACGGGAGAAAAAACAAATGGCAAAAGGAGATAGCATAATAACCTCACAGATTGGTTGCGAAAATTAAATGAGATAATTTTATATAAAGAGTTTAGCAAAGTGTGTTCTAGGTAAAAATAAATCTAGCAGAAAATGATTGGCAAAGTAGAACTTGGATTCAGGGAAAGTTTTCTTCTTTGTCTCAGAACTCATACTTATCAAGACTCAAATTCCAGGCAAGATAGATGTACTGATGGACACTCCCGTTGTGATGAGGATAACATGGCTTTTTTGAGGTACGTGTTGACTGGGAATAAAGCAGAGCTGAATTTATTAGCGACCTCTTGAAGATGGCCCGAGGGTTCTACAGGTGGCCACACCAAGCAGCAGATATAAATAATTCCTTGTTTGGAATTTCCGTTTCAATATTTCCAAACCCCTTGTAGGATACTGTTCTGAGTTGCAATTTGGTCTGTTTGTTTAAGAAATATAAAGAGATAGGCCTTTCCAACATATGTCATGTAACCTAGTAGATTTGAAAAAGAACCAAATATAACAAATATAACACATTTTAAAATACGACAAGTAATTAAAACTTAATGAATAGGTTTGATAGCAGGTTAGACACTGTTTAGGAGAGAACTAGTAGAAGATAAAACATTCATACTTACTCAGAATACAACCAAAGGGAACAAGGAAATGGAAAATATGAGGTAAAAGTTAGGAAAGAAGCAGTAAGAGGGGCTAATATATGTCTAATCAGAGTTCTCGACAAATAGGACAGACGAAATATCAAGGATATGATGGATAAGATTATTTCAGAACTGAGGAGGACACATATCCATAAATTAAAAAATCACAGAGATTCCTTAGCAGAAAAGTTTTAAAATTTAAGAGAAACCTACACATAGGCACACCATGATGAAACGCGGAACATCCAAGACAAAGAGAGGTTCTTAAATGAAGTCGCAGAACGTATTAAATGACAATATGAGAACGCAATCTGTGGGAGGTACTACAGGAAAAAACACTTTGTTCCTTCAACAAATAACTTAGAAATGTAAAAAAGAGGGAAAAGAAAAAACAGATTTTAAAAATTAACAAATGTAAAAACTACTAGCAATATGAGCATCTTATTCAAACAGATAAAAAAATCTTGTCTGAGACCATTGGAAATTTAAACACTGGGTATTTTATGGTATTAATAAATTGTTGTTAATTTTTAGAGGCAATACTAGAATTATGATTATGATTAAGAGAAATCTTTTATATTTTAGGTTTGCCTACATATTGAAATATTTACCTACGAAATAATGTTGTCTTTGATTTGCTTCAAAATCAAACAGGGTGGAAAGTGGGTAAGAGTATAGATAAAACAAGATTGGCCATGAATTGATAACTATTGAAGTTGAGTTATGAGCAAACAGGAATTATTCTACTATGTGTCCACTTTTTCATATAACTAGGTTTTTCTAAAGCCAAATTGCTTACAAAGTGAGTTGATTTCTCAGGTGTTGTAGAAACATCTATGGAAAGCAAAACACAATGAAATGACAACTCTTAGAACCAGTGCAAATGTATTTCAAGAATGAAAGCAAAATAGAGACATTTATTTTGCTACCAGCAATCTCTCAATAATGGAAATTCTAAATTATATACTTCAGGGTAAAAGAAAATGGTCCCAGATGGAAATTCATAATATCAAGAAGATATAAAGAATACAGAAAGTTGTAAAGATATGAGTAAATGTAAATGAAAATGGATTCTATAAAACATTGGTATGATGAAGATTTTTTAAATATGAAAACACCCAGTCTAGAAAAAGAATAGCATAATTTAAAATATTCTACAATAGTCAAGATATGGAGGCAACCTGATGTCCATCAATGGATGAATAGATAAAGAAGAGGTTGTGCATATATACAACAAAATGTTACTTAGCCATAAAAAAAGGAATGAAATATTGCCATTTGCAACAACATAGATGGACCTAAACAGTATTATGCTAAGTGAAATAAGTTATACAGAGAAAGACAAATACCATATGATTCCAACTATATATGGAATCTAAAAAACAAAGAAATGAACAAACAAAACAGAAACAAACTCATAGATACAGAGAACATTTCGATGGTTGCCAGATTGGAAAGGGGTTGCGGGGCTCAGTGAAAAAGGGGGAAGGGATCAAGAAGTACATATTGGTAGTTACAAAATAGTCATGGGGATATAATTATACTATAGTATAAAGAATATAGTCAATAATATTGTAATAACTATGTATGGTGTCAGATAGGTAATAGATTTATTAGGGGTGATCACATCATAGTGATACAAATGTCTAATCACTATATTGTACACCTGAAACTAATAGAATATTGGAAGTCGACTATGTGTGGAAAATAAAAATTATTAAAAATAAAATAAAATATTCTAAGGTTCTTGTATTTTCTGAGATGAATGTAAAAATATTAATTAAATTTTGATTTTGGTACATTAAGAATGTATGCTGTAATTTCCAAGTTAAGCACTAAAAGAAAGTGAAACAGTACAGAACTTCCAAGCAGCTGACGGAGGGGTTGGAATGATTTAACAAATAATAACCAATCCAAAAGAAAGTAATAAAGGATAGGGGAAAACATCACAGAACAGGCAGGACAATTTGAAAGCATAAAATTAGATGATATATATAAAACAAAATATATCAATAATTCCATGAAATGTAAATGACCTAAATGTTCCACTTGAAATCAAGTATTGGCTTATTGGTTTTTAAGAGAAACATGTAATATATGAGTTTTTAGGAGGGTTGAAAATTTTTTAATTGAGAAATATTATATTAAAAATGTGTGAGTCTACAGCCATGCTACCCTGAACAAGCCCGATCCTGTATGATCTCAGAAGCTAAGCAAGGTCGGGCCTGGTTAGTACTTGGATGGGAGACCACCTAGGAAAACCCAGGTGCTGTAGGTGTAAAAATTTTTTAAAAAATAAGGGATTGTAAGCTGACAAGTTTCTTTCAATCTGTGAGGTCAGTCAAGGGTTGCCTCACCTTTAAAAAAATTAAATTAAATTAAAATTAAATAAATAAATAATAAAAAATGTGTGTGTGTGCATACCCAAAGGAATTGAAAGCAGGGAGTCAAAGAGATCACTTTTATACCAGTTTTCATACTGTCACTGTTCACAACAGCCGAAAGATGGAAACAACCCAAGTGCTCATAGACAGATGAATGACAAAATGTGGTATATCCATACAATGAACTATTATTAAGCCACAGAAAGGAATGAAATTCTGCTACATGCTACAGCAGGGATGAATCTTGAAAACATTATGCTAAGTAAAAGAAGCCAGGCACAAAAGAGCAAATATTGTATGATTCCACTGATAAGAGGTACCCAGAAGAGGTAAGAGAGGGAATTCCCCCTAGAGGAAGGAATGGAGAATTATTGTTTAATGATAGCTTCCCTTTGAGAGAATTGAAAAGTTCTGGAAATAGATAGTGGTGATGATTGCACAACAATGTGACTGTACTTAATGGGGCTGAATTGTGCACTTAAAATGGTCAAGATGGTAAAGTTTTTGTTATATATATTTACCACAATAAAAAACTAGTACGTATACATATATACACATATATATACACACATGATTATCTAGCAAGTATTTGTCACTCTGCTATTTGCAGAAACAAAAAATTGAAGGCAAGCAGCATTTCTAGAGATAAGGAGGTTCAGTTCATATTGATGAAATGCTCAATTAATAGAAAGATATAATAATTTTAAATTTATATGAACCTTATAACATAATCTCAAAACACATGAAATAAAAATCAACAGAACTACATGGAGAAGCAGTCAAGTCCACACTCATACTGTGAAATATTCATATACCTCTCTCAGTAATTGATAGAACAAGCAGATGAAAAATCAGTAAGAATATAGATTTTTAACAAAATAAAAAAAAAAAGAAACAGAAACAGAAAAAAAGACTATAGATTTGAACAACACAATAAACAAACTTGATCAAGTGGACATTTATAGAACACAGCACCCAACCTTGCATAATACAAGAACATATAGAACCTTTTCAAAAATGGACCACAGGACAATAAAGTAAGTCTCAACGAAATGAGAAGATTGCAATCTGGCAAGCCATATTATGACTACTATGCACAATCAAGCCAGACACCAAGAGCAAAAACTTGTTTATGAAGAAAACAGCTTGGTATCAAACTGAACAATTGGAGTAGAATAATGAACTCAGAAACATTTTTGTCATTGTTGACAAAGGTGGTGCTGTAGATAGGAAGGGAAGGAGTGACTACTTGATAAATGATGCTGGATCTTTATTCATATCATACACAAATCAATTTCAAGTAGATTAAAGGTCTAAATGTAAAAGATAAAACTAAATTTTTCAAAAGAAAATATAGAATACCTTCAAGACCCCAAGGGAAATTTTCTTTAAAAAGACATAAATAATACTTATTCTAAAGAAAGAAATTAATAAACTTCTGTTCATCAAAAAACATTATACAATTGCTGAAGATAGGTAACTGGAATGTGGGAGTTTATTATATTTTGTCTCTATTTTTATGTATGCTTAAAATGTCGAAAAGTTTTTTATAAAAGGCTCATAAGAAAATTATAAGAGAACTGATGTTGAAGAGGATATTTACAACACATATATCCAAAAAAAGATAATTACATTATTCTTAACAGCTTATTATAGAAAACCATCCAATATCCATCGACACTGAAATGGATAAATTAATTGTAGTATATTCATACAAAAGAGCACTACAAAACAATGGAAATGGATGCACTATAGCTACATGCAGCAATGTGAATGAATATTGCAAATATAATATTAAGCTAAAGAAGGTAAAAATAATTTAGTTTGATTCTGTTTATACAAAGTTCAAAAAGGCAAAACTAAATAATATATATATACACAGAAAATATATAAAGATATGCAAGGAAAAGGTTATCACAATGTTAAAGAGTAGTAATTTCTAGGAGATATTTTAGGGAATTTGGATAATAGGATGCCGACAATATTCTAATTCTGGAACTGGGTGTGCTTACCTGGCTACTTCTTAAATGCTTTAAATTTTTCTTTAAATTCCATATATATATGTGTACTTTTGTATGTTTTATACCGTCCACATTTTAAAAGGTTAAGAAAAGAAAAAGTCATGACATTTTTAAAGATAACCACCACTGTAGGGTAAATTATTGAGTAACTAAAATTTCACAAGAAAGATTTAAAAGAGTACCCAGAAACTGGTTGTCCAATTAGAAAAAAATGTATAATCAAAAAGAACAAGAGCAAGAGAGACACACAGACAGTGAGGGATTGTCACGCTTCAGGTCTTGGTTAAAACAATTCACATTCTACTTGTTAGAAATACAAACAAGGAGCAGGTGTACCAAGTTAGATTAAGGTAATAGGACAGACCAGTGGCTCTTATCCTTTTGGATATATCAGTTTCACAAGAATTCGACAAAACTTAAAAACCCTTTCTTCGGAAAAATCACATTTACAGGAAGTTTGTATCCAATTTCAAGGCATTCGCACATCCACTGTAACTCAGCTGTGAACAAGAGGGGGAAGCTTCATAAGAACACGGGCCTGGAATATATTTTTCCAGGCCTTTTGAGCCACAAAGTAGGCCATTTGGATCAGCACACCTCCATACGTGACACAGTCACCCAAAACCAGACTTCTAAAACCAGAAATACTACAGAAAAGACTGGGACACCCCCACAGAATGGAGACCACCTCAGAAACCTTCCTGAACGTGATGAACTGAGAGATGCTCTAACCATTTTAGGCAAACTTAGCAGTTAAAGAAATTCTGCTTGGTAATTTAGAAAGGGTAAACCCTCTAATCAGACCCTGGCAGTGGTTTCCAAACCATTCAGTAGCTCACCAATGAAATCGAAGGGGCTATCAATCCTGCTATTGTAAAGGGCACCAATCGTGTCCTTTGCACAACTAGTTGTACTTAAACAAGAATAAAGATGAGCTCAGTCTGGGGCAGTTCCTAGATCATGCTTTAAAGATGCCAAAAGTAATATAGACATTTTCAGAGACACTGTATTGAGGAAATCAGCAAATGCAGTATGGAAATGGCTGAGTAAAATATAAAGGTGCATACGACCTTTAATTTACAGCCAAGATGATGCAGGACAGGGCAAATTTCCACAAGTTGGTGGGAGGACCAAACCCTGCACCAAGAAGAAGAAGGTTCTTTGGCAAAGAGTGTAGAAAGAATTCAACACACACGCCAAAGTTAGAGTCAAAAGGAAAGTTTACTAGAAAAGGGGTAACACAGACGAGAGTATGGTCTCCTCTCAGAGACAGAGAGTGAGAGGGACAGTGAGAGACAATGAGAGAGAGAGAGACAGAGTAAAGGCACTGAGAGGGATCCTGAGTATTCAGGGAATTCAGTTTATATATCATTCTTTAGTTCCCATTTCCTTTGATATAGACAAAGAGAGAGGAAAGGGAAGAGTATATAGGTGAAAAGGTAAGAATACTTAGAGTGAAAGGCCTGCAGGCAGTTCCCAGCCTTTAATCCATAGGTTCTCCCGTGGTTTTAGCCATAGGGAATGACTCTTGGTTCCTGGTTCCCCTTCACAGGTGTGGAGAATGGGTTGTTAGTAATCCAACAGAAATCTTCCTGTATTCCTGGTTCCCCTTCACAGGTGTGGAGAATGGGTTATTAGTAATCCAACAGAAATCTTCCTTTATCCTGCAGGTGTGTCTCCTGGCCTGGCTGCAGGGCTGATCAGCATATTGCAGTCTCTGATTGTGGCTTCATTAACATTTTAATTCTCTTGCCTCCTCCCTATATTATTGTGATTTAAGGCAAAATATGTCACTCATGGACTTGATGGGTACTAATTTGCACTTGGTTATATATAGGCTTATTGGTTTAAGAATTTCTGTTCAAAAAATAGATTCCTACTTTCTGCCCAATTTTTCTGTGAACCTAAAACTGCTCTAAAAATAAAATCTATTAGTTTTTAAAATGTATGTTCTGGATATAAATAATATTCTTTTTTAAAAAACTGGGAATCAGTGTAATCTTTGTTAAACAGTTACAAAATATCAGTGATAGCATTTCTGATCTTAATTCTTAGAAAAAAAACTAAACTAGATTTTCTTTCTCTTCAGAAAGAATGTAAGGAAACCTAAATTATAAAGTATGTGCTTCTTAAAATAAAGTTGAATTATTGTTCCTGGTTAGATAAATCAGGAGAGGAAGTTAAACTGAGTGAGCATGCAAAAAAAAAAAAGAAAAAAAAAAAAAGATACTTTAACAGATGTGCTTTTGAGGACACCTGAAAG
>NW_006442497.1:2876504-2878607 GCF_000325575.1 Pteropus alecto | reverse complement strand
AGGAAAGATCACGTGGGGGATCCTTGACTTCCCTCTAACCCAGCGATAACAAGATGTCACTCCCCCTTCCCACTAGAGCCAGAGAAGCCAAGTAGATTGGCAGAGTGGATTAAAAACATGACCCAACTATATGCAAGAGTGAAAAAAAAAAAGCCAATCTCAAACGGCCACATACTGTATGATTTCATTTATTTAATATTCTAGAAATGAGAAAATTGTAGAGCTGGAGGAGAGATTGCTGATTGCCAGGGGTTAGGGATGGTGAAGGGAAGAGATAGAATGTGACACAAGGAAGATATCTGTGTTAATGGAATAGTTCTGCATTTCACTTGCAATGATATTTACACAGATCTACACATGTGATAGGGCATAGAATGATACATACCCATGTATCTGTGTCAATTTCCTGCTTTTGATATTGTACTATAGTTAACATTAAGATGTGCATAGGACCTCTTTGTCCTACCTTTGCAGTTTCCTAGGAATCGATAAATATTTTAAAATAACAGTTTTAAAAAGGAATGAACCACTAATAGTCATGGTAATGTGGATAAATCACAAAGACATACATAATTCTGAGTGGATAAAGCCAGATGCAAAAGGGTATATGATGTATCATTCCACATATATAGATTTATAGATTTGTCTACAAAAGACCAATCTAATCTATGGTGACAGAAAGCAAACCCTTGGTTTCTAGGGGTGAGGAAAGTAACAACAAAGAAACATTAGGATATAATGAAATCATTCCATATATTTATGTGGTCATAGATATAAAAATGTATAAATCTGTCAAAACTCATGGGAATGTATATTTTTTAAAAATGCATTTTATTGCACATAAACTGTACCTCGCTAAGATCGATTTAAAATAACTTCACAATAAAACAAAGAAGTCATCAAATTATATTACTTTATGAATAAGAAAATATAAAATATTTTCATATACAGTAAAATGTTTAATTGTACATTTTTGGTATAAAATATAGTATACTTGGCCATTTGGGTAAGATACCTGAGAAAGTCAAATCCAATTGTCATACATACACAAGAGCTTTGCTAACATTGACACTTTGTATATACACTTCAAAGTAATAGCCATATATTGTATATCCTCATAATGTCTCCAAAGACTATTAGATGAAACCTTCTAGGCCTGTTTGTGTTGATCAGTTATTTCACTGACCAGGGAGAAGCATATCCCACTAGAAACCAGAAAGTGACCACAAAAAAGTTGCACAAATATAATGAAGGAAAATGATTCTTCAATATAAGAATTTCTTGATGTAATCTACTCATATTACAAGAGAGGCTGAAATCAAGCTACTGCCTGAAATATTCTACTCAGTCACCACACAATAGTCACTACCACATAACCCCAGAGAGAACCTCAACCTAAAACTTTTCAAATTTCAAAATATTGGTGACAAATTCTCTGTACAAATTCTCTTTGAAATTCCCCTATAAATCTAAAACTATTCTAAAATTCAATTAAAAAATAAAACTACAAAGCGACAGTCATCAAAACGGCATGGCATTGGCAGCAAAACAGACACACAGACCAGTGGAACAGAATCGAGAGTCCAGAAGTAAACCCATATTTATATGGGCAAATAGTTTTCAACAAAGAAGCTAAAAACATACAGTGGAGAAAGGAAAGCTGCTTTAATAAATGGTGCTGGGAAAACTGGAAAGCCACCTGCAAAAGAATGAAACAAGACTATTGTCTATCACCACACACCAAAATTAACTCAAAATGCATTAAAGACCTGAATATAAGACCTGAAACAATAAAATGCATGAAAGAAAACATAGAAACTAAACTCATGGACCTTGGACTTAAAGAGGATTTTATGAATTTGACCTCAAAGGCAAGAGAAGTAAAAGCTAAAATAAATGAATGGGACTACATCATACTAAAAAGCTTCTGCTCAGCAAAAGAAATCATCAACAAGGTAAAAGAGAGAACCATCCAAATGGGAAAATATATTTGCAAGCAATGCCTCTGATAGGGCCTAATATCCAAAATATACAAAGCACTCATATGACTCAATAACAACAAAAACACAAACGATCCAATCAAAAAAAGAGAAGAGGGACTGT
>NW_006442497.1:2871021-2875859 GCF_000325575.1 Pteropus alecto | reverse complement strand
GATGAGGGAAGTAGATGGGTTAAAGGGGGTCAAATATAGGGTTTAGGGGTAGGGTGAAGTGGGTAAAGCGGATCAAATATCTGGTAGCTGAAGGAAACTGGACTTTGGATGGTAAACCCAAAATAGACTTATAATGTACACCTGAAAATTATATAATTGTATTAACCAATGTTATCCCCAATAAACTTAATAAAAATAAATAAATTTTTAAAAATTAAAAATAAAATAAAGGAAACATAGGTAGAGGTTGGAAATATAGCCAGAAGCCCCAGAGAATGGGCGGTCTTGTCACCTCTGCATTCTCAGGTGAGCCACGCATTTCATTTGGCCTTTAACCTTTTCTTGTCCAAGATGCAAAGAGAAATCTGTGAAAGCACAGCCCTGCCCTCTGGTTCGGCTCTGAAAAAATAAACCTGGGACTGTTATACCTGGGTCACTGAGAAGTAGAGCATCATCAGAGGCTAGGAAGAGAGGTGAACATAGAAATGATCTGATGGTTTATTCGTCAACTCAGTTTAGAATAACAAAGTACCACAAACTGGGTGGCTTAAAAAAGAGAATTTATTTCCTTACAGTTCTAGAAGCTAGAGATCTAATTTCTCTTGCTTTGAACCTGACCTACATAACACTCACATGATCCCACAGCTAGTGAAAGGTAGGGTGAAAGGGTCTTCATTTTTCTTACTAGATTATAACTCCTCAGAAGGCGATAATCTTCCCTTACTCATCACTGTTTCCACAGAATACCAAGTTCAGTGTCTAACATATGATGAGGGGCCAATGAATGTTTAAATCCTCTTTATGCATTTGCAGATCCAGCCTCCCAAGCCCAACCCCCACCCCCAGCAATGTTCCTGCCCTCAGATCCTCCACTTCCTTGGCTCTTGGCAAAGTCCTGGGTCCAAAGGTCAAATTTCCAATCCCCACCTTGCTTTCTCCCACCTCTATATAATCTTTCTTACATTCCCTCCTTAATTTCAAATGCCTGAAAGAAACTGCAAAGTTATTATTCTCCAGAGCATTTGAGATCTTGTTCCCAGAATACGTCATTAGCTTGCCTCAAATAAACTTATAAAAATTCTCTACAGGTTTGGATGTTTTTTATATTGATATATGCTAAACCAGCGGTTTATAAATCTGTCTCAGTTCTACCACTCTCATCTTACCTTGATCCTCTAAGGAAATCTAAATATCTCAGTTCAAGGCCTCTGAAGATGAAAAAGCCAATTAGAAACATGGTGAATGTTTTCTGGGACTTTGAAGACAACCAGAAGGCCACATGGTCTCTCCTCAGTCTCTCATATGACATTCAGTATTTACAAGACCACTCACCATGGGAAAGAAAAACTAACCCCACCCCACCCCCCACAATCATTGGTAGGGAAACTTGACTCATTACCTGAAAGGAATAGAGCCAGCTCCAGCACATGTTTCTCTCCTTTAGCAATTAGATTTTATTCAGCTTCTTAAATCTCATAGTTATGAATGAACCCTTACTATTATTTGCATGTTCTTTCATTGGCTAGAAGCTTTCCATGTAAGAAGGCCACCAATATTACTGGTGCTAAATTTCTGTTAGAACAAATCCTTCCATCCTGGAGAATTCCACTTGCCCTCATAAATGACCAAGGAACCCTTGGTCAAAAAGATTCAACAAGTTCTTCCTCTGTCTCCAAAATTACATTGTCCTTATCATCCCCAGTCATCTAGAATGACTAAGCAAGCAAACTGACAATTAAAACTAAAATTTGAAAAACTCTCTGAGAAGCTCAGTCTTCCATGGCTCAAAGTCTTGCCCTTGACCCTGATTGCTCTCCATTCTCCCCTTACCAGACCACAACACCCCTATGAAATAATTACTGTCAGAACTGTGAGAATTCCATACTCAACATGGGCAATAAAAGACTCCAATAAAGTTAATTCAGATATTATTAAATATTGAAAAGTTATCATTAACTAAAGTCACATTTATAATCAATAAGTTAAGGCTGCTTTTCCTCCAGTCCTTCCACCTAAGCCACTCCACAACCTGGAAATCAGAGATTAGTTTCCAATATCACTGAACAACTAATCTTGTACCCCTTCAGAAGGGCCTCTATACCATCCTCTTTACCACTAACACTGTAGCCAAACTTCAGGGGATCCAACTCCGTCTGCATGTTTCACAACTAACAAAGTGCAAGAGCTACTTTTAAGGAAAATTTACTATAGCTGGAGATTATAAACGCAGGCTCTCTCAAGATCCTCCAGAGGGAGATAACTTCATGAAGTAGGCAACTTTTCCAGGCATTTTAGATCAATCAGATGAGATCACAAGGTAGTCAGCTTCCATCTAAAATACTGGATCAAGTTTCCTATCCATACCACCCCTGCTCCCTGCCAGGATTTTCTCATCTATTTCCTTTCCTTGTCCTTCTCATTGTTCTTCTCTGCTGCATCTTACTCTTTTTTTTATCCTCTCCAACATCACCCTTGCTATCCACTAAATTCTCCTCATTACAACCACTGCTTTCCATGATGATGTTCTACCTGTGTCATCTTCTTACTCTCCCCTTTGCTCAAGCTATTCCATCTCTGATAATTCCTCCATTCTTCCAAAGACAAAAATGTATAGCATTTTTTCACCCATTTCATAACTCAAACTATAACCTTATCTCTAATTGTTGACTGTGCACCTCTTTGCCATTAGAGTCATCAGCTTTCTCCTGCAAACAACAATGATCTTCCCTCTTCACACTATTCTTGAAATATCCTCTGTCTACCATAACTCTCATAAACTCCAAGAAGGCCCTGATTTTTAAAAAATATCCCTGTCTTGATTTGGGAAAAAATGGCATACATGATAGAGGCTTTGTTCATTCCTCTTGCAACCAAATCAAAGTTGTGACAGAAACATAGAGCAAACAGCAAGAAAAGTCACCTAGGATCAGTATGAACAGAAGCATTATATCTAGGAAGTGAAATAAGAAATCATCTTGCAACAGTAGAAGGTAAGAGGGGGCGAAGACACAAAGCTGCCTGGTCCCCAGCTGCTGAGTGGGACAGAGGCTGCGGCAGCTGCAGCCAGCAGCTGCAAACACCTCTTAAAGGGACCATGTCTATGAGCAGACTTTTGAGGTGACAGACCTTCTCACTCTGAGAAGCAGAGTCTAGTCAGCTGCTCAGAGAGCACCAGGGACTTACAGGGGGCACTGAGTTGTCAGAGGGAGGGCTTGAGGCAAGGCTCTCCCCAGGCAGAAGTGCTGGTGGTATCCATTGTTCCTCTATTGAGCCCTCCCCACTCCCAACCTGTTGACTCAGTGGCACCATAGCTGAGATGTCATCTAATTGGAGAACAGAGGTCGCTTTGTCCAGAAGATTCCCTGAAACTCCACCTCCCCCAACTCAAGGCCCCACCCAAGCCACATCCAGTTGT
The DNA here is from genome assembly GCF_000325575.1 of Pteropus alecto. Lineage (NCBI taxonomy): Eukaryota > Metazoa > Chordata > Mammalia > Chiroptera > Pteropodidae > Pteropus > Pteropus alecto. The sequence continues at coordinate 2,872,444 of NW_006442497.1, read as the reverse complement.
GTCCTGGGCGAGTCCAGTGCTCTTTGCTTAGCTAACTCCAAGACTCACACTGATGGCAACTGAACACAGTTTCTGGTGTGGCCTCTTAAGTTAACTATAAGCACTACATCTGTGGATTGCTTGCTGATTCTTAACACGTGGCCCCGGAGGGGCGCAAGCTGGAGCTAAACTTGGCCTGCAGCTGAACCCCTCTCAGGACTGTGCCACTGGACACCTACTACACAAAGACACACTAATAAGACTGGGAGACTTAGGAGCTTTGCTTAGTACATAGAAATAGACACAGAAAGGGAGCCAAAATGGGAAGACAGAGAAGCAGAAACCATATAAGAGAACAGAACAGAGATTCAGGAATAATGGAGTCAAGAAATCTAAAAGATGCGGAATTCAAAACACTGGTTATAAAGATGCTCAATGAACTTAGGGGAAGTGTAGATGAATTCAGTGAGAACTTTAATAAAGAGATAAAAAAATATAAAAGTGGAAATGGAACCAGTCAGAAATGAAGAACACATTATCTGAGATGAAGAGTATATTAGAGGGAATCAACAAAGTGGATAAAGAAGAGGATCGAACCACTGATATAGAAGATAGGGAAGTAAAGGATACTCAATCAGAAGGGCAAGAAAAAGGAAGATAAGACCATAATAATAATTTAAGGAGCCTATAGGACACAATTAAATGTAAAAATATCTGTGTCATAGGACTACCTGAAGGAAAACAAGAAGTTGAAGAGCTGTTTGAAGAAATAATGATGGAAAACTTCCCTCACATGGTGAAGATAATAGGCATGCAATGCCAGGAAGTTCAGAGAGTCCCCAAAAAGATGAACCCAAAGAGGCCCACACCAGGACACATCATAATTAAAATGCCAAAGGTTAAATACAAAGAGAAAATCTTAAAAGCAGAGAGAGAAAGGTAGTTATCTATAAGGGAGCACCCATAAAACAGGCAGCTGATTTCTCAAAAGAAACTATGCAGGACAGAATGACTTGGCACAAAATTTTTGATGTGATGAAAACCCAGGATCTACAGCCAAGAATACTTTATTCAGCAAAGCTATCATTTAGAGTCAAAGGACAGATAAAGAGTATCCTAGACAAAAATAAGCTAAAGGAATTTATCAACACCAAGCCAGTATTACAGGAAATGTTGGAGAAACTTCCTTAAGAAGAAAATACATGTATCAAAAACATGAATAAAGACTGGTAATAACTACATTCCTATCAACAAGTACCACAAATGGAAAATAATTAAGTGCTCCAACCAAAAGATAGAGTGGCTGAATGGATAAGAAAACAAGACCTCTACATATGCTACCCACAAGAGACTCACTTCAGATTAAAAGATACACACAGACTAAAAGGAAGGGGATGGAAAAAGATATTGACTTGATGGAGCCAGAAGGCATTGTGTTGAATGA
>NW_006442497.1:2868341-2869985 GCF_000325575.1 Pteropus alecto | reverse complement strand
ATGCCAAAATAAAAAGTATAAAAGTTGTACTCAAATCACAATAAAACGGAACAGTGTCACACTGCCTCTGAGTTGTGTAGTCGACTGTCTCCCGCACCGACGCCTTGCCCACCTTTGGGGCCCCCTGGATCCTGTCGTGGCTGGACCGCGGCAGGAAGTGACACATGACGGAGGAATTTAGACACTCAGACAACTTTGTCAGATGAAGGAGAATTTATTGGTCGGTGGAGTGCATGGGGCTTAACTGCACCAAAGCACGAGCTCTCTTTGGTTAGATTTATTACAATTGATATACCTTTGCAGTGTACCTGCAAGGGGCACAGGATTCCTTTGTCTGAGGTTTCATGTGCACCCAATGATTCAGAATGGAGAGGAGGAGCTGCAGGGGACAGGGGGGCTGCAAGTGGGGGAGGATTTTCCAGACCACTGGTCTTATCTATTTACGGGTCTTTTGTCTTGTAGAACCTGCGACCATGGCATTATCAGCATTGTTATAGGACTCTCCAATGGAGAGATGAGACACCAAGACACCGAGGCTAAAGGCAGGAAGCAGCACTTATTGATGCTGGAACCTGTTCAGCAGATTCCTATCCAAAGGCTGAGCCCTGATTGCAACATAACAAGCAGTTTTATACAGTCTTGTTATTCCTGCACAGCTACAGAGATAAGGAAGAAAATTAGTTGTTTAGCAAGTCATGAATCAACAAATGTGAGCTTGAGGTGGAAGAGGTAACTACAGGAAAACGTGTTAGCTGGAGAGTCCTGGAGAGGGGACAGAAGGCAGTCAGGAATGGACTTTAACCAGCTGAGTCGGTTATTTCTGCAAGCCCTTTCCTTTGCATTTTTCAGTTGCCTCCTCTCCTCTCTTAGATGGCCCTAGAGGGTGTTGTGCTAAATGAAATAAGACAGATAAAGACAAATATCACATGATTTCATTACATGTGGAATCTAAAGAATAAAATCAACAACGACAACAAAAAATGGAAATAAACCCATAGATACAGAGAATATTTTGAGGGCTACTAGGTAGTAGCAGAGTTGGTGGGGAGAGCAAAAAAGGGCAAAGGGATTAAGAAGTACAGATGGATAGTTACAAAATAGACATGGAGATATAACGTGTAGCATAAGGAAAATAGTTAACAATGTCGTAATAAATATGTAAGGGGGAAAAGGGGTACAAATTTAGTGAGGTGATCACTTTGTGAGCTATATAGTATGCTGGCTGGAAAATTACTGCTTGGCTGTCACCCATGGGAACATAGGTTATCACCCATGAAAACATAACATTCTAACAATAAGCTTTCTGCTTCTGTACCCCTGCTTGCACAATCTATCTGTGGGTTGACAGTTAGTAAATAGAAGAAAAATAGACTTTTGTGTTAAGACAGAATAAGGAATGGAATTTAGGGCTTAAAAACCTTGTACCTCTACATTTTGGGGCTGCTTAATTTGGGGTCTGCATACCCCTGGCAGACCCAGCTGGCTGAATAAAGTGTGTGTTTCCTATAACTCACTGATTTCTGGTGGTCTGTGTGTCTTTTGGGGGCTGGCGGCTACAACGTTTGGAGGCCCCAGCGAGATCTCAGGGAGTGGCCCTGGAATCTAAGACTGGACCGGCCTCCGAAGCGGTTGCTGGTCCCGGTT
>NW_006442497.1:2866422-2867283 GCF_000325575.1 Pteropus alecto | reverse complement strand
GGAAAGGAATCTTTGGAAAATTGTCACAGGAGACCCGGGACATCCTGATCAGTTTCCTTACATTGATCAATGGTTAAACCTTGTTCAGACACCCTCTCCTTGGCTCCGCCAGTGTGCCCTCTCTCTAAGGGCGCGAGTCTTAGTTGTGGGCACTCTGAAACATGCAGCAATTGAATCTCCAAGACAGCCCAGTCCCTCAGTCCTCCAATCTCCACCGGAGGACAGCGACCTTCCCCCACCCTATAATCGAGGACAACAGAGGCCAAATAGCACCACCCACCTTCTCAGACGCGGGCAGGTAACCCCTATGGGCCTCCTGCTCAGAGTCCGGGCGGGGCACCAGCCAACACCACAACCCCAATCATCCTCCCCTTGTGACAAGCACCACCCCAAGGACATCACACAGATAGGCCCTTTATGGTTTATGTGCCTTTCTTGACTAGGGACCTGCACAACTGGAAGACACAAAATTCGCCTTTCTCTGAGAAACTCCAGGCATTAATAGGATTCTTAGAAAGAATCCTATTAATAGGATTCTTTCAGACTCACTGCCTCACCTGGGACGATTGCCAACAGCTTGTAATTATTCCCTTCGCTGAGAAAGAACTCAGATGCATTCGGACTGAAACACAAAAGATAGCTGCAGGAGGGAAGAAAGTTGAGGAAGCGCGGGAACAGATTGAGGAGGAACTTCCCTCCATCTGCCCAGACTGGGGACACAATTCTCAGGCAGGGAGAACAGCATTAGATCGGTACCACCAGATTCTAATTGGGGGAATTAGGATGGCTACTCATCAGACAACCAACCTTTCTAAACTAACTGAAGTTATACAGAGACCTCAGGAATCCCCTGGAGAGTTT
>NW_006442497.1:2858022-2864481 GCF_000325575.1 Pteropus alecto | reverse complement strand
TCGAGTCACTAGTAGAAGTAATCCTCTAAAATAGAAGAGGTTTAAATTTATTATTCTTAGAACAAGATAGGTTATGTATAGCTCTAGGTGAAACCTGTTGCTTCTATGCCAATAACTCTGGAGTAATCAGAGAGAGCTTACGACTAGTACAGAGAAATTTAGATGCCAGGGAAAAAAAAAGACTAGAATCAAATAACTGGTTTCATAGGAAGTTCAGTTGGTCACCATGGCTAACAACTCTTCTATCTGCTGTAGCTGGACCTTTAATCATCCTCCTCCTTTTGTTAACTTTTGGCCCATGTTTCCTTAATTTCTTGTTTGCATATATAAGGAAGAGAATTAATTCTATTTAACTTTTAGTATTACAAAATAGAGGCTATGAGCAAATTCCGCATAAAGAATCAAGGATTTGATTTTCTGCTGAGGCCAGTGGGGAATGTGCTGGCTGAAAAATTACTGCTTGCCTATCGCCCTTGGGAACATAAACTGTTGCCCATGGGAACATAGGTTATCATCCATGAGAACACAACATTCTAACAATAAGCTTTCTGCTTCTGCACCCCCGCTTACACGACCGACCTGTGGGTTGACAGTTAGTAAATAGAAGAAAAATAGACTTTTGTGTTAAGATAGAATGAGGAATGGGGTTTAGGGCTTAAAAACCCTGTACCTCTACATTTCGGGGCTGCTTAATTTGGGGTCTGCGTACCCCTCACAGACCCAGCTGGCTGAATAAAGAGTGTGTTTCCTATAACTCACTGATTTCTGGTGGTCTGGCGGCTACAACAATAGATCTCTAATCACTATGTTGTACAACTGAAACTAATATATTATTGTATGTCAACTATAATTGGAAAAAAACTCATTGAATTGTACAATGTAAATACGAGCAACTTATTGCCTATTATATTTTAATAAAGCTGGAAAAAAAAAAGAGTGTCTCTGTCTCTTTGTAGACCACAATCTAAAAACTACTGGATTTTTGGTAATCAGGAGGCTTTTGTTCTTGGAAAAACGGATTTCTCTATTCACCAAGCTAGGATTAGTGCTAGCAAAGGCAGTATATAGGAGACTCAAGCACCACCATTAAGTACTCTGCCTGACAAAAGGGCAACAAGGTTCATTGGGAAGATGCAACTGAGATTAAAAATATCACTGGCTATATTTTGTGAGACTTTTCAGGCAGAGGCAGCCTCATAGGTGTATAGCTTCATGAATAACTAGTGGGTTTTTTTTTTATATGACGCTAAAAGTGCACTGTGTAGCTCATGGCTACCTAGAGACCTACTTGAATCATGTAATGATCACTGAGAACTACATCTTTATTTTAAAAACAATCTTTCTTTGGGTTTTCATAGATCTTATACTTTCAATTCCTGGAGTTTCAGGCCAATAGGCCTATCCGGTCTTATCTGTGGTGCCTCAGCTCTCTTCAGTGCCCCAACACTCGTCACCAACAATAGCCTCTGCATCTTAAACTTTGTCACTTTTTTCATATTTAGACTTTTAAACACAGTGGGCTGGACACTTAGGAGTTAAGGGTATAGTTCTCGTATCCTATTTAGATTGTCACAGTTCATAAGACATTAACTATCTCAAACTATGGATGGTCAACAGACCAATTAGATCTATCAAAAAGAGATTAAAAAATGCTGAAGATGTAGAGAAAAGAGAACCCTTGTATACAGTTGGTGAGAATGTAAATTGTTGCAGCCACTATGAAAACAGTACGGGGGTTCTTTGAAAAATTAAAAATGGAATTACCATATGACCCAGTAATTCCACTTATGAGTATATATCCAAAGGACCTCAAACCTGGAACTCAAAGAGATAGCTGCACTCCCATGTTCATCGCAGCATTATTCACAATAGCCAAGATATGGAAACAACCTAAATGTCTGCGAGTGGTGAATGGATAAAGAAAATATGGTGTATATGGACAGTGGAATATTATTCAGACTTTAAAAAGAAGGAAATCCTGCCATTTGTGACAACATGGATGAACCTGGAGGATATTATGCTAAGTGAAATAAGCCAGACACAGAAAGACAAATACTGCATGATTTGTACTCAAACTAGTCAAACTAGCCAAATAGTCAAACTCAGAATCAGAGAGTAGATTGTGCTTGCCAGGACTGGGGGTGGGAGAAATGTGAGAATTTATCTTTTTCTAAGAGAGCCACAAAGTGAAAATCTTGAAAAATGCTGTGTTAATGGTTTGCTCTGTGTTGTTCCTGGCTTCAGGACATGTGGCTAAATCCCATCTAGATAAAAAAGATGTGCTACATTCTTTTGCCAGTGTTTGATTTAGGATCCTTTGATCTGAGTTCCTTTCATTAGTCTAAAATATCTTTTTGTTTTTAAACTCAGAGCAGTTTCAAAATTATAAAAAACATGGAGTAATATATATTATTACCCTAGTCTAGTCTTGAAACAGTTTATATTAATGTGACAATTTTGTGCCCTGTGGGAGATCCCAGTGATAATGGAGGAAGGCAGAAGAATGGGAAGAAAAGGAGAAATTAAAGGGAAACAAGGACCCTAGGCAGTACATCTAAAGTAAAATTTGTTCACTGTGGGCATATACAATATAAAGGTGACACTTTAGGAAAGGTACAGATAGGAAGGGGCATACAGATAGTTGGTGAAGGGTAAGACTGAAAGCAATGGAGTCATGGCTTGGGTGGAAGTAGGGGCTAAAACAACCAAAGGCTGGGGATGCTCATATGGCCACGCTGTTTTCCACCAGGCTGGGCCGCAGGTACTCATAGGGCATGTCCAGCTTTGCATTCCGGATCTCAATTTCCTTATCCAGGGCAGCCAGCTCCTCCCTGAACTTCTTCAGCACAGTTTTGGGCTCAGGGCCCGAAAAATACTCCTCCTCATGCTGGCCCACAGCCACCTGAGATGGAAAGAAAAAAGCAGCTGAGAGCCTTATGACCCCTAGTTTGGTGTGCGACACTTCCCCACAGCTGCCCCTTTCTCAGGGACCTAAGCACCTGGCTCTCACCATAATGGGCTGGCGTCTACCCAGTTGCCAAACGATGGACATCTGGAGAGAAGCCTGATGAAAGTTGGGCAATGTTGCCATCACCGTCTCCAGTGTCGCATCCTTGGTGGTCGGCGGGGGCAGCCGCATTGTGCAGGGTGTGTTAGGGACCCAAGAGTGCCAATCCAGCTAAGGAGAGGCAGATATCTAGAATCAATGTCTGCTAAGCATAAAAACCCCTTAGCCACCTGCACACAACTGCCTCCCCTACTCCAGGTGCAAATACTCAGCTGCTCCCCTATGATAAGTACCTGGCCCTGGTGTGTGGAGGAGTGCTGGCCAGTGCAGGTGAAGATGCACATGGTGACAAAGTGGCAAAGCTGGTCCCGGGACTGTAAGGAAATGGGAAATCCTACAAGGGATAAGGAGACTTAGAAGCTGTGAGGCCAGGAATAGAAGCAGAGCTCAAAGAAATGAGGCCAAGTGAGGAGAACAAGAGAGGGGAGATGGGGTACCAAGGATTATCAAGAACTATTGTGGGAACTGATGTGAGTGCAGGTTGTAATGGGGGAAATGGGGAGACCTGCTGGGAGGGCTCCACTCGGTGGGGCACTGGTATGGCTCATACTGGCTCACAAGAGTCAGTTACACTAAATGTTCAGGAATTTAGCAAGCTGGTTGACATCACATTGGTAGCCACAGTGGAAATATTTACAATATAAAAATGGATGAGTGCTACAAATCAGGGCTTTTTCCCCCAGCGATCCAGATGTTAAAAATTTATGGGTAACCACTGGTCCCACTGCATGCATCTGGGACCTAGAGGAGTTCTTAATGCATAGGATGGGGATCTGTCTCTGAGAGGAAAAAGAATCTGAGAAGGCCTTTGGGCATTGTCATAGAGGTCAGACATGCTTCTGGAAGTTTCCATAGGTGTAGGGAGGATTCTGGGGAGATTCCAAGGAGGAATCTCTCAGGTTGGAGGCCTGAGGGCAGGGGCTCAACTTACCTAGGTCCTGGGCCCCTTGCAGTCCAATTTCAGTGATCTCTCGACACCAGGTTTGCAGCTCTAGATCCTCTTTCACAGCCTCATCCGTCTTATAGTAAAGATTCACAATTCCTTCTACATAGCTGTCAGCCAAGGGGTTGGGTCAAGAGAGTTGAAGCTGACAGAGAGCCTCAAGGTCCTCCACCCACATAACCAGGTGAAGGTCCCCAGCCCCGCAACCAAGACACAGACCTCCAGTTCTCCTAGCCTCCTCCTCTTCACTGACCCCCAGCAGCCCTGCCTTTCCCTTTCCTCACCGAGAGATGATTTCCCAGAGCCTCAGGGCATCGTGGGCATAGAAAGAAGACTTGACTCCCAGGAGTCCCCGGTCAGCCAGGTCATCAGGGGGACAAAATGATCTATAGGTTAGAAAGGCTCCCGCTCGCTTGAGTAACTCCAGGTGGCCTCCCCCACCGGTGCTCACCACCTGAGTTGCAAGAATGGGCAGGGTCAGGCAAATCCACCTGCTGAGGCCAAAGCATGAACTCTAGAATCCCTCTCCTCTCTTCATACCTGGTCGAAAATACCCATGGGAGAAATCAGCCCAGACCTGGCCCGCACGTTAATTTCCATGGTATATCGCAGGTGGGGGATCATCAGCTGGAAGGAGACAGCAGAGAAGGGCAAAGTCAGAAGATAGCTGTGGCCAGTCCCTGCAGGATACTGGGGTTGAGGAGTGAGAAAGGTACCAGGTCTTCAAGAAAAGCAGAGATGTGAAGTGCAGTGGCCCCTGGACATCAAGTGTGTTCAGTTGATTTGTAATTTGTGGCGTTCCACAACCCATTGACTTATTGCTCTATGATAATTGAAAGAAATCATTCTTTTCTTTTCAAAACTGTTCAAGTTCTAGCTCAGTGTTTTCAACGTTTTTTTCAGTACCACTCTACTCTAAAGAGCCTTTTTGACAGTTTTTCCCACTTTCACCCCCGTGAAATTTTAATGCTACAGATATACTATATCTATTATATAGTGTATGTATATATGTACTTTATACATTAAAATTATAAGCTTTTGCCCCTCCCAAGAGCCACTTTCACCTCCTTGGGGAGCATAATTGTTTCCATTGAGAATGCTCTAACCTGCCTACCTTTGGAACTTCATCTCCTACTCTCTCCCTTTTGTCCATTACGTTCAATTTCTTTCTGTTCTTCAAAATGCCAAGCTTGTGCCAACCTCAGAACCTTTGCATTAGCTGTTCCCTCTACCTAGAACAATGTGCCCCTTGATCATTTTATGGCTGGCTCCTCGTATTCTTACTCTCAATGTCATCTGCTCAAGGGAGCTTTTCCTGACCAATCTAAACTCACCATCACATCATCCTGCTTTGATCCTCTGCATTGTGCTTATCACAGCTGATGTGTTACAACATAGTCTTTATTGTCTGCTAGCCCTAAACTGAAATGAATATCCCGCAAAGATCAGAATTTTGCTTGTTTTGCTTAGCACTGGCATCTAGAATGGTTCTTGCCCCATAGGAGGCACTCAAGAAAAAAGTTGAAGGGTGAATACTCTATTCTAATTGTCTGAAACAACCAAACAAACAAACAAAAACAGGCTATTGCTGTTGACCTGAGCCCCTCCAACTGGCCTATGTGTTACTATTTTAGAACCCTTCAAAACTAGCTGGAAAAATCTTTTATTTGCATGGTCCCTCTTTTTTGATAGAATCCTCAGTCATTTGTGTGTAGTGTTTATATACTGTATGTCTATCTATCTGCACTTTATACATAAAAAAAGTAAGACTTCTCATCCCCCACCACTCATCCCTCCCACCCCCACCTTGCCAATGAATCATTTTCACTTTTTTTGGGAGGTGATGTCACCTGTTGAAAATGCAGAGCAAGCCATACTTTCACTGCCTTTCTCACTTGTCTTTCATTGGTTGGCTCTCCCTACACCCTGAAATTCCACAGAGAGGGTGCCTCCAGAGGTGGGACTGTGCCATGGGGCGAAGAGATGGGCAGACAGGAGAGAAGGGGATAATGTGTTACCTTGAAGATAGGATGTATCGATGGAAGGCACCTCATGGTGGCTACAGCAATAACTTCAGCCATCAAATGTCCCCTCAGAAGATGAGAGTGCAGCTCATGAAGCTGGAAGTCAGAGCTACGGACCCAGCATTTGGCTAGGAGCCAGACCATTGGGGGATCTGTGGGCAGGAAAAGTGGTGGGGGAGGGGATCCGATGCGTGGCAATTGGAGCTGGAGAAAGGATAAGAGTGTAAGGAAAGGGAAGGGATGAGTGTCAGATGCCCAGCAGATTCCTCACTCCTTTGCATATTTAACCCTCCCTTTTTCCCCAAATTTGCTTAGCTTTCTCCATCTGACTACTGCTACTCCCCAACAGCCACTATTCCTTCCCCTACCTTTCCTACCAGTTAACATTGTGCAAGCTGCTCTGCCCCAGGACTTCTGCAGAAACC
>NW_006442497.1:2835567-2857761 GCF_000325575.1 Pteropus alecto | reverse complement strand
GCTCTTCCACCGCCTTCTCCAGCCTCCACTTCTCCTTTTAGTTCCCTCAGTGTGGACAGGATTCAAACCCTTGTTTCCTTTATCCCACACTTTTTTTTTTTTCAGATATCTCAGTCTCTCTCCAATCTTTCAACACCACCCCTCCCTACACAGCTGACTAAGTCTCTAGCTCTCAGCTAGTCCCTAGCTAGATGTCGCAATTGAATATCTCCCCATCACCTCATAATTGGCTAGACAAAAGCCAACTGAGCATCTTTGCCTCCTTATTTGTCTTGTTTCTGCAGATGCCTTGACTCTTTCCTCTCTTCTTGAATCTAAGCCAGTTTAGTTTTCCTCTATACTCCCATCCATCTTTTCTCTGTACCTCCACAGCTATTCCCACATCTGAGCCCAGCACTTCCACCTTGGACAATTGCTGTAGCATGTCACCCTATTCTCTATATCTAGTATCTCCCTTCTGCAATCCATCCTAAACACAATGGCCCATATGATGTGCCTACAGCATCTTTCACAACAGCCTTCACCAACCTCCTCTGTTCATAGTCCTTGTTTTGGCATCCATGGCCCACGGCAGTCTTCATATCATGGCCCCTCTCACCCTCATATTATTCCCCACCACTCCAGCCCAACTGTCCACTGGTAATCTTCTGATTCCTCACACTCAAGATCCCTGCCTAGCCCATTTTCCCCTTGTGTGGAGGAAGGTCCTGCCCCTCCCCCAAGATTCATGCCCACCTCACCTCCCATGACCCTCTCAGACTGTTTCCATCCTCAGGTACTTCCTCGGTACTGGAGCTTATTTAGATTTGCCTAATCTGTATCTCCAGCTAGACTGCAACTTTCTGCCTTTGTCCATTTCCTCTTTTAATGCCTCCCCCAGTGCTTTAGCACAAGGTGTTAGCACAGAGTGACTCAGGGAATTTGAGTGAGGAGCTGAGCTGAGAGGGCCAACCATGGGGAAGCAGAAATCCTGGGTCCTCTCACCTGGATGACCATGGGCAAGAGTTTCCCATCAGGCTGCAGTTTCAGCATGACCAGAGGGGCAGCCAGGTACTGCTGGCTACACAGGATGTTGTTGGCCTTGATCTCATCCAGCAGGGATAAATCGGCTTCAAACAGTGTGCCTCCCTAGATAGGAGCAGAGGACAAGGGCTGCTGTCAGCATAAGGCATCTTCTTCCCACTCTGCTTCCCCAAAGGAAAAAGAAAAAGAAGGAAACTAACTTGTCTCCATCACCTACTTTGTACCAGGTACTGGATCATGTGCTTATTGCCTCATGTGATTCTTACATGCACTTGAATTAGCCCCAGTTTTATAAAAGAGGACACAGATGACCAGAGAGGATAGGTATCTTGCCTGAAGTCACACAGTTTATTAACAGCAGAGCCAGGAATCAAACCCAAGTCTGTCTCACCCTATAATCCATGAGTTTTCTCTCTCAATTGATCCATGTTGATTCCTGATTAATAACCCCACCCCTGACCTGATTCTCTTACTCCATACCCTCCTTAAATCCCTAGCACCAAGGCCCAGTTATATCATTTTAACTCTGTCTCTATCACCCACCATACATACTTCCTCCACAATATGCATTTCTCATTCAGAGAAGAAGGCCATGAGGTTGTACTTCACTCAAGATTTTTTCTGAATAGAATCCCTTCTTGCTGTCAGGCAGCAAGTTGGACCCATATGGACACCACCGCAGGAAAAACACTGATCCCACCTCCATTTCACTCTGTGGTCCCCTTTGTGCTATGTCCATACCTGAAGCTCCTTCTCCAGCTGGGCCTGCAGCTCCTCCATTCCTGGAGGGAACACTAGGCGGGCAGGAAGGTGACTGGAGCGTTTTAGCAACATGGGGTTGGCGCCGTTAAGAAACTGGTACCCAAATAAGGCATCCTCCTTCCAGGAGTCCCGCACTTTCTCTGGGGATTGCAGTTGTGGAACATGCTGTGAGATCTGAGCTCTTGGTTCTTCCAACCCCCACCAAACCATCCCCTCTTGACCCCAGCCTATCAGAGGGACCCAGATCTCAAGTCTCCCAGCCCTGTTTTGCTAGATTGGGAGGGGGGCGGGATCTGGAGTAAGGGTCCTGGGAGAAGTAATGGGGTAGGAAGACTGACCAGCCAGCTTGCTCTGGCCACACCAGAAAATCCTGTTGAAGTCATTTAGATCCTTCCAGCAAGTCAGAACATTTAAAGAGTCTTTGATAGCTAGGTCAGCCAGCCTTCAGGGAAAGATATGTAAAGAGTTTGAGTTATTCTCAGAATCACACATTACAACCAAAGGCACCCACCTAAGGCTAGTCCAGCCATGTGAAGTCTACAGGAGCTTCTTGGCCTCCACTGGACCAGGACACCTCCCTCTTACCCAGCCCCCCATTACTTGTTCTCACCCCTTGGCCAGTGAAGCCTCAAAGTCAATTCTCTTGTCCTCCAGAAATCTCTCATCTGCAGGGAGGTCATTTAAAGTGGTCGCTGCCACATTCAGGATTAACCCATCCTTCCAGTTACCCCACCTGTGGGGCAGAAATGAAATCAGGCATTGGTGCTGGGAAGGGCCAGCACCCCGTGGGGTCAGGAGGAGTCCGGAGGCAGGATTCAGGCTCACCGGTACAGCTTCCTTCTCTCTTCCAGCTCCTCCTCCCGGTGTTTTCTGAACAGGTCTTGAGGGTCATCTACCACTGTGCATCCTAGAAGTGGGGAAGAGGGCATGGGCGGTGAGGCCTCTCCTGAGAGCCTGTCCTCTGTCCCTGCTAAGGCTGCCTCTTCGGTCTCCTTCCTGGGGCGGAAGCCTGACCCTTCAACATCGTGCCCCTCCCCAACCTCCAGCAACCCACTCTTCCACAATCTGCAAAGAACTGGCCCGCCAGTTCCTGCCCCAAAGCACTGTCCCCTCTTCTCCTCTTCCTCATTCCTAGCTTCTCTTGTGTCCCAGAGATCTCTTCACACCCCCACCCTACACTCACCAGTGCCCTCGGCTAGGGTCAGGACGCCATCGCCCATCACCCAGCGGTAACATGGGAACCTGAACTCGTCCCCACTGGCCCCGGGGCCTTGCACAGAGATCCAGTTGCAGAACCAAGCATCATCCTGAAAGAGGCGCCGTTTCTGCAATTTCACGAACAGCAGCGGCCCCAGGTAGTGCGACACGTCCTCCTTGAATTCCGTCTCCTGCAGGCGATATAAGAGGTTCAGTATCCATGAGGTTGCAGGAAAGGACACTTGGAATGAGCCCTCCTCCCTCAAACGCTCTTCTTGGAAAGCTGGGTCTAAGGGAAAGTGGGGCAAAAGGAGACAGAAAGAGAAAGGGGTCAGTCACATCGAACAGGTGGCTCTATGACCCCATTAAGAGTCGTCGAGTTCCTCAGTCCGGATTGAGGCGGAGAAGGGAAGATACATTCCTTCCCTCTCCTTTTTCTCCCTGTAGTCATTGATTGTGCCAAGCATTGAACTGGGCACTGGACACCGGCGCCACGCCTTGAGCTAACGCACAGTTGCACGTGAAGATACACTGTTAACCAAGCAGTTACATCAGGGAGACCACCTCCAAGGCTGACCTGGGGCAGGCTTCCGAAAGACATTCGAAGTGGAGACCTCTAGTTGAGAACGGTTTAGCTAGGGAGAGTGAGAGAGAAGAAAAAGTGGGGGGAAATGAGTGCCAGGGAGAGCCCCGAGAGATCTGGAGGCTGAGCGAGGGCGAACGGCCGCGTAGAGCGTGGGGCGCTGAGCGCGAGATGTGCGAAATGAGCTGGACCAGATTGTGAAGAGTCGAAGGTTAAGGGCTTTGGATTTGGTCTTGAAAACAAGCGGAAGCCATTCAAATGTTTTAAGCCATAGCGAATGTTTTAAGGGTAGGAATGTATTTGGAACAAGTCGCTCTGGCTGCAGAAGGGCTTGCAAGGACAGGAGAGAAAGTGGCGAAGCATGACAAGAGGCTAAAGGTGGCGTAGGTTCAAGGAGATCTTGGCGGTCGGAGGTGGGTGGAAATCTGGACACAGTGACGGAGATGACCAGGAGATAGAATTGACAGCGCTCAATTCTTGGTTATACAGAGGAGATGGGAGGGGAAGGCTCGAATGACAGACACCTGGGGGAGGCAAGAGGAGAGATCTGAGAGGTGGGAAGAAGCGAGGACCTCACTTGGGCATGTTTCTTTGAGGCGTCCGTGGGACAGACATCTGGATCTGGGGATCATGGAGAGAGCTGGACGGGAGGTGGGAATTTGGGGATGCGAATTGCGGAGGAAAAAAAGTAACAAAAGCTATGGGCGAATACGAGGTAGCTGTGATGCGAGAAGAGAAGTGGGTCGGGAAATTTATTGTTCTAGTCTCTTAGCTTCTTCCCCCTACTCACCCTCCGGGTTCCCCCGTCCCGCCCGGCCTCACTCGGGTGGTAAAGCCCGCAAGTTCGGAGATCTAGCAACAGCCGAAAAGGTTAGAAACAGAAGCTTTTAAGAACAGAGAAAAGAGGACACTCCCGGCCGCTCCAGGGGCCCTGAGTTTCGAGAAGAGAGAGCATTGTGAACGACAGACACGCAGGAGTATCCTCTCTATTCCAAAGAGGAGGGCGACGGGAATACTTATTGAGCCCTTGCAGTGTGCCACGTATCGCCCTAAGCGCTCTGCCCTGCGGTCTCTGAGCTCTCTTTGCGCAGGCGGCACGTCTCTTCTCCGGTATTTGACCGCCTTGGGGGCAGCGGCGCAGCCCATCGCCCGGCTCCCGCCAGCTCACCTTGCCCCGCACCGGCCGCAGTCGCGTCCCAAGCTGAGCTTCTCCGTGCTGACCGACCAGCCACAGCTGCACCTTGTTGTTGGAGCCCGCGTAGAATGAGGACCCAGTGGACACACGAACGCGGTAGACACCCATCTTGCTCAAAGAAGTTTCTTGCCTTCTGAGGGGGCAGAAGAGCGGCCGCGCCAAATAACAGGGCTGGAAACCCCGCCCCTCAGAAATCTTGCGGGGGTGGGGGGTCAGGGGTGTGGGTAGCACGTCTCCGACCAACCAGGCCTGGCCACCTGCTGGGTCCCCAGCTCTCGCAGCAGAGTTCAGCCCCAGCCATGAAGGTGGGGCCCTGGAGGAGGCCCAGGGTGCGGACCATCATCTTGGTGGGAGGAGGATAGAATGGGAAAGTAGAAGAGGATTTGGGCAGAAACCATGCAGGAAGCGGGAACTGCCGCCTAGCCCAACAGGCAGACGTGCGGATGGGAAACCCACTCCGTCTAAATTCTCGCCCTCCCTCTCTTTCTCTCCCTCCTCACAAGTTGGTTCACCCCTGCCAACGGTCATGCTTAAGGCTGTAGAGATGGGTAAAGGAAGGAAGCAAGGAGACCTGGTCTGCAGCAGCATTTGAGGAAGGCATTTGGGTTACCGAATTAATTTGACCAACTTTGAACACTTTCTACTCTTCCCTGTGCCAAGCTCTGGAGCTCATCCCTTTCTAGCTTAAGAACCCCTCCCTCTCTGTTGCCTGTAGCATAAAAATACAAACTTCTTGGTATTCAAAGCCCTTGATAACCTGGCCTGTCTTCCTCCCATCTCATCCCATTGCACCTCATCCTCATCTCTGGTTCCTCCACTTCAGGCTGGAGCGCTATGTTTCCCAGAACCCATCATGTTGTTTGCTTGTAGTCCTTGCTCCTGGAAAATTGTATTCAGCCTTCTAAACCCTGGTTAGACTCCAGTTTTTCAGCGAAGTCTTCCTTGGCCACTTTACCCCTCCCCACTCCCCTCACCAGAGTTATCAGCTTCTGTTCTACTGCTTTAGCCCTGTGCATACTTCTATTATTGCACACTTAGTACACAGTAATTGTTTATATGTCCATATGCCCCACCTAGGTGAGCTCCTAGGCAAGGGCCACATTTCCAGCATGATTTACCCACTTTTGTTTCCCCTGGATTTAGCACACATCAGGCTGTGGATGTCAATAAGTGTTTCCTGAAACACAATGAACTGAAAGATCAATTATAAATAAGTCCTTCTCTTAGAGGAGACAAAGGTAAACAAATAACTCCCAGACAATGTAAATAATAAGGGAATACTAAAACAAACTCTGATACCACCATGATATGGACTACTTATCAGTCTGGTAAAACAAATGAAGTTGATGGGAAAATGTCTGCAATGTATATTTTCTCCTTCATTTATTTTTTTAGTGGGAAGTACATTCACTTGATTCAAAGTTCACAAGGTACAAAGTGGTATTCACTAGTGTCTCCCTCTCTCTTGGCCCAAGCCACCCAGTTCCTCAGCCTCCAGCTGTCACTGTCACCAGTCTCTTTTGTGCACATTCACAAATAAGTACATACCTAAACTTTTTGTCTTTTTTCTGCACATGGTAGCAAACTTTACATACTGTTCTGTACCTTATTTTTTCCACATTGCAACATAAATCAGAAGATACTTCCATGTTGGTACTTAAAGAGCTTCCTTGTCCTTAAAGTGGTCATAATATAATATATGAAACCAGTTTCTTATAAGTGGACATTTAGCTTGTTTGCAATCTTTTGTAACTATAAAGAATTTTTTACTGAAAAAAAATTACCTGGTATATATTTATCATTTCTCATATGTGAGTATATCTTTAGTACAAAATCCTAGAAATGAAACTTCTAGGCCAAAAGCATGTGTAATTTTGGCAGAAATTGCTAACTAGCCCTCCGTAGAAGTTGTGCCAATCTACACTTCCATCATTGAGTCCACTCATTCTCCCTCACTCTTGCCAATAGTGTGTTGATAAACATTTTTACCTTAGCCAATTTGATAGGTGAAAAATGGTACTCTAGTGTAATTTTATTTGCATTTCTCTTATTATGAGTAGGGTTGAGTATCTTTTTATGTTGTAGGAGCCATTTGCATTTCCTTTTCTGTGAACTAGCTATCCCATTTTTCTATTGGATTTTGGTCTTTTTCTTATTGATTTGTAAGAACTATTACTATATTAGGAAAATTAGCCCTTTTCCAGCTCTATCACTACTAAGAGGGTCCCAATAGCAATGACAGTCCTTTTTACCTACCTCATCTCCTTAGAACCCAAATTCTGGTCTATAGTATTATTCTCCACTAAAAGAAATCTGGGATCCTTAGAAAGTAGCTGATTCCAAGCCTTAGGGCAGGTAAAACTCAGGATAACTTGAAACGTTATTATTGTCAGAAAAAAAAATTAAAGGTGCTCTCAGAAAGTCATAGCAATGCTAATAGGGCAAAATGTTCAATTCAGGGGGTTCCCACTGGCTGTGTGTGACTTTTGAGGAGCGAAGACTAAATAATAGGTAGAGTTAATTGAAATAAGTAAATATATTAGTTAGAATGCTTTCTAATTGCAAGTAACTAAAAAATCAATCGGTTAATTAGTTGTAGTTAACCGCCCCCCCCAAAAATCAATTCAAAATGACTCAAACAATAAGGAAAAATTATTATTTCAGAAAAAAAGAAGCCCATGGAGTAGGTTGGCTCTATGGTGGTTAGTTCAATGGTTCAACAGCATCATCAAGGAGCCAAGGTTTCTTTTCTTTTATTTAATTTTCTTCTATTTTTCTTCATCAGATAACTCAATGAATTATCTCCTTGGCAAACTGCCTACTACCACTCCAGGCATCCTATACAGGCATAACAACATTCACCAGGAAAAGAAAGACCATTTCTTCCTGTGCCTCTCTTTTAAGAACAAGGGAAGCTTTCCCAGAAACCATTTAGCAGTTTCCCCTTATCTATCTTTGGCCAAAACTGCGCACCAAACCCAAATCCTTCAAACAATCAAGAGAAATAAAACCACCATGATCATCTTAACCTAGTCAAGATTTACCCCTGAGTTACATGAGGAAGGATGGCAATGCAAACATGTTTGGGGCCCCACTAATAAGCAAGAAATAAATACTTCATAGTAATATTTAAAAAAAGAAAAATTACTGTAAACTGTTACAAAAATGTATAATACAAAAGATCAATTATATTAGGATTTTTGAAATTCTTATACGTTTTATAAGAAAGGGAATGTTACTAAATATGAGTATGTGTGTTTCTTCTAAGTACAGATCTCTTTATAGTGAACAGATATATGCTCGTTTCCACTGTGAAATGGAAAAGGATGAAAACATGGAACTGTGTATGAGCTAAATAGTCCCGGAAAAAATAAGAACTGTTCCAAGAACAGAAAAGACTGATCAGCACATGTGGCTACACATGATAACCAAGTAGAAAGGAGACCCAACCAGTTAACCAGCACTGGTTACATTCCATGCCCAAGGAGAAAGGGGGTCCTGAGCCAAATATCCTAAAGATGAGCATAAAGGTGCAAACACAATCCTTCTCTTCCATGAGATGAATCCACTAGATGCTCCTATAACCATATGGCATTAATAACGCATAATTTTCAAATAATGCTAACAAAGCAAGTCAATATATCATAATGACAATAAGGGGTTCCATAACTCTGGCCAAGTGAAACTAAAGGAATACATCATCTCAGATGCAAAAACTAAAAACATGTGGAAGATACAAACATTAAAAGACTTATTGGAGTAACAAGAGAAGTTTTACTATAACAAAGATAGCTTCTTGGGAGAAACAACAAGCTTCAAAGCCCCAAGCATGAATCAATCTGTTGAGAAGCCCAATTCTAGAGCTTCAGTGCATATCAGGTTCTGAGACAATATTCTTTGGAGGTATACAGGGTCTGACAAAATTTTGGTAACACCAAGAAAACATCAAAAGAAGTATTTCAGCAAACTTAAGAAAGTACGTTTTTTCTAGAGAAAAATAAGAACGATGTTTTTGAACAATTTAGTGAACTAATGAATTAAATCCGTGGTGTTGGTGTTTTAAATTAGATTTAAGTATAATGACAGTAAGTTTTGTAATCACTGTATTTGTGTTTATATTGTGTACTGTTTAAAGTGTATTCAAATAACCATTGTGAAAGCCCGCTGAAATGTGAAAGGGTTAAAGAATAATTAAAACCTGAAACTGGACAAAGGAAGTCTATACCTTAGGCCTAGTTTCTGGAACCCCTAACCACATTCTGTTAATCATGAAACTTGTAACAATGAGCTCATACGCTAACTGCCAATTTTAGCCTGTGTAACCCTGCTTGCTTGCGTGGCATGAAAAATAATCAATTGTATATAAGCTGAAAATTACTGTTTGGCCATCGCCCATGAGAATACTGGCTATTGCCCATGGGAACATAGGCAATCACCAATAGGAACATAACATTCTAACAACAAGCTTTCTGCTTCTGTACTTCCCGCTTGCACACCTGACCAGTGGGTTGACAGGTAGTGAATAGGAGAAAGATGGACCTTTGTGTTTAAGACAGAATGAGGAATGGGATTTGGGGCTTAAAAACCTTGTATCTTGGCAATTCGGGGCTGCTCCTTTGCAAGGACAGCCGCCGGCTAATAAACTGTCTCCTGGTTAAGAGCACTCAAGTTGGGTCTGGTTATTCTGGACACAACAACCATCATATTAAATCTGTAATTGCAGTTTAAGTTGTTTAAGGAAATTGATGAAGTTTGTAATCAATGTTTAAATATTAAATTTTATTTTTCAAAGTTCTGTTTATAGATACATGTTTAATAAGTTGAGCATTAAAAAATACAAATATTTGTGGGATGTTCTCTCCATAGACAAAAATATTCTCAAACTTTAAAACTGCTGTCAACAATGTGCATAAATTCTATTAACAATAAACATAGATAAATACCTGAAAAGATATAAACCAAAGGATTAGCAATGATTATTTCTAAGGAGTGGTAAAAGGTGGAGAAGTGACTTTCATTCTTTACATACTTAGAAATTTTTTAAACTTTTTACAAAAGCATGAGTTATTTCTGTGATCTCAAATTTTTAATCTTTTTTTCATAGATCATATTTTTATTATCTTTTAGCTGTGATGTTCCAAGACTGTTTTAACTGCTTCTTGGTATCTCAGCTAAGAATGCCTGCCTCAGTTCCATCTGGAAATTCACCATAGGTACTTGTTGCTGCTGAGATTGCCTCGGCTACAGCTGACACTCTTGGTTGCTCAGTGAGGCTGTACTTTTACATTTGACTTGGACTTCCACCCTTGGTACATACTATTGCATAGCCCCTCTCAAGTATAATTGATCCCTGGTCTGCTTCATCATGTCACTGGCTGCTCCTCAGAACAGAATATCAGGTATCTCCAGTGGCTGCTCTGCTCTCCTCAAAATTTTAATCTTGAACAAAATTCAAGACTCTAAATGCTATCATAAAAGTATTAATTATAATTAATCAAATGTGGCTATAAGGAAAGCCCCAAACTGAAGTTCGAATTTTCTTTTGTAAATGAAATTCATAAAGATCAAAATGTAGTGGATAAAACTCAACATCTGTAGAAATGGCAGAAACTTCATAATTTTCTTGTGGACCAAAAGTGTGGTTGAAGAGTTGGGAAGACACCCAAAAGTCATTCACAGTAATGTCCAGGTAGTTTCAGCAAGGTTAGATTATGATGTGGTTGTGACCTTGAGAGGTACAACCCAGGCCATTTCCCCCCTTTTTGAATAAGAATATCTATAGCAGTTATCCTATGCCTGTTCCACTATTATATGTTGGAAGGAGGTGTGGGCAAATGACTTTCTCCTGAGTTCACAGGTTTTCAGAAGGAGAGGAATTTCACTCAGATGTATACTTAGGGAACAGTTATACTTAAGAAAATGTACTTGAGAAATCTCATCCAAACTGGACCTGATTTAGGTGATGAAATTCTGGACTAGAAGCTGATGCTATAATAGGACTAGAGTTTGAAGTGTCTTGAATGGGGCTGAGAATTTTTCATGTGGGAGGAACATGAATTATTGGGGGCCAGAGGGCAAACAGTGGTAGCTGGTCTTCAGAACAGCCCTCAGTGATCCCTACCTCATAGTATTCATGCCTTTGCACAGTCTCCTCCCAGTTGTATCAGAGTAGGTCTGTAAACCAATAGAATATAGCAGAAGTGATGATATCTGACTCCTGAAGCTAAGCCCTAAAAGAAATTGCTTTCTACCTCTCTTTCTCTCTCTCTCTCCCTCTCTCTCTCTCTCTCTCTCAGTCAGCTGCCATGTCACAAGGACACTCAAGAAACTCTGTGGAGAGGTCCATATGGCAAGGAATTGAGCCTTCCTGCCATAAGCCAGTGAGGAGCTGAGGCTTCCAGCCAGTGAGGAAGCCATCTTGGAAATAGATCCTCCAGCCCAGTCAGCCTTCAGATGATGCAGTCCCAGTTGACATCTTGGCTGAAACCCATGAGAGACCTGAGCTAGAACCACCTGACTCTCAGAAACTGTGAGATAATAAGCATTTATTGTTCTAAGTCACAGAGTTTTGAGGCAGATAATGGTAATATGCAATAAACAATTGATATGGTCAATGTACTTATTTTCTGAATTCCCAAACTCACAAGCCTGTGTTAAGTTAAAAAATATTCATGATGAACTGACCACCTACAAAATTAGTCCTCACTCAGGTATTCCTTCCTACCAATTGTACCCATCTAATTGGCTGCAAAGTAAAACTTCAAGTTTTGAAAAAGAAGACTTCACAAAGTCCATGGAAGTATTGTTAGAAAACTAATCAATCAGCAAAGCAATTGACAAATAATAGTGATGTTGAAAGAAGAGCCATCCACCTGAGATCATTCAAATAGGGGCTAAGCAGGGTTTCAGGACAGACTGTCAATAGGTAACACATTGGCTGTATTCAAAGGGACAGCTTGAAAAACCAGCAAAGCTTTTATATGCAAGTGATGTCCACTGGTCACTTCTGTATGTCTTCCTCTGACCCTGTGTGGCTCCTGTGCACTGACAACAGATGGTGCCCTCAAATTAAGGACAGAGAAGACCCTAGACCCTGCTTATCTCTGTAGCTCCTCCCAGTCCTCACTTATCAGTCCTTTCCCATAGCCATCATCTATGCAAGGAGTCATTCTCAATCACTTTATGTCCAGGCTTTTGAAACTCAAAAATTCAAAACTGAGACTCAAGTGCAGTAGGCCCAAATGAAATCATGGAGGAGAGTACCAGGACCATAAAAACTTGTATGTTAATGTTGTATTTTACAAGTATTATTTCATCGAAGTGGGGCCCAAGTCAAAAGAAGTTAATGCAATTTAATGGGTTATAAATATTGCTCCAAAAGTAATGAGGGGAAAGAGAGAAGGGTACAAGAGAGCAAATAAATTGCTGAATGCTCTGTATTGCATGATGTAGTTCTTCCACTAAACCTTCCAGACCTTCCATAAAAATTATAAAATGCTTGATATTATGTGATTTTGACTGAATTGAATTTTGCTTCTAAGTTTACTCAGGGACCATCAAAGACAACATATTGGGAGCTGGAATGAGAGGCAAGAGATATATTAAAACCGTTAGTCTGATGACTTCCCCAGAAATTTGGGGAGACCTTTGGGTTTCTCTAGGCTAGGAAAAGTAAGGGACAGGGATGTTCCTAATATACAATTATATTACATTTGAGATCCCATCCAAGATATTTGAACTAAGGTGGTATAGCCAACTATACGTTGATCCTCAGCAAGAAGTGCACCCTCTCCACTACTGCCAAATTTTGGATAATCGATGCCAGGGTATTGATGCTAATCCCACACAAATCTCTATGGTCCTAGGAAATCCACTACAAAGACAAAGAGAAGCTGTGTAACTACACTAATATCAATCTCATAGCCTTCAAAAAATGGATGCACAATCTCAGATTGGATGTTTCAATAGTAAGCTATGTATACACCACTATGTAAACTTAGAGCACTGAGCTTAAGAAACTCTCTGGTGAAATAACATGTGGCAAAAGACCTCAATTTCTGGTGTTTACCAGCCTTCAGAAACCCCATTCTTTGAGAGTAGAGCTTTTCAGGAAACATATATGATATGCTTGAAATTGATCAGCCTACATTCTGTTCCTTCTGCTGAAACCAAATTCTATTATCCATTTGAAGGACCTTGGGTTGTTTATATATTTTTGGTGATTATAAATAAAGCTGTCATAAAGATTTGTGCATAGGTTGCTGTGTCAACATAAGTATTAATTTAAGTATTAATATCTAGAATTGGGATTGCTGATTTCATATGGAAAGTGTATGTTTTTTTATAATTTTTTATTTTTCAGTTATAGTTAGCATACAATACTATATTAGTTACAGATGTACAGCATAGTGATTAAACATCTATATAACTCACAAAGTGATCATCCCAATAAATCTAGTTATCCTCAGACATGGTACATAGTTATTACAATATTATTGGCTATATGCTTTATGAATACTTTATACCTTCATGACTATTTTGTAACTAACATTTTGTTCTTAATCCCATTCCCTTTTTTCACTGATTCTCCCAAAACTCCTCCCATCTTATAACTCTCAAAATGTTGTTTCTATGAGTTTGTTTCTTTTTATGATTTTTGTTGTTGTTTGTCTGTTTTGTTTTTTGGTTCCACACACACATGCAATCATATGGCATTTGTCTTCCTCTATCTGACTTACTTTACTCAGCACAATATCCTCTAGGTCCATCATGAAATATCTTTTTCCATTCCCTTCCTTTTAGTCTATGTGTGTCTTTTAATCTGATGAAGTCCCTTGTAGGCAGCCTATGTAGGGTATTGTTTTCTTATCGATTCAGCCACCCTATCTTTTGATTGGAGTATTTCTTTTTCATTTGAAGTTCATATTGATAAATATGTATTGTCATTCTTTATTTAGACTTTTGATACATATTTTTTTCTTCTTCTTAAAGAAGTCACTCCAACATTTCCTGTAATACTGGCTTGGTGGATGATGAACTCCTTTAGATTTTTCTTGTCTGGGAAGCTCTTTTTCCGTCCTTCAATTCTAAATAACTTTTCTGGGTAGAGTAACGTTGGTTGTGGGTCCTGGGTTTTCACCACTTTGAAAATTTTGTGCCAAGCCCTTCAGGCCTGTAAAGTTTCTGTTGAAAAATCAGCTGACAGTCTTATGGGCACTTCTTTGTATATAACTAATCACTTATCTCTTGTTGCTTTGAAGATTCTCTCTTTGAATTTAACCTTCGGCACTTTAATTATGATGTGTCTTGGTGTGGGCCTTTTTGAGTTCATCTTGTTTGGGACTCTCCGAACTTCCTGGGGTTGTATGTCTATTTCCCTCACCAGGTTAGAGAAGTTTTCCATCATTATTTCTTCAAATAGATTTTCAATTCCTTGCTCTCTCTTTTCTCTTTCTGGTTCCCCTGTGATGTGAATGTTGTTCTGTTTGATGTTGTCTCATAGGCTCCTTAAACTATCTTCACTTTTTTTTGTTGCTGTTCTGATTGGGTGTCCTCTGCTCCTTCAGACTCTTTGTTATTGATTCGATCCTCCGTTTCATCCATTCTGTTCATTCTCTTCATCTCAGATACTGTATTCTTCATTTCTGACTAGTTCTCTTTTATGTTTTCCCTCTCCATTTTTATGTTTTCTATCTCTCTGTTAAAGTTCTCAGAGTTCATCTACTATTCCCCTAAGGTCCTCGAGTATCTTGATAACGAGTGTTCTGAACTCTGCAGCTGGTATATTGCTTGTCTCCATTTTGGTGAATTCTTTTTTTCTAGAGCTTTGTTCTATTCTTTTATATGGGGCATGTTTCTTTGTCTCCCCATTTGGCTGTCTCCTTGTGTTTGTTTCTATGTATTAAGTCTCCCAGTCTTAGTAGAGTGGCTTTATGTAGTAGGTGTGCTGTGGGGTCCCTTGGCACAGACCTAGGAGGGGTCCAGCTGCAGGCCAAGTTAAGGCACAGCCTTTCCACCTCCAGGGTCACCTGTTAAGAGTCACCAAGCAATCCACATATAGCTGTTACCTATGCTGGGCTTATAGGTACCTCGAGGAGCTAAGTCAGAAATGGAGGCCAGCTGCCCCTGGTGCTTGGGACTGCTCAGCAAGAGGTACAGGGCATGCTGAGGCCAGATGCTGCTTCTTTAGGTTTTGTAAGCTTTTGAGAGATTTTGTGAAAGTTTGCAGCAGGAGCCAAAATAACTCATTTGTAGGGAATAAATCACTGGCAGCGGCTTGTATGGGCCCACAACTTGGGAGAGGCGGAGTCTCAGGGAATCCCCTGGGCAGAGCAATCTGTTTTATCCAGGTTGATGGCACCTACTGGGAGCAGGGAGGGCTCAGTAAAGAAACATTGGCTTCTGCCTGCACCACTGTCTGAAAGAAAGCCAACTTCCAGCCCTTGTCCTGAAGCCCGATAACTCAATGCCTCCCTGTATGTCCTTGGTGCCCCTCGAGCAGCTGCCCCAAGACTGGAGCTCAGAGCAAAAGAGTCCATCAACAAGTAAGGCCAGGCATGAGCTTTGTAAGAGGAATATCTGTGACTGCCACAGCCCTCCATCTCACTCAGCAACAATCTCCGCTGGTTTTTACAGTCAGAAGTTGTGCAGACCTCTCTTCCCTGCACTGGAACCCTGGGCTGGGGAGCCCAGTGTGTGGTGGGACCCCTCGCTCCCCAGGTGTTGTAGGTGACTCTGTAACCAAGATAGTCCTCTCGATTCTCCATTGCCACATGCAATTGAGACACCAGGCCATTTCACGTCTCCACCCCTCCTACCATTTTGAGGTGACATGTTATTTGAGGTGACCTAGTTGTAGGGCTTCCATTCAGCTCTGGTGACTCCACGTACTGGTTGCTCTGTAGTTTTGTTATAATTTTGGTGTGGTCACTAGAGGATGCATGTATAACCATTACCTTCTACACCATCTTGAATCTAAATATCGGAAAGTGTATGTTTAACTTTATAAGAAACTTCCAAACAGTTTTCCATAGTGGTTGTACCAGTTTGCATTCCCACCAGTGTGGAAATAAAGATCACTTAAATGAGAACAGAGGCTATTTATTCAGAGCTTCCTACACAACAGGGGAGTCAAACACCATCACTTGAGTTTGGCAGAGACTCAAAGGCAGGCAAGGTAGTTGGAAATCTTTACAGGGGGAAAATGGGAGGACTTCAGGTATTTCCTAATTGAATGCTATTGGTCTGGGAAAACTATAGCCGGGCTCACTAGAACTAGGGCATCCTATGTGATTGGTTAGGGGAGATCTTTTGTCTTTTTCTGGTTGTCCTAAACTGGAAAGTGGGTCAAAAATTAGGGAAGCTGGGGGTTATTGACCAATTGCTAACCTTTTGGGGCCAAGAGGCTGCAGTTTGGCTTCCTAGACTTGAATTTGGAGTTACACTACAAACTCTCTACAGGGCCAGCCAGTAGTGTAAATGCTTAACCAGATTTCCTCCACTGTTGAATAAGTTCTGACATGGCCCAACCTGCCAGTCTAGCATGGCAGTGAGGCATTTTGGTCTAAAACAGCCTGCTGAAGCAGAAGAAGCAGGAGACAGGGAAATTCCCCGACCCAGGCATGCGCAGAGTGACTACTGATATAATCTAATATAAATTTTTATTATAGGATCATTATAATAAATTTGCGTTGTGGTTTTACCCTCCCTCCTTGGGCTTTCAAGGAGGATTCTGGGTAAACGCATGCCCAGAAAGGTCCAAGTTATATAAGAGTCATAGATGTCAATCAGGATCTAGGAAGGAGGGCCAAAGAAACAGGAAGAGGAGCGATCTCCTCTTGACAAAATAAAGGAACCTGGGACAAAGGTCTTTGGGGCTGACTGCTCTTGGCATCCTGCTCTCCCTCCTGAAAGTGTACTTTCCCTTCCAATAAATCTCGCTTGCTTGCAGTTGTGCTGCTGTCTTCAATTCATTGCTGCCAGATGCCGAGAATCGAGGTCCCAGAGTTCCAGGGCTCCCTAGAACAGGTAACAGACTGGTTGTTGCAGAGATGTGGTTTGGCTTCAGTGGCTCATTGCCCCAGAGGTTGTATGTCAGAATTCTATCTTTTTTATATAATTCTGGCTATTGTCCTTTTGTAGAGTCTGTCTCTCAGTGGCAATGTATAAGAGAACCAGTTGCTCTGGATCCTCACCAGTACTTGGTATTGTCAACTTGGGAGAGAAGAGAGATTTGTGGTGTGTGTTTTTTTCCCCCTCAGGCCATTATAATTGGTGTTTAGTGGTATGCCATTGTGGCTTTAATTTACATATTGCTAATGACTAATTATACTGGGCATCTTTTCATGTCTTTATTTCACATTTGTATATCTCTTTTGGTAAAGTAGCTGTTCAAACTTTTGCCCATTTCTTATTGAGTTGTTTTTTTCCTCATTATTAAGTTTTGAGAGTTATTTATATATTCTAGATATAAGTCTCTTATAAGATATGTGATTTGGAAATATTTTCTCCCAACAAGCAAGTATTGTGGCCTGTATAGAATAGACCAAACCAAGTATGCTCTCAAAGGCTGTTTATTAGCCGGTGGCTGTCCTTCCAAAGGAGCAGCCCCGAAATGCCGAGATACAAGGTTTTTAAGCCCTAAATCCCATTCTTCATTCTATCTTAAACACAATGGTCTATTTCTCTCCTATTCACTACCTGTCAACCCACTGGTCAGGTGTGCAAGCGGGGAGTACAGAAGCAGAAAGCTTGTTGTTAGAATGTTATGTTCCTATGGGTGATTGCCTATGTTCCCATGGGCAATAGCCAGTATTCCCATGGGCGATGGCCAAACAGTAATTTTCAGCTTATATACAATTGATTATTTTTCATGCCATGCAAGCAAGCAGTGTTACACAGGCTAAAATTGGCAGTTAGCGTCTGAGCTCATCATTACAAGTTTTATGATTAACAGAATGTAGTTAGGGGTTCCAGAAACTAGGCCTAAGGTATAGACTTCCTTTGTCCAGTTTCAGGTTTTAATTATCCTTTAACCCTTTCACATTTCAGCAGGCTATCACACAAGGTCTTGGGAAGTAAAAATATCTTTTCATCTCTTAACAGTGTCTTTAGCAGAGCAGAAGTTTTTAATTATGATGAAGTACACTTTATCAATTTTTTTCTTTGATAGATTGTGTTTGCCTATGCCTAAGCAACAGTCATAAAGATTCTCTTCTATGTTTTCTTCTAGAAGTTTTATTTCACATTTATATTTAGGTCTGTGATCTAATCTGAGTTAATTTTTGTATGAGGTGTGAGGAATGAGCCGCAGTTAATTTTTTTTTGGCATATGGATAGCTACATGGAAATAGTGTTCCAGCACCACTTCTTAAAAAGACTATCTTTTCTCCATTGAATTGCCTTTGAATCTTTGCCAAAAATCAGCTAATTTATATTTGTGCCTATTTTGTTCCTTGGGCTTTGTGTTCATCACACTGACTTGATTACTGCAGCTTTATAGTAAGTCTTGAAATCAGGTAGTATAAATCTTAAAACTTTTTCCTTGTTTTCAGAATAGTTTTAGCTATGCTGTTTCTTTTGCCTTTTGCTATAAATTTTAGAGTCAGGTTATTAAGGCTGACAAAAATTATTAACAAAAATTCCTGCTTTTTTTTTTAATTGGGATTGCACTGAATCTACAGATATATTGGGGAGAACTAACAGTTGACAATATTGAGTCTTTCAATCCATGAACAAGGTATATCTCTTCATTTATTTGGTCTGTTTTGATGTCTTTCATTAGTGTTTTATAGTTGCCAGCATGGAGATCTTGTGCATGTTTTGTTAAATTTATACCTATGTATTTCTTTTTCTGGTGTGGTTACAAATTGCTATTATATAGAAATACAATTGAGTTTTGTATATTGATCTTGTCTCCTGCAGTCTTGAAAACCTCACTTATTAATTCTAGGAGCTTTTTCTGTAGATCCTTGGGATTTTCTATGTAGACAATACTATCAAATGGAACTGGGAACAATTTCATTTCTTCCATTCCAATCTATATGTCTTTTATTTTCTTGCATTATTGCACTGGCTAGGACTTCCAATATGATATTGGATAGGAACAGAGAAAGTAGACAACTTTCCCTTGCACCTGATATTAGGGGAAAGCATTCAGTATTTCATGATTAAGTATGATGTTATTTTTAGATTTTCAACTTCATTGGGTTGAGTAAGTGCCCTTCTAGTCATTGTTTGCTGATAGTTTTCATAAATGAATGTTGTCACATACTTTTTCTTCATGTATTGAGATAATTGCATTATTTTTTTCTTTACTGTTAAGATGCTAAATTGCATTGATTGATTTTCAAGTGTATAACCAGCCTTGCATCCCCAGGATGAACTCCACTTGGAAATGATTATTACACTTTTCATGTACTGCTGAATTCTATTTGATAATTTTGTTGTGGATTTTCCTCTCTATGTTCATGGAAGATACTGGTTTGCAGCTCTTTTTTCCTTGTAATGTCTTTACCTGGCTTTGGTAATACAGTAAAGCTGTCCTCATAATATAAATTGGGACATGCTCTCCTCTTATTTTTTCAAGAGATTTTGTAGAACTGGTATTATTTCTCTCCTACATGTTTGGTAGCAAAATCATCTGGGCCTGGAGTTTTTGTTGTTGGAAGTTGTTACTGGGGCAAAAAGGGAGTCCATTTGCCTGAGTGCATCTAAGAAGAGATGTGTGCAGGTTTTGCAGCAAAGAAAGTAAGGTTTATTTAGAGAATTGCAAGTCCTGGAGACACAGGCGAGCTATTGCTCTCAACAACCTAGCTCCCCAGGCAGCTCAGGAGGACAGATTATATAGGGAAAAAGCAGTAGTCATGGAAATAGGGAGTTGGAGCCGTGTGTGCTACTGATTGGACAATTGGAAAGAGATGAGGTAATTGATCATTGTGTCCGTTTCTGGAATCAGCCATTGTGTCATCCTGTCTGGTTTCGTCGCCAATGGGGTTGTTCTGCCTCAATTGGCCTGGGGCTGAAACACACTAAAACCAAGATACTATCTTTAGTCTAAAGTCTAACCAAAATATCGTCCTCATGATTATAGATCTAAGGCTCGTTTAACCTTAAGTCCTAATGTTACTGAACTCAGGCCTGGCTGCTTGCCACCCATAATCCAAAAATTCATAAGCCAATAACTCGGGAGACAAGAGTTTGGTAGAAGGAAAGCAGGTTTATTCAAGAACCTGCACTCTGTGAAGACAGCAGACTACTGTCACAAAGGCCATCTTGCCTCTTCAGTCTAGGGAGGGGTTATTATCGGGAGAGGGCTGAGTAAGGGATCAGGGAATCTACAAAAGGACAAAGACCCAGGAAGAGGAATTCATCCTAAAGGGGAGGGGTGGGCCAGTATAGTTTTAATATCGTCTTCTCCGGCTTGGCTTGTTTCTCAGGCCACCTGGAGGGGAGGCAAGTGTAACAAAAGAATTAACAAAGAAGGGGTGAGGAGCTCCTCTTTTTGGTGCAGTACCAGTCAGCATGATGAACTCTCCTTCACAGCCTGCTCTGATAAGCAGCCGGGAGCTGGTCAAGCAGAGGTCTGGGGAGGATTTTGTAGTCAATCTTCTGGCATGAAATGGTCTGGGAACTAAGCTCCCTTTGCAGTTTGTTTCTAGAGTTCTCAATCGAGCAAGTTGTTTATCTACAAGTTACATATTAGTTAACAAGGCATTTTTATGTACATAAAATATGAGAGTGAGATTGTAAGGACAAAAAGGAAAAAGAATAAAAATGGTTACAATTATAAGACTACAATAAAACCACAATCACAGTTACAATCCCCACTGTCACTTCCTCATTTCCATTTCTACGGAAGTTTTGTTAATCGACCTGTAACGGACTCCTGAGACAATAATTTATCATGAAATCCTTGAACTTGCTGTGAGACATGGTGTTCAGTTCCTCTCGTTGGAGGAAGAGTTCCAAGGTGCATTTGCTTTCTAGTTACAAGGTCTGTCTACATAGTTTAGTTATATTTACTATGATTATTTTGAATATTCCATAAGGGACCCATAGTAACACTAATACGGTTAAGCTTAACTTTACAGTTCTTCCTAGGACAGGTTTTATTCCTGATAGTAATTAGAGAAAAAGGCTATATTAAAGAATAAAGCCCGTGTGTGGTTAGTGTGTGGTTACAATTCTCATTACGTTGTGACCAGAATAACCAGACTCAACCTGAGTGCTTTGATTATAGAGGCAGTTTATTAGCCGGCGGCTGTCCTTCCAAAGGAGCAGCCCCGAAATGCCGAGATACAAGGTTTTTAAGCCCTAAATCCCATTCTTCATTCTATTTTAAACACAAAGGTCTATTTCTCTCCTATTCACTACCTGTCAACCCACTGGTCAGGTGTGCAAGCGGGGAGTACAGAAGCAGAAAGCTTGTTGTTAGAATGTTATGTTCCTATGGGTGATTGCCTATGTTCCCATGGGCAATAGCCAGTATTCTCATGGGCGATGGCCAAACAGTAATTTTCAGCTTATATACAATTGATTATTTTTCATGCCACGCAAGCAAGCAGGGTTACACGGGCTAAAATTGGCAGTTAGCGTATGAGCTCATTGTTACACGTTTCATGATTAACAGAATGTAGTTAGGGGTTCCAGAAACTAGGCCTAAGGTATAGACTTCCTTTGTCCAGTTTCAGGTTTTAATTATCCTTTAGTGAGTTCGTCTAAACTGGGGGCAACTGAAGTACCCCTGTTACTTGAGTAGATAATACCATTAATTTAACAGCCTGGACTCTCTGTTTAATATAATTTATAAGGCAATTCACTATACATGGTCTAAACAGCAGTCCTAGAAAAGCCAATATCAAAGGTCCAGCAATAGATGACAATAATGTCGTTAACTAAGGGGCTGCATTAAATAAACCTTCATACTATGACTGACCTTGTAGTAGTTTTTAGTCCCATTTAACCGATGTGGGTTGATGAGGATTGGCAACTACACAAGCTGCAAGTAAAAATATTAAACCCATGAAAGTCTTAATTTGAGGGGATCTCCAGTGGGCATTGCTTTCCATCTCTGGTCAGGATCCGGAGGCTGGGCCGCTTTGAGTCGGGTGTGATGGATCCAATGGCGTCGTCCAGCGACCTTAACCGCTGTTGGTGTGGTCAAGATGACAGGAACCGGGCCTTCCCATCGAGGCTCAAGAGCAGCAGGTTGCACTTTCTTATCCAGACCCCAGTCACCCAGTCACATAAGAGTGGGACTGGAAGGAGAAGTTCTTATCTTCTCTGGTGGCCAACACCAGATGATTTACATCTCTTTGGGCTAATTGTAAAGCCTGCAAAGACTTAAGCAAGGACAGATTATGTACTTCTATTTCTTTTCTATTTCCTAGTTTGGGCAGTAAAGGGGGTGGACGCCCAAACATAATTTCATAAG